>NW_021604648.1:7480796-7531729 GCF_004785775.1 Grammomys surdaster | reverse complement strand
GTTTTATGATAATCAAATGCAAGTGATCTGTGGAACATATTGAAAACACAGCCCTAGCATTACTCTATGCTGGGGCATCGGGCCTCCACTGATGTCCAACAAGTACATCCTCTGCTACATATGTAGCTCCAACCATGGGTCCCCTGTGTGTACTCCTTGGTTGGTGGTTTAGTCCCTAGAAGCTTTAGGGGGTCTGGTTGGTTGATATTGTTGTTCTTCCTATGGGTTTGTAAACCCCTTCAGCTCCTTCAGTTCTTTCTCTGACTCCTCCATTGGGGTTCCCATTCTCAGTCCAATGGTTGGCTGCAAGCATCTGCATCTGTGTTGGTCAGTTTCTGGCAGAGTCTCTCAAGGGACAGCCATACCAGGCTCCTGTCAGCAAGAGTGGGTGGGTGGATGAGTGGATGGGAGAGCTTTATCATAGAAGCAGGGGAGGGAGTATGTGATAGGGAGTTTGTTCAGGGGAAATCAGAAAGGAGGATAACATTTGAAATGTAAATACATAAAATAACCAATAAAAAAAGAGTAAAAGCACAGGACTCCACCCCAGAGCATATGGTCCTGCTGACAAGAGTACACAGCCCTCCTTTCATACAGCTTGATGTATTCACTCAAAAATAAATTTTAGTCAGTATTTGAGAATTTTATATAATAAATTTCACTTACATCTTGTGAAAAATGACTCTAAACCACTGAAGATATTCCTTAATTTAAATTTTTTATTTATCTCTTCCTCTAATGATTTTTGTACTTTACCATGAGAACATTTTCCAAGGCATATTGGAGCTATGAATCAAGCTGATAGTACATAACAATCTTCAGGGAAATTTTTCAAAATGCTGACAAAACAGTCTGTATAAAATGCTAATTTAAGTGTTATTGTCATTTTGAATTGGAAAATCAACTCTCTCTCGACTGTTTGTGCTTAATGTGTTTTGAGTGAGTGGCTGTATGAAAAAAATTCTTATATATTGTTTATAGGGTACTATTTATATATTCCTAGGTTCCTAGCAACCATATTTTTTTACTCTTCCAGAGAATGTTCTACTTGGATATCTCACTGTATAGAAGCTAATTTATTATTAAGCTCAATTAATATTTAGTCATTATAATATGAGTCATCTTGAAAGGATATATGTTTTATATGGGCAACACACTCAATATATTTCTTTAGAAGTCTTTTCAATGATATTTTTGTGAGTTTCACATCATGCACTCTAATCCTACTCATCTCCCCATCCTTCCATATCTACATTCTGCCCTAGCAACCTCCCCTCTAAAAAAAACAAACAAGCAAACAAATAAACACCAAACAAACACAATCTCTCCATGGAAGATTCAGAATGTCGCATTATACCACACAGTATATCCTTATGTCCCAACAGTTTTTTCTTTGTCATTTGTTTGTTTTGCAAATGTTTGTTGCAGTGAGTCATTGGTCTGCTTCGAGCCCTCTCACTTCTGCTACGTTATCAATACTGTATTGTCACTGGCACTCCTCTGGGATATCCTGTTGCTGTCCTGTGTTGTGATGATCTTACAGCTTTGGTTCTGGAGGACCAGCCCCTTCACAATCTCCAACATTTCAAAGATGAGTGTAAATGATTGCATGGGCCAACTCAAAGTCTTGGTGGTAGCTGAGTTGGTCAACCTGACAGCTTTCTTACCATCATGTCAGCAGGGCTACCTCTCTTTCACCTGGGAAACCTGAACCAGTTCTTCAGTATTATTTTGGCAAGGGGCAGGGAGAGCTCTTTGCACCCAGGGCCAGATCACTGAGGCCCTTCCCAGTAGCACTCACTCTACTGTGCTGTGTAGACAAGCTGCACAGGCAGCTCTTCCCAGTGCAATGCACCCATTTTCTTGAAAACCATATTCATCATTTTAACACTCCAGGTAAGACCTGCAAAGATGTTGTAACACAGAGTTCAAAGACTGACCAGAGAAAAGAATTCACATGTGTGAGAAATACTGTTTTACATGAGTGCCAGTAAATGGTGGTAATGGTGTAATTCGTGATTTTTAAGGTAGTGCCCTTTTACAGGTTCCTAAATTAATCATACTCAGAATTTGTGGTCCAGAGACTAAGCTGTGAACATTACATCAATAATTAAAACAGCTCAAATAATTAATGACTGTCTTCTGGCTCTGTAAATCACTTATACTTTCTCAACTTTTATTTTTTGACAAATAATTACTGTTATTTTCTTTAGATTTCTTTTAAATCAAATAAAAGAGAAATGTTATAACTAAAAATGTACACAAATGTGATAATCTTTTATTAATTCTCATCTACTAGTTATCAAATGATGAATGGGTGAAACATTCTAAGTTAGCCAAGGAGTTTCTATACTAGGTCTAATTGCTTAAGACACATTTTTTTTTAACAGATCTTGCTTCGAGTATATTTGTAAAAACTGCATAGGACACTGGTCATCTGCAAATAGTGTGGGTAGGTGTGTCACAGCAGTCCATCTGTCTTCACGTTGGCAGGAGCCTTTTCTATGAGGCCTTCACAGGGGCCTGGTCATCTTTGGGAGCCTGGGCTAGAGCTGCAGCCTGGGCCTTAGCTGGAGTTTTGGCCTCTGCCTTGGTTTGAACCTTGGGCTTTGGTTGGCAGAGCCTTTGACCCTTGGCCATGTAGCTTCGAATCCGATTCCCAAGGTTGGGGTGAGCAATGAAAGCCAGGCAGCTGAGTTTGCGGCTGGGGCCCTTTGGCATCTTGGGCTTGATGGCCTGAGGCTTCACAAGGGCCTTGATGGCCTCTGCACGTGCACTCACTGCCTTTGCATTGTTGGCCTGCATCTTCTTCAGGCCTTTCTTGGTGTGCTTCTTGGCAAAGCACATGTTCCTCAGGAACTTGGGGTCAACCCCCTTAAGAGACTCGTATCTTTGTGACTGCCGCGGTTTCTTGATGCCATTTCTGTGCCATTTGTGGGACTGGTTGTGTGTGGTGTGGTTCTTGGACTTGGCCATGTCTGCATAGTAAGCTGCGGCTTCCCCAGCGCCTGGGACTGGAAGAGCTAAGACATATTTTTTAAGAGACACATTATGTCACTTGTGATTGTAGCTTTTTGTAGATGTATATTTTTCTTATATAGAATTTAATTAAAATACAATTACATTATTTGCTTCTTTGGTCTCCTCCAACCTACCATCCTTTCCAAATTCAATGCCTCCGTTGTCTCAACTATTGCCACAGTCACACGCATATAAATATAAATATATAAATACATATGGATATGTATATTTATACACACATACAACACATAAATATACACTGCTTTATTCATTTAGCATTGTTTGTATGTATCTAGGGTTGAACACTCAGTGTTGGATAATCAAGAAAGGTGTTTGTGGGGAAATCTATTTCCCCCTTTCTCAGCAATTTTAAATTGCTTGTGGCTCTTTGTATAGTCTCTTTTGTGGCTCTGTGAAATTTCTTTTATACAATGGGGTCTCAACTGTTGTCAGAATTTCTCAGATTTTCTTTATGCAGTGATGTTAGGATTTCACCAGTGTCGCTTTCCTGTCCTAGCTACTAGGCAAAATCTCACAACAGATTCTCTGGTCCTCTGGCTTCTACAGTCTTTCTGAACTCTCTTCCATGATGTGCTATCTCTGAGACTTGGAAGAAGTAGTTGTGTTGTATTTGAGTCTAGGCTCCTCATAGCCAGTTGGCCTTCACATTTTGACTGGTTTTGGTTTACTTTACTATTGTCTGCTGCTGCAAAAAGAAGATCTGAGCTCTACACTGACTTGTGGATATAGGGATTAGTATTCTGAATACAGTTAGGAATTACACTGGTTTAGGAAAATAGACATGGGTAGTTGTTTAGGCTTATAGTATCAGACATGATTTACTTACTCTGAAGTGGAGGCCTGGCATCTAATTACACAGCTATTGGTTACCATCAAAATATAAGCTATAACTAATTCACCTTTAGTAATAGCTTGCCATGTGGGTCACTTTTCATAGACATCACAGCCGGGTAGGAGTATTGATTGCTTTCTTCCCTTACCAGCATACATATCACCTTTAGGTACCATGACAGATAGTCATCATGAAAGAGGTAATCAGGAGAGATCTAGCTCAAATCTTCAAAAAGTTAATTTCAAAGGACTGAAGCCCTGAGGGCCAGCAGAAAGAATCAAAACAGGCAACCTCAGGAGGTAGGAGATTGGGGGACCCTCCTGAATGCACCAGAGACATGGGAGATGAGAAACTCTCAGAACTCAAAGGGAGGGACCTTACTTAGGTGAAATGCCCGACAGTAGGCCAAGTGAAGATATAGAGCTCACCTCCAACAGGAAGTCAGTGTATCAAGTGAGGGGGGAGGTTGTTATCCCACAGTCAAAATTCTTACCCATAATTTTCCTGTCTGAAAGAACTGCAGGTATGGAAATGGAGAGGAGCCTGAGGAAAAGAAGGTTCAGGGACAGGCCCAAAGTGAGATCTAGCTCAAGGAAATGTCCCAAGGTCTGACACTATTACTGAGGCTATGGAGCACCCACATAAATGGACCTATCATGACTGCCCTCCCAAAGACCCACCAAGCAGCTGAAAGTGTCAGATGCAGATATTTGCACACAACCAATGAACAGAAGCTGCTGACCCCTGTGGTAGAATTAGGGGAAAGCTGGAAGAAATTGAGGAGGAGGGAGACCCTGTAGGAGGACCTGCAGTTTCAATTAACCTGGACCCCCAAGATATGGACCACCAACCAGGCAGCATGCGGCAGCTGATATGAGGCTCCCAATACATATACAGCAGAAGACTGCTGGGTCTGGGTTTAGTCAGTGAAGATGTACCTAACCCTCAAAAGACTGGAGGCCCCAGGGAGTTTAGAGGTCTGGTGGGGTGGGGGCTGGGAGGAAGGGATATCCTCATGGAGACATGGGGACAAGAAGGAGGTATGGGATCTGGAACAGGAGGTCCAGGAGGGGAATAAAATTTGGAGTTTAAAATAAGTAAGTATATACAGTTTTTTTTAAAGTACATGGTTTCTTTAACAACACAGACTTACTTTCAACTTCTGGCAGAAAACCAATATGAATAGTAATAATTTATATTGTTTTAGGAGTCTCTTGGATTCCCCTCATCAAAAACTTAAAAAGAGGTTCCTGATGCCTGGTATTACGGTTTTTGATAGATAGCTGATAGATACACGTACTATCTCTTGAGGAGAGTATTATCAGCAAAGTGGTATAAATTCATCATATACTTGTGTGTGTGTGTGTGTGTGTGTGTGTGTGTGTAACATTCTGGAGGTGCTAGAGTGATCTACAGAGACTAGACCTCCAGGATACAAGGTGCCTCAGATTCTCTCTGGGGTGATAGCACAGAAAATGGATGGGTCTCAGGGATTGCATGCATTGAAGTTTTACAGGGCACTGTGAACTTCTCTTGCCGCTAGTCCTACCATTTCAGAGGTTCCTCATGTCTCTGCCCTAAAACAAAAAAAATAATTATAGAAAGTTGCCTGAATCTGTTGCCTCTGGAGATAAGTCAGTTTGTGGCGCACTCTGAATAAGAGATTTACAAAAGCCTGGGCATGGCCCTAATTCATTCATCAAGGATCCACAACCCTTAGTTTAAGTTTGTGGTGGCTACCTGTGGTTGTCTGTAACTGTCTGACTGTCTGTGAGGAGCCATGCTTTTGTCATTTCTACCTGTGGTTGTCTGTAACTGTCTGACTGTCTGTGAGGAGCCGTGTTTTTGTCATTTCTGTTCATTGGTGAAACAGATCTAAAATGGGAAGGGAAATGAAAAGACTGAAGACATAGTTGAAGTTATTGTTAAAACACTTCAAGGAGGGATTTTTATGGACAAGGATGGACAGGATGGTCTTTTCTCATTGGGAAAACTCCATCTTGTGAAGCTTGTTAGCCCTCTTTTGGAGTCATTTGGCCTTTGAAGGATCTCTGGTTCCCCAGATAATCCAGGAAGTCTTGAATGTGGTGATCAAAGATTCTGGCCACCTTGAACACTTTCCCTATATTGACCAGTGGCTTTCTTTGGTGCTAGACTCACTCCCATGGCTTAAAACCTATGCCCTCTTGATGAGGGTCTGAACTGTCATAGTTGAGCAGGTCATCCAGAGAAACACATAAACAGCAATAATAAAGTTTTAAGAATCTTTAAAATATCCTACTAGAATTTATAAAAAATAATCTATATCTGCTCTTAAATAACATTGTTAAGAAAATAAAAACTATGC
This sequence comes from Grammomys surdaster, assembly GCF_004785775.1. Taxonomy (NCBI): domain Eukaryota; kingdom Metazoa; phylum Chordata; class Mammalia; order Rodentia; family Muridae; genus Grammomys; species Grammomys surdaster. Next base: position 7,525,508 of record NW_021604648.1, on the reverse strand, counting down.
ATGCATATGAAGTTTTAAAATTAAGAATAGCTGTTCTGTATAACTGTACAGGCATATATAATTGCATATCAAATATTCAAATATTTCTATTAAGTTAAAAATAAGAATGTAATTTCTGTAAAATTAGGTAAAATTAAGTATAACCATTTTCCCATGAATCAATAAATAATAATTTTATGAGATTGGGGATATACTTTAGTTATTAGAATAATTACCTAGCATGCTTGAAGCTCTGGGTTCATTCTCACTACTATATGAAATCACAGTAACTAATGTGATGGTGTGGTGATTTGACTGAAAAGGGTCCCTATAAGTTCCTAGGGAGAATCAGAATTAGAAGGTGTGGGCTTGTTGGAGGAAGTATGTCCCTGTGAGTGGGCTTTGAGGTTTCAAATGTTCAAGCCATATCCAGTCTTTCTCTCTTTCTCTCTCCTCTACCTCTTTCCTTGCTGTTTTTGGGTCAAAATGTAGAACTCTTGTTTCTTCTCCATCACCATTTCTGCTTGGATTCTGCCTTGCTTTCTACCATTACAATAGTGGACTAAACTTTAGAACTGTAAACCACCCCCAGTTAAATGTTTTCCTTTCTAAAAGTTGTCATGGTCTTCTTTGTATCAATCAAATCCTAACTAAGACATATGGCTCATGTTTGTAATTTCATCATTCACAGGGTGGAGGCAGAAGTGTTAGAAGTTTAAAGTTATTCTTGACTATGTTATGAGATTGTTGTTGAATTAACATGGGCTATGCGTAAGTGAGCTTGACTTAGAAACCGAATTTAGGGAAGAAAGAAGGAAATAAGGAGATGGTAGAGGCATGGATGGTGGGAGATAGGGTGAGAAGATCATTAAAATATTCTAGTCCAATAAAGTCCTTTGAAATTTTTGGAGGTCTCTTAAGACAGTGAAACGAACGATTTCTTCAGATTAGTGATGTCAATCTCTAGCTGTTTGATGTCCTTGTCAATGGCCCATCAAAAGTCTGAGGCCAGCATCTGGATTAGAACTTCTAACAGCAGACATCCTGGGTGATTCATATCTACCTGGAAAGGAGAAAGAAGGGAATTCTCAGGAAGATTTCTCTTCCCTGGATGTCAATTGTTCTTCATCTTATTTATAGTTAGGCCTGGTTTTGTGGGGGTATCTATTTATTTCATTAATCTTTTTGGTAGCCATTTAGCTGTGCCTTCTGTGGTATCAAACAGGCATATAAATCCTTGGCCCCATAAGAGAACTGGGTCTGGCCCATTCCCTTTAATGGTAAGAGGGTCCTTCCACATAGCTGTGGCATAGTTTTTATTGGTCTTAGTGATGCCAGAGGCAATCAGCAGCAGATTTGTCATGAGCATTCAGTTTTAGAGAGTTAAATGTGAACAAGGCATGATGGAGAGTATTTCAGGAGACTCCTTCTGAGGCGGGTGGGTATCATTCCTCCTCTTTTGTTTTTAAAGCCAATTTTTCAGAGTTCTTGTAAAATCAGAGCCGAAGCGCCAACAGTCACTCCTTCTACACTCAGAGAGTCATGAAGACACTATTTAAAGAAATATAAATCTATATTAATAATCTCTTTTATCAAAGGACTGTTACAGAACAGTCAACAACTAATCAGACTATATGATATATCGATTAATAATAGCTTCTTGTACTTTTTGTAAAATTACTCCTCTTTTGTCAATTATCAAAGCTATTACAAGGTCTCCTTCAACTACTGGAGGTCAGTCCTCTATCCCTGCCTTTGCAAGATTAGAATCGCCACAGCCCTTCTATACTTAGAGAAGGGAGGAGATGTCAGGGGCAGCCCTGCTTATACACTGAAGGCCTAAAATCAGTCATAGGCCTAAAATCAGCAATAGGCCTGTCATACTTGTATACTAACACCATGTCTTGAGTCTCTGTGGAAAAACACTGAAACAGATGGCTATAAGCTATTGTAAACAGGCAGCTTTTGTGGAAATTACCAGCCTTAGTAGTCATAGACCTTGTAAATAGGTAGCCTTGGTGGATAGTACCAACTTAGATAAGGACAAGTGAATCATAGGCAGAGTCATGGTGACCTGTCCCCTGAACCTTCACCCAGCCAATACCCTATTCTGAAAGATATCTGTACTCCCCCTCAACACCCACCCTCCAGTGCCATCCCCTTCCCCATGTCCTGCCTTTTTGTGTTTATAACCTTTGTGTGAATAAGTAAAAATTACAATTTGATTTTTTAAAAAAGAATATATTCTAAATATGACTAATTACTAGGAAATTCAAATTTAAAATAAGGAGGTCCCATTTAACTCATATAATGAAAAAAACTATAATTAAAAGGGTGACAATAAAAATTGGCAAAACAAGAGTTCTCAAATACTTCTGGTGGGATGTTGGATAGATAAACAGTTGTATTGGGGAACTGAGAATTTATAAAACAAAAATCTTACTCAAATAATTCCAATCCCACCCATAACTTTCAAGAAAAAATGATAATGTGTGTTAATAAATCAACTGTTAAAGTGTTTCCAGCAGCTTCCTTCTATTAAAGAACAATAAGTAAAAAGGAAAATGCTGCAAATGTTTCTTAGTAGAATAGAGAAATAATTGTAATTTGTTTTCATACCCATGATTTATTAGAAGTTTGAAGAAAAAGCCGCTAGTAATACAAGAAAAAAACGCTATTTACGGAAAGAATGTTGTTGCTATCTCAAAAGGGGAATTGTTTGTTTTTAAAAGCAAAATGCCCAAGATAATAAAGTTTGAAAAACAGAAGGTTTATTTTGGTTTTATTTGGACTCTGTAGTCCATAGTTTCTTGGCCTCATTACATGGGACCTGATCAAAGCAGAACATTATGGCATGAGGCTATAAAATAAGGAGGCTGTTTACCTCATGGAAGGGAATGGAAATGAAAAGCTCTGATCTTAGTTTACACTTCAAGGTCATGTTCCTGATAACTTCACTTCCTTATTAGACCTCAGTTTCTAATGTTTCTATCACCCAAGGACACCATGATCTAGGAACTAAGCACCTAACACATTAGCCTTTGTGGGGCATTACTGCGTAGAGGGTAAAGGGAACTGGGCTGATGACAGTCTCTACATAGGCTTTTGGATATATGAAGGTTTTTTTCATCACTCAGTGGCTTTTGCACTTTGGATCAGTGTATTTTATTGTATATGAATTACCAAGTCAGTAAATCCACAACAAATTACAAATTTACTCTTCCACTTGCGACCACATTTTTAAATCTTTCTATGTTTCCCCCCTCCTTTTAGGATCTTAACCATTGATTAGTGAGAATTTTCCAGTTGTAGCCTCCATGAATGAAGTAACTATACTTATCTGCTCATTGTTATACCCTGAATAGCATTTATAATACTTTGCACACAGCATGTGTATAATAATTTTCTAGTTAATTGAATCTAATTAAAATTTCATGTCTATTTAATTAGACATTTAACTGAATTGTGATTCAGACCTCTCATCTCTTATTGTGATTACAGTGATTTAAGATTAAAAAATATTAAGGAGTGGAGAGATAGCTCAGTGAATAAAATCATATACTGCTTTTCCAGAGGGTCACAGTTTAGTTCCAGTGCATACAAATGGGCAGCCCACAAGCACACTTTACTGTAGCTCCAGGGACTCTGTCACCTTCTGGTCACCACAAACACCTGGGCTCATGTATACAAACCTACACATAGATGAACTCATCATTAAAACTAAAATAAATCTTTAAAAATAAAAAATAATATTTTTTCCTATTCCTATTGCTGTTTATAACTTATATTTTTTTGTTTTCACAAACATTTGTAAAACTGAAGTGCTAGTTTGTGTGAAGTGACCTCTCCTAATCACTTTTATTTTATTTCTGTGTTTATTTATGTTCTCAAGCATAACACAGTTTCTAACCTAGTGAAGCTTATGAGTGGAAAGACAGTTATCAGTATTATTCTTCATCTGCTACACTAAAAAGTTGTGAGATAATTTTAATTTAAGATGCTTTGAATATGCTTTGAAAACACTAACAAATTAATATAATTGCATTTAGGAAGAAAACAGAATGATTATCAATATATCTTACCAGTGGATGCAAGAATTAGGAGAAAACATTAATTTATGGTTAAAGATAAAAGGCACTTCATCAAGCAGTGGTTGTAACTTCCCATTTCAGAGCATCAAAATAGAAAGGTAATTGGAATTTTCCACAACAAGGGACCGAACTAGAAAATGATATTATCAAAGGATCCAATAACATGGTTTCCCCCACTAATGCTGTGCACCTTTACTGGTTATCTAACTTGAAGACTTCAGTACACCAACAATTGCTACCAATGCCCCAAAGGCCCTTGAGCTAGAACTAAGATGAAATTCTTCCCCCTGAGAACTAATTTTCATGGGACCAAATGGTACCTTGGAGTTCTAATGGAGGAAAGCAACCAATACTTTTATACTGCTTTAATACCTATGAACCATAACAAAGGTCATCACAACAGAAGAACCCTGAAGATGTAGTAGCGGAATGAACGCCTCGGTGATAATCAGCAGCTCTCTAATTGGATTATGTCTGGTACTGGAGTTCTCCAACTACCCAGAACTAGCGAAGTAATGGATCTTAGAGAATTGTGCTTCCCTGGAGTCTCAGAACCTTCATCTTTATGTCTCACCAAAATAACAACTTAAATATGAACTGAAAAAGAACGACAATACTAGATATTCCAAAGTGGACTGAAGAGAGTTCATGAGTCCTCAACCCTACACAAAGACCTACAGGCAGCTAAGGAGTACCGAGAGTTCCATAAGGGAACTGGGACTGGGGCATTCCCTTTATGGGTATGAGGGTCCTTCCCCATATCTGTGGCAAAGTTTTGTTGGTCTTGGTGGTGCCCTAGGTCACCAACATGGTCAGCAAGAGATTTGCCATGAGCTTTCAGCTTTAGAGAGAGAAAAGTGAACAAGGCATGATGGAGAGTATTTCAGGGGGACTCCTTCTGAGGGGGTACCATTCCCCCTCTTTTGTTTGTAAAGCCAATTTTTCAGAGTTCTTGTAAAATCAGGGCAGAAGCGCCAACAGTTGCTCCTTCCACACTCAGAGAGTCATGAAGGCCTTATTTAAGGATATATAAATCTATATTAATAATCTTTTGTCAAAGGACTTTTATAGCTCCACTGACAATCAGACTATATGATATATCGATTAGAAATAGCTTTTTCTACTTTTTGTTAGATTACCTCTCTTTTGTCAATTAACTGTTGAGGAAGTTAGGGTTTACCTCTCTCTTGAGAATATTGAACAGAGATTTAAATTCTTTTGTGGAGAGCTTAAAATAGTATCTTAGCCAATTTGTATCTCCTAGAAACTTTTGAAATTAATTTAAAATAAATAGACTCCCTTTTTTTAAAATCCTTTATCTGTGTGGGGTTTTTATTGGGTATTATACGTATTTACCTTTCAATGTTGTCTCCTTTCTCATTCTCCCCCCAAATCCCTTATCCCCTACCCCTTCCTCCTAATTTTTGTGATGGTGTGCTCCAAACATCCTCCCAGTCCCATCTCCCTGCTCTTGAATTCCAACACAGTAGGGGATCCAAACTTTTGGGGACCTTGGCCCTCCACTTTCACTGGAGTCTAACAAGGTCACCCTCAATTCCCTATACAGGTGCTTGAGTCCCTCCCTTTGTGCTCTCTGGTTGGTGGTTTAGACTTTGGGAGTTCTGGTTGAAACTTTTGATGTTCCTTCTAAAAAGGACCAACGCATTCATACTTTGGTCTTCCTTCTTCTATGTGAGTTTTATGTGGTCTATATGAAGATTCTTAGAAATTGTGAGCTTTTGGGCTAATATCCACTTATCAGTGAGTGCATACCATGTATGTTCCTTTGAGATTGGGTCATCTCACTCAAGATGATATTTTCCAGCTCCATCCATTTGCCTAGGAATTTTGTGAACTGATTGTTTTTAATAGCTGAGTAGTACTCCATTGTATAAATATACCACATTTTCTGCATCCATTCTTCTGTTGAAGGGCATCTGGGTTCTTTCCAACTTCTGGCTATTATAAATAAGGCTGCTATGAACATGGTGGAGCATGTGTCCCTGTTGTATGTTGAAACTTCTTTTGGGTATATGCCCAGGAGTGGTATAGCTGGGTCCCTAGGTAACGCTATGTTCAATTTTCTGAGATACCGCCAGACTGCCTTCCATAGTGGTTGTACCAGTTTACAATCCCACCAACAGTGGAGGAGTGTTCCTCTTTCTCCACATCCTCGCCAACATGTACTGTCACCTGTGTTTTTGATCTTAGCCATTCTGACTGGTGTGAGGTGGAATCTCAGTGTTGTTTTCATTTGCATTTCCCTGATGACTAGGGATGCTGAACACTTCTTTAGGTGCTTCTCAACCATTCGAGCTTCCTCAGTTGAGAATTCTTTGTTCAGGTCTGTGCTCCATTTTTTAATAGGGTTCTTTGACTGTCTAGAGTCTAATTTCTTCAGTTCTTTGTATACCTTGGATATTAGCCCTTTATCAGATGTAGGGTTGGTGAATATCTTTTCCCAATCTGTTGGTTGCCGCTCTGTCCTATTGACTGTGTCCTTTGCTTTACAGAAGCTTTGCAGCTTTATGAGGTCCCATTTGTCAATTTTTGGTCTTAGAGCACAGGCCATTGGCGTTCTGTTCAGGAACAGAACCTCCCCCTACGGTCGACCCCTAGACCCCTAGACTTCCACGCCCTCCAGAAGGGTTCCTGGTATGCCTGGCTTTGCCCTCATTTCTCTCGCTAGAGAGCTTGGCCTCTTGATCACCACAACAAAAATTGGCTTTTTCCTAAACCAAGGCCACCCTTGATATGGCCGCTAACATTGGGGAGCCTTCCTTTATGACAATATTACACCCCAAACTGACAAATGGTTGGTAACTTGAACATTTACAAGAGACTAGGATGGCTGTGAGTTAGCCCAATGACGGGATTATTGTAGGTCCACTTCCCAGGGGCCCACCCAATGCAGCCGAAAAGGAGTGCGTGGTGCTGGGAGTGGGTGCAGCCTACATGGCCTAAGACAGGGCTCTCACCCTCCTTTCACCCTCATCAGAGTCCCTTGACGTTGCCCATCGTCGACAGCCTAAAGCCTTCGACCATCGATGTGACTTGTCTCACGTCAGTGTTTTGGGGTTGTGAACTTGTCTAAGACCCCCCATAATTAGACATACAAATTCAAAACTCACATAGTTGGGATTGAACATAAGAAGCCTTCTCTAACTAAACAGAGAAGGGGGAGATGCCAGAAGCCAGGACCCTCGCCCTTACCCTTACCCCCTACCTTTCCCCACCTGCACAATGTCCTCTGAAGCTTGGCAGCTGCAAGATCCTGCTTAACAACTGCAGATAGACTCAAAGCAGAGTACCATGTCTTCTTAAGAATAGCAGGGAGACCATAACTCAAGCAGTGTACCATATCTTCTGAAGAACAGCAGGTAGATCATAATTCAAGGCAGTGTACCAAGGCACAGGCCAAGAAGATTTTGTACCTTTCCACCACCTGGACCCTCTTACCCCCTCCCCTTGTAAAACATGCTATAAAAAAGCATTTCATGTTCAAAAAAAAAAGAAATTAAAAAAAATACTCATTTATAACAAAAAAAATAAAAAAAAATACTGATGAGTTTTTATAGAGTGGAAAAAAAATAAAAGTAGCAAGAAAGTAAAAAAAAAAAAAAAAAAAAGGAGTACCGAGAGTGGGAGAAAATAATTTTCTCCAGAGGAAAATAAAAACACAAATTGGTCATTTAATACCAAATTTTCAGACCTGGAAGTATATATTCAAGTAACATTATGCAGTCTCAGCGGGGGAGTATTTGTATAGGAACATATATGTGACACACTAGTGTGCATATAACAGCAATTAATGGAAAAAGGCATGAATTTGAAAGAGATCCAGGAATGATGCATAGGAGAGTTTGCAGAGATGAAAGAGAAGGGGAAATGATGTAATTATATTAAAATATCAAAATACTAAAAAAGTAAGTAATATTGTATCTTTATATTTGTTCACTCTTTATTGTTACCATTCTTTTTACTAGATCTCTAGGATTTTTGAATGAATAATTTTAGTGCCTTAAAAGACCTTGTTCTTAGCTATGTCTGTGTAAAGGGAGGGGATGTGAACATGTGTGGTGAGTGCAGTTCCTGTGGTGGCTGGAAGAGTATGTCAGATGCCTCAAACATTGGGAGTTACAGGACTGATTTAGGTGTTAGGACCTTAACTTGGGTCAATGCCAAGAACAGTAGGCACTCTTTATTATGGAGCATCTTTCTTGCCCCTGAAAGTTTGTAAAACTCAATCCCAAGAGCAAAGACAGAAACCAACCCAGAAAGGAAAATAAGCTATTTAAAGAATGAAAAAGTCCAGCAGCTTTTCTTCACTCAAAAAATATTGCTTAATACCAAATATGTCAGATATGATGACTGAATGCTGAAATCCACAAATTTTAGAGGCAGTTTCTTCTCACAGGGAATTCTACAACATATCTAGATCCCAACTCTCACAAAACCCTGGAAGAATGTACCCCAAGCTCCTTTTAATGGAAATTACTCTGGCACCTTAAGAGAGTTGCTTAAATTTTTGAGAATCAGGGACCAAAGAACTGGTATGGTCCTGGCTTTGATTTTATCTTTATGGGCCTCTATATATATTAGATAAATTCAGAAAACTCCTTCGTAGTATCTGAGTCACTTTTATGACATGCCTTTTATCCATCTGCTTTGTAGCTATTTCATAGACTTTATCAGTACAATGTGATTTCATCAGACAAAATGGTCAATGGAAATAAGTTTTGATAGTGTTTAACGTTTGAAGATCTTTTATATCTTTCTAGATATATAGCTATAAATTCCTTATTGTATATGTTTTGACATATATTTATCTTTTCCTCACAACAATTCTAGGAAAAACGCTCAAGATTTTTCATTCTTTTTACAGACAGAACAATAAATTCAGAGACTTAAAATAATGCCAGAGATTTTAAATAATAGCTGTAAATCAGACATGAGTTTGAAATTCCAAAAAATCTATATCTCAGCCTTCTTATTAAAGGGATGGCCAGGTGGCTATGAGAATGAATGGGAATCTGCAACTGATAGGGGTGAGGAGGTAGAGTGTATCTCCAGAAAGAGACAGAGACCAGAGACATGAATCAGTGGGGTTATCTTTAGCTGTGACTCACAGCATTGGGGATATGAAACCTGAACAGGCGACCTCCTGTAGCCTGGAAGAAACCTAAATGGTGAGATAGGGACACCAACCCACCCATAAAACTTTTGACAAGAAATTTATCCTGTCTACAAGAAACTAAGCAACTAAGGATAAAGCAGAGATTGAGGGAACCACCAAACAACTCTGGCTCAACTTGAGACCCATCCCATGGGCAAGCACCAATTCCTGATACTCTGTTATCCTTGGAGGCAGGAGTCTAGCATGGCTGTCCTCTTAGAGGCTTATCCCAGCAGCTGACTCAGACAGATGCAGACACCTACAGCCAAACAGTGGATGGAGCTTGGAGACTCTTATGGAAGAGTAAAAGGAAGGATTGCAACCCCTAAGGAAAGAAGAACTCCTTAGGAGGACTAACAGAGCCAACTAACCTAGACCCTTGGGGCTCTCAGAAATGGAACCACCAACCAAACAACATACATTGACTGGACCTAGGCTTCTCTGCACATATGTAGCAGATATGTAGCTGGGTTTCCATGTGGGTCCCAAACAACTGGAATGGGGCTTTCCCAAAAGCCATTACCTGTACATGGGATATGTTCTTCTAGCTGGGCTGGCTTGTCTAGCCTGAATGGGAGTAGAATTGCCTAGCCTCACAGAGATTTGATGTGCTAGGGTTGGAGGATACCCAGAGGGTCCTCCCACCTGCTTAGAGGAGAAAGAGATTGCGGGAAGGATTGTGACAGAGGATTACTTGGAGGAGGGCAGTGAGCCAGAAGTAAAGTGAATAAGTAAAATAAATAAATAAATAAATAAATAAATAAATAAATAAATAAATAAATATTTAAAAAGATGTTACATTCATATATATAATATTAATGTACTTTAATCATACTCATTCCTCAGTTATCCTCAGTCACTCACTGTGAGTACCCCATTCCTCTTCCTTCTATTTTGTTATTTGTTGATTATTTATTTAATTTTTGTATTTGTGTGTGTGGGTATAAATGTTCATGTGTATGCTTGCCTGAATGTGAATTAGGGGCTATTAATATTTTCTATATTTTTCTTTTCATATTAATTTATTGTTGAAAAATACCTAATCTACATGTACATGCTTTCAAATTTTTAGAATGTATTGTACCTGTTTTGTATATTTATCTGCCACGATATGAACATGTGTGAGTAGCAGGACTTTCACTATTTCCCCCAGTTCTTAGACTTATTAGGCAATAAATGTTGTTTAAGTATTTTCTGTAGTTAATAAACATTATTTTGTGATTCCTTCTGAAACACCCTTGAGGCTAGAAGGCAATAAAATCTGAGGTGATTTTCAGCATCTTCCAGCTCCTTTCCAGTGTCTTTCACCTCAACTCTGTTGCAGGTGATTATATAATTCTTCATTGTTTTCATGACTTCATGTTTTGCTAAGGCTAGAGTTGTTCTTTTTAAAATTTATTCTATCAAACATTATGTCTGGAAAAGAGAAGCTTAATATACGTTTTCCAAATAAGAAAGCATTTCAGTCATTCTGTGTGACACACAAGCTTCTAGAGTACACTGCTGACCCTACCTTTAGCTACTTCTCATTTATGTCTTGGGTATCTTTTATACCACACCAATAAATTATTCATATGGTACTGAGAGATGTAGCTCAAAATGCTTTTATGTCCAAGTATAGAATTATGTTATGTAATGACCATTCCTGTATAGGCTTCATCTACTTTGAATTGTTGCCACACTGATAAATATTAAATGATTAAAGTGTTGAGATTACTATAATTCATTCAAGTAAAACATTTCTTAGGAAATCGCCAGTGCTGATTTTTGCACTTGCTAAAAAAAGTTATGTCTCTATTTCTTAGCTATTAACCTTTAAAGTTATTTTTGTGAATATATAACTCGGAGGGAAAAAGATCTAAAGTGGGCCTCATTTCTCTGAGCACATCATAGGGAGAGTGGAATCATTTTCTGAGTTACTGAATCAGCAAAAAGAGAGAGCAAATTTGGCAGCATTAACACAGTGTGTGATGTGCCTTATCACTATTGAGTGAAGAGGCAGGAAATTACAGGCCAGATAAAATGATGGGCTACTGGGAATTTCATCAAATTCAGTTCTTCCCTCCAATGATGGTTGCAATGTCCGCTTGGTGTCACTCTGCTCATTGGATGCACATTCTCAACTGAGTACTCAAACCACAGTACTGTCATTTAGCTACTAGGAAAGAGAAATGGCCCAGGTACTTATTTTGTGTCTCTAGCCTGCTCTTATCCTGTTCTTCTGGACATCTCACTAGATTTTCAGTATAGTCTTGGTGATATTATCATCCCAAACATGGCCACTTCTTAACTGTAGCTCACCATTCAATGTTATTACCCAATTATTGCCAATGTATCACAGATATCATCTATCATTCAGCTTTTACCACCATCATGCCTAAATACTAGGGTGTCCATACTAAAGAATGAAGAAATCCATTCATAAGCCAGTGCTATATTCTGATTTTAACAGAAGTTACCATGTGTGCCACTCAGTCAGGAATACCTTGGATTCATTTTCTTCCATTCATAGATATCCTACTACCAACTTTTGTCAAATTTGCTGACAGTGGAGGTTAGTATTAGATGTTAACTTGACAAAATCTATAACAAAATAGAAGACAAGCCTCTGGCCATGCCTGTGAAAGGTTTTGGAGACTGCACTAATTGAGGTGCATGGATATATCCTAAATATGGGCAATCAGTACTATTCTATAGCCTGGGAAACTGTACTAAATAAAAACAGTACAGCAAGCTAAACAATAGTCTCTGTGTGAGGGTGTCTCTGCTTCCGTCTGCCTATCTATGTCTATCTATCATCTATCTATCTATCTATCTATCTATCTATCTATCTATCTATCTATCTATAATCTATCTATCTATCTACCTATTTATATGTCTATCTCTAGCTATATATTTGTCTCTATTTTGATCATCTATCTCCTCTATTTCTCTCTATCTCTATCCTTCTCTCCATCTCAATCTCTCTCTCTCTCTCTCTCTCTCTCTCTCTACCTCTATCTCTATCATTTCTGTCATCTCTCCTTCCTGAATGTATATGCAAGGCAGCCAGATGCCCAAGATCCTACTGTTGTGACATATCAACCACACCAGGACACCAAGAATACTAAGCAAAATGAAACCTTTCTTCTTTAACTTGTTTTTTCAGTTTTGCATTTATTCTTTATGTTTTGTTATTGTGCATCTACTTGTCTGTCTTTGCAACATGTACATTCAGTGTCTGCAGAGAACAAACCATAGCCTAGTATTGGTGTTGGGAGCTAAACCTAGATCTTCTGTAAGAGCAGCAAGTTTATTTTAGTCTCACCATTAATTACCTTGACTACAGCCTATGGTACCACAAAGTGATTTTGATTTCTGTGACCATTATTCTTGTCACAATAATTTTCATTATGTATTGACAACATACATGTCTAGTTTATAATGTGTTTTCTAATAATTCACATTTATGCTGGATGCTAATACGTTTCATGCATGGTCCTTCCTGTACCAACTTCAACTCATTAAGCCTTGTACTTTCTTCAAATTGGATGCCTTTTCCAAGAAGCCATCTGCATAAAAAAGGATTCCAACTCTAAACAGATGGCATACTTGAAACAGGCTTGGCTTTTGGAAGGTTTATTTAAAAGGTGGCCATTTACAGAAGTTGAGTGTTGGACATTAAAGAATATATATTAACAAGGATTTACCATCTATAAGCCTAAAGGGTAAGTTGAAGGTATTAGTTCCAGTATACATAAATCATCATGTGTATACAAGTACATTGCTTTTCATCGGCCTAGGGGAATCCAGCTGTGAGCAGAGGTAACTGGAGTAGCCAACAATGATAAAAGAGACAGCAGAAAAGAAATAGAAATTTCAGCAAGAATTTTCTTTTGGGGTAGAGGGGTACAATCCTTTTTATCCTCTCTTAAATTATAGAAATATTGAATTAAATCTCACTGACAATTTGACTCTTATTTTTGATGATGATACAGAAGTTAGCAACTTAGTCACATCCTATTTGTTTACCAGTCTTTCCATATGCTCCTGGAATATACATTTAGACGTGGCCCAAGTTTGGTCTACAGATGGCCATTTCAATAATAAAAAAGTCTTCTACATTTGTAGAAATTCTTTACATTGTATTATCAATGTTCATGGCATTGATTATTGATTGATTTGTGTCTAGGGCCAAACAAAAGTGTCTGTTTTGGCTTTGCCCACTTTAACTCAGAGTTGAGCTTTCCATTGCCATATTGGTTTCTCCCTCAGGCTATGTGCCACCATCATACTAGCATATGTTACATGCAGCACACCATTGTATATCAAAGGCTGAATGTGTTGGTGTTTATGTTTCTCCTTTGGTAGCATGTAGAGTAACTTCCTGTACCAAAGATGCTAGAACATAGGGGTGAAAACTCCATGTAGGTATCAGTTCCACTTATGGATGGATATTCAATGAATTGTGTATGTGTTGTCTTCAGCAATGAGGTCTTGCTGTCAATTAGTAGAGAACAACCTATAGTCTTGGTCACAGTCTGATAATTTGGCCATTCCTATGAAACCCCTTTGTTTAACAGCTCATCTAGATATAGCCTAATCCTTGTACTGAAAACTTTATTTGGTAAGAAAAGATAGACATTTGAGGCTCTGTATCCCTCATTATTAGGTGGTTTCATTTAGATTAAATTCAATATGAACATATTTTAGGAAGAATAGAAAGTATTAGTTTTCCATGCTACTCTTTAAACTGCCGTTAATTTTTTTTATTATAGTCTGTTACTACATATGAAACTCCCCAATTGAGCTAGGTTGGCTAGCCAGAGCTCCAGGGATCCCTTTGTTTCTGCCTCACCAATATGGGGATTATAGACACAAGCCATTGTGCTTGGCATTATGCTGATGCTAGAAATCTGAACTCAGGTCCCCATGTTTGTAGTATAGATTGTTTTTTACTGAGCCATCTCTCAAGGCTCAGTCCTGTATTTAACCTTCTCTAAAATTTGAGATCTCCGAAGTGTTAAATATAATCTGTATATAATGGCTCAGCAGTGGTTGTGAACGCTTTTAGTCCCAGCACTCTGGAGGCAGAGAGAGGTAGATCTCTGAGTTCAAGGCCAGCCAGGATTACACAGAGAAACCCTTGTTTCAAAACAATCAAATCAAACAAAACAAAAGAACAAAAATAAATAAATTTTCATATAATGCTTCAAATGCTTACGTAAGTGTAAGAACTTAATGATTTTTTATTCATATCCTCATATTGTTTTAGGATACTGTTTTTAGCATGATGGCCTAGGCACCAAATTAACAATGGAAACAATATAATACTGAAGTTATCAAAGAAAAGTGCTGTAATTCTAATACCGCAAATTCAGCAAACCTTGTCCCCTTCCACAGTCTTGATCATTTCTGTCTTAAAAGAGAATCACCATTTGTCTCACGTACCTCAGACTGAGAATATGAAGTTGTCTGGAGCATTTCAGTGTAATTTTAGTATTTCTTAGTGACTATGCTGATAATGATATATCACATATATTTTAATGTTCATTTCATAGGACAGAAAACAATTTAAAAGTAAGAATAAGGACAGTATTTTGAGATGCCAGCAACATTTACAAGTTTCTTTCGAACTGAAATAGAAGTGGTCCCTTCTGATACATACCTAGATAGGTGTGTGCTTAGAATATTATCTCTTTGCTATGGTGTACTCTTCTACACTACTGACAGGCACTTGGAGGATCGTCTATTACATTATAATCTCAGCTGGACTGGCAGGGTTTTGTTTTCAGATAATAAAATCATCATTAAGAGAATTTTAGCAATTTATGCAATTGGAAAAGTTACTAAACTCTTTTAATGCATAGTTTTTTTGTGTTGTTTGCTGTTACAACATGTAGTTAATCAGTACTCAGGTATGTATGAGAGTTAACTCTTATTTAATTTTGGTACATGAGATTACTTTAAAAGAATATATTTTTAGCAGGATGCTTAGTAACCTACCCTAAGTTTAACATATACAAACTCTTCTTTCTACCATTGCTTATAAACTCAAATTAAGGAAATACATGTGATTAAGCATGTGAGTAAGTATGCCTTGATACCCTGAACTCAACATAATGTAGATACTGTAATTGAGTCCTGTGTGCCAACCATGTACATATCCCTCTCTTTTTCAACATTTCCAAATGAAAACATAGTACTTAACAGCAGTGCCTTTGGAAAAACAATGAAAGACTATCTTCAAGTCTAGTTGTACTTCAAATACTGGAAATTCTAGTAATAGGTAGAACTTTTGATGTCTTCATTATCAAAATGTATTTCATAATCACCTTGCAGGGAGATTTGATGAAATATTATGGTTTTCTCCTAACCCTAGTCCTCACATAATACTGTTTAATATGATATGGACATTAGAATTTCCATTTAGAAAAAAAGTGTAAACATTTATATTTAAATTATAAACTAATGGACATCAACATGCATATCCATAAGGGTTGTAGAAATTTAATTTATATTTAAATTTATTTTTAAACAAAATAAAACAGAAAATATCAACAGCAGTAGTTTCCTCATAAACATAGCACATTTACCTTAATTGGAAAATAAGTACTTATGAAATAATATTACACTGCAAAAATACCTTGAGCCTCAATGTTAATCTCCAAATAATAAATTGCTTCTAGTTCTTATCATTCTGTATTTCTTTAAATTAAAACTTCTATAATTTTTGACATGAAAATTTTTGAAAAGGAAAGAGCTGCAGAGTTTTCAGCTTGTTTTCTCTCTTGTTGTTTCTGTAACTTTTGCCTAATTCATTTCCTGGTGATGACATTACAGAATCAATCCTTGTTCTCTTAGTGTATAACATCAAGAGGAAAACGATATGACATCAGTATATTCATAACTCTTCATGCTAACATTGGTTGGCATCAACCTTTTTTAAACCTTTTTTAAAGAGACGCATGTCAGAATAATCTTGTTTTGTTTTGAAGCAAAAGTTATCTTGTGGGAGTGTGTTGTAGCCAGTGTAGCTCTATTCTTCTCTGTATTCACTATTCAAACATGTATTTATCTGAATTAACATAGTATACAATGGTTGCTTCTGTTTGAATTAGCTAGTTCTGTTTCTAAGAGCAGAAGACAAATGCATATGCATGCCTGCTAATGACAAGAGAGTGGCACCTGGAAAGCCACTAATACAAGTCTTAGAGGCATATTTAGGTGGAACTCAGTGATTGCTAGGCTACCCTGGTATATATAGAAAATTAAAGGCCTACAGTCAGACTGTTTCAAAAAGAAGACAGAGAGAGAGAGAGAGAAAGAGAGAGAGAGAGAGAGAGAGAGAGAGAGAGAGAGAGAGAGAGAGAGAGAGGAAGAAGAAGAAAGACACAATGCATAGCTTCTGTCTTTATGTCTGTTTGAATGTATAGCATTACAGATTTCCTCATACATTTTGAAATTCAACTGAGATGGCTAGGAATACATTTGCACAAATATAAATATGTATTTTATTTAATTGTGTATCTCAAAGTAAGGTCATAGAAATAAGATTGTTGAGCTACAATGAAAGCATAGAAGATTTTAGTTTCCATATATAAATAAATTAAATTTTCTGATTCCCATTTTTATAAGAATAAGTTGAGAAAAATCTCTAACAATACAATTATCATGGATCCTGTAAAAGTGCAGTCGCTGGACAAACCGCCACTTGTAAGTAGCGACAGATGCATAGAGAGCCTCAATAAAGTGGGCAAAAGCAGAGCTATTGGAACCATAAGCTGTGAATGTTAAAGAAACATGTTGACAAGTAATTGGCCATTTCATAGGTACTGGAATTAGGGAAAGACTCAGGACCTGCAACTTTAGAAAGCATCTGTCCATGCCAATACAACTGGCATCTTCAAAACAAAATGGTTTATTCTAGATCCATATATGTGACCATGGCCAGAGAACATAGTCTCAAAAACCACATCCCAAAGAGGTAGCAATTTCATTAAAAAGTTTTTTGTTTTTAAAAAGAAACTGTATAAGGAAATGAACACACTTTTCAAATGCATTGGTGAGTGTATTAGGTGTGTTGCAGCAAATTAGTATAATCTGTATCAGAAGCCTCAAATGTTATCTGAAGATACTCTTAGATTTTGGGTTGGTGAAATCTAGGAATCACTGTGTATTATAAGTAATTTGTCTAATAATCATACAGAAATTAAGTCACATGCAGGAGGGCAATTAATAGCTATTAGAGAGCTAAAGATAGCCCCAGATAATTTGGCTCTGGACCTGGAATACTCCAACCTCTTCACATCATTAAAGTTGTAATGAATCAATCAATCAGCCTGTACAGTGAGGCTTTCCCAGAGCAACCTTCTTGGAGTTTTTTGTTATTATTATTTTTTTAACAATGCCTTCAGTTTTGGTTCTTCTTTAAAAACCATTTTAAATTTACAGCAAAAATATCAAAATGTCATTTTGTATCTCTGTGTGGTGTTGAGGGGATGCAGAGTGGTCTTTCCTGCACAGGACTATTGCTATTGTTGTGTCCTTCTTGCAAGAGAAAGTGATTTCCATGTATTTCTCTGAATTTGTGGGATGGAGAATCTCATACTTCAAGCTTCCCAATCTGTCTACTATTTTTACCAAAGTATGTAAGAATAGAGTTGGGGTTAAAAGGTTAGTTAAGAGCACTAGCTGTTCTTTCAGTGGACATAGGTTCAATTCCCAGCACCCACATGGCAACTTATAACTGAAACTCCAGTTCCAGAGAATCCAACACCCTCACACAAACATATATTCAGGCAAAACACCAATATACCCAGAATAAAAATGAATAAATTATCTAAAAATTAAAATAGTTAATAAGAGTTATCTAACTCTCATTCTGATCAACAGATTCAAGTTATCTCAAGCCCCAGAACCGTGGGAAGTGAATCTGTGTTGAATAGCACAGTTAATTTATAGTAATAAAACCCAATTGTGTATTGTTTATAAAAATACACTTCACATATAATGATTTAGGAAAGTAAAGGGTTGCATTTATTATGCAAATTTTATTCAGAGCAGATTTCAAACAAGGAATATTACCAAAAATAAAGGCTATTATGTAACCAAAAACCATCTAGTACTTCAAAATACATGATTCTATTTGTTCATGAAGCCAAGAGTAGATGTCAAGACACAAAGCAAACAGGGACAGAACTTAAGGGAAAATAGACAAAGTCACTATGACAGTGTGAGGATTCAAGACATCCTTTCAGTTTTTAATAAATGAGCCAGGGAGAAAATCAATTTGGACATAATTTATTTGGACAGCACAATCAATCAAGTTGATCTAATTGATATATAAACAACATTATATCAAAAATTATAGAACACACATTATCTTCAAAGTTTCACCAATACAAATAACATTTTATATAGGAAAAAGTGCACTAAATTTCCAAGTAATCATTAAAAATATTATGCTGAGAAGTAATTCTTTTCCATTTTTTCATATTTATTTTTTATTAAATAGACTGTTTAAAATATAAAAAACTAAAAAATCACACAACTATGCTTTCAGACAAAATGCAAGCCAGATATATAAACATCAAAAAATTTTTAAGTCAGTTGGAAATGTTCATAATAATTATTAAAACAATTCAGAGGATACATTTCAAAAACTTTAAACATTTTTTTTGTATCCATTCCTCTGTTGAAGGACATCTGGGTTCTTTCCAGCTTCTGGCTATTATAAATAAAGCTGCTATGAACATAGTGGAGCATGTGTCCTTGCTATATGTTAGAGCATCTTCTGGGTATATGCCCAGGAGTGGTAAAGCTGGGTCCTCAGGTAATGATATGTCCAATTTTCTGAGGAACCACCAGACTGACTTCCAGAGAGGTTGTACCATCTTGCAATCCCACCAACACAATAGAATATTACTCAGCTATTAAAAACAATGAATTTGAGAAATTCTTAGGTAAATGGATGGAACTAGAAAACATCATCCTGAGTGAGGTAACCAAATCACAAAAGAACACACATGGTATTCACTCACTGATTATTGGATATTAGCCCAGAACCTTGAAATACCCAAGATTCAACTCACAGTCCACATAAAGCTTATGAAGAATGAAGATCAAGTGGGGGTGCTTCGGTCCTACTTAGAGGGAGTAACACAACACTCAAGGGAGCAAATATGGAGACAAAGTGTAGGACAGAAACTGAAGGAGGGGCCATCTGGAGACCATTCCACCTGGGTATCCATCCCATGTGCAGTCACCAAAGGTCGACGCTGATGTGGATGTCAGAAAGTGTGTACTGACAGGACCCTGATTTAGCTGTCTCCTTAGAGGTCTGCAAGAGTCTGACATATTCAGAGGCAGATGCTCACAGCTAACCATTGAACAGATCATGGGGTTCCCAATGGAGGAGTTAGAGTGAAGACTGAAGGAGTTGAAAGGGTTTGCGACCCAATGAGGAGAGCGACAATACCAACCAACCAGAGCCCCCAGGGTGTAAACCACCAATCTGGGAGCACATAGGGAGGGACCCATGGCTCCAGCTGTATATGTAAGGGAGGATAGTCCTGTCAGGTAGAGGTGGTCCCATGAAGGCTGGATGCCACAGTGTGTGTGGGGGAATTCTCCATGTGTGGGGGAATTCGAGGGTGGGGAGTGTGAGTTGGGGGGTAGGTGGGGGCACATCCTCATAGATGCAGGAGGAGGGGGATGGGATAGGAGGTTACTGGGCAGGGGAAAGGGAATTACATCTGAAATGTAAATAAAATATCCAATAAAAAACAATTCTTATGTCAGTTGGAAATGTTCATTGTAATTATTAAAACAATTCAGAGGATACATTTCAAAAAGTTTAAACATTTTTAAAATAAAATTTATCTTATCAAATTCATGGCATATAGCAAAATACGTTTCAAAGAAATTAATAAAAGTAAATAAAATAATTAAGAAAAATAAAATTTTATCATAAATGACTTTATCTTAAAAACTCAAAGATATTTTTTTCCTAAAGCAAACAGTAAAACAATTTAAGTTAAATGAAAAAAATCAGTAAAACTAAAGCATTGTTTCTGCATTTGTCGAACAAAATCAGTAATCTGCTGGCAGACTAAGGAATAACTGTGGACTGGACACAAAGGAGCATTATGAGAAGGCTAGTGGAGTATTCTCTATTGATTTTCTGAATATAAGTAGGAGAGGGAAAGAGTCAAGTAAGCTTCAGATCAGAAAAGCTGTACACTGGAGGAGGCAGACTGTCACCGACATTTCCACAATGGAAAGTAGATAATGGGGAGAACTCCATCCCTATTGAAGCAGATGAATAAAAACCACTAAGTTTGAAAGAGATAGTGAGACAGAGGTTATCCCCAGAAAACATGGCTACACATATTTAAGAAAGATGGGAAATTTCCCAAAACTCAATGTTTCCCTCCTAGTTCATTCACTACCTAGTACCAAAATAATTTAGCATAATGATATCAATATCCTTCATTAATAAAGACAAAATATTGCAGAAGTAAAATCATATGCAAATCTGTTAATATATGATAGCTTAATAAATTTTATTTACATTGAGATAATCATCAGATTAAAATGTGAAATTTCAACATTACATTCATACTCGCTTATTTTGTTACCCAATTATATAATTTTGACTATTATATTTATCTCATTATTAACTTGTTTATTTGTGATATTAGCACTTCATGCATAATTTACATGAGAAATGTTTCTTTAGTCTATTAATTTACTTAGATTTTACATTCTTTATTTGACTACATTCTACCTCATTTTTAAATTTTACTATCTGAAAGGTGACTATTTTATTTCAGTGCATTTAGAATTTAGATTACTAAAGGTGTCCTGTAATAAACTAGTGCTGTTTACATTCTATTTCTAATTTGTTATTATTACTCTGCAGTACTGAATTCTTTTCTGTAAACTGGAAAAAAATATCCTACCGTTGTTTCAAAAGATCTTTTAAATAACTCGTTGTTTTCTGTTTGGATTATTACTTCATCTATAAATGAAATTGTTTTTTCTTTCTATTGGTACATGTTTTTGTTTCTTTGCTAAGAGATTCAATGTTGAACAGGTTGTGACTGGATGTTTCTGCTTTGTTTCTAATACTTATGGAGTATATTTACTTTTCTTTTTTTTTTAATGATGCAGATTGTTATCTATTTATTGGAAAGGAAGTCCTGGAATAAATGTTAGGCTTAAGAACTTCAAGACAAACAGCATGAGAAAGAAATGCCATCCAGGGACCACATGGGAGCTGGTTGATGAAGACATCACGGGCTTCATTCTAGAGATGTGGCTCAAGCATATTGGTCCAGATGTCCAGCTGGTCAACACAGTATCAACTGAGTAAGGCTTGAGGAAACTGGCTCCTCTTTTTCTTTGAAAATGAACTCTCACCTTCCATATTCGAGCCACTGGAACTTCTAGAGACACGCTTAGTCCTTCTACTACTTATTTCCTCATTAGCCTCCTCACTAAAGGAGCCAAGTGCCTTATCTCGCAATAGTTCCTCAGAAGTTCTTGATGAAGGGCCTCTGTCTTCAACTCCTGATACAAAGCTTTCACTGACAGTTTCTTCGGATGGCAAGAATTTTTCTGATGAGGAAAAAAAATGCTTTGTTCTCTAAGTGTATATTTCTATATAGTCTGAGGCTGTTGTAAATCAGGAGACTGAAAACAACCTGTGGGTTCTACTTTGATTAGTAACCTATCCTGTGGTGCAATTTGCCTTTTTTGTTGTCTAGAAAATCCTTGATCTTTTGTCTAGTCAGAAATAGGCTTGATCTGTTTGGCGACTGTCCTTGATACTCCCCTTATAATGGACAATAAGAATCTTTAAGTTACATGACTTCCAACTGTTCCCTTACAGTCTCCATCTCTGACTCTTGGTTCATCAATTGAGTCATACCCATACAAAAGCTATGGTTATAGCTAGCAAAGACATTAATTCGAGACTCAGAAATTAGAGACAGAAACTAGAGTCTCAAGAATGTAATGCTCTTTATATCCTCAGAGTACCTTTTAAAGAACTGTCATTGTTTCTTCTCCCCCAGATCTACTCTTCCTACTCACCCATGGTTTTCCTCCCAAAGGCTCCTGTCACCAGAAGGAGGAGCAGAAAAAAAGAGGAACAAGCTGGTAGACTTCATCTTGCCAGAAAAGATCTTAACTGAAGGCTGATCTGAGTTCTTAATTTATATATTTCTCAAGTTGGTGTTGCTGGAGTTATAAAAGGCACAACCCACCTTACTTATCTGTAAATGCTGGCTTTCCCCTGTGCTATGCAGGCGGTATTGTCATTATCTCCTGCAATTCTACAAAAGTACATCCTATCAGAGACCTTCTTTTATACCTCCAACCCCCAGCCAATCTTTATCAACACTAGAGTACATTTTCTTATTTCATTAAAGATGGGGTAAGTTATTCTATTGCTCTAGCAGTTCCTTACTAAGTTAAGGAAGTATCTTAGTCAATATTGTATTGCTGTGCAAGCATACCATGACCAAAGCAACTCATATAAAAAAATTTGGAAGCTGGCTTACAGTTTCAGAGGTTTATCTTGGAGGGAAGCATGGCAGTACACAAGCAGACATACTACTGGAAAATAGCTGGGAATTCTGTATCTGAATATACAGGCAGCAGGAAAATAGAGCTTGGACCTGGCTTAGGCTTTTGAAAACCTCAAGGCTTACCCTCAATGACAGATTTCCTTCAATAAGGCCACACCTTGTAATCCTTTCAAATAGTGCCACTCCTTGTGACCAAGCAGTCAAACCTATGAACCTATGGGGCTATTCTCATTCAAATCTCCACAGGATGCTTATTCTTTATTATGAAACAAAACAAATCAAAATAAAACAACAATAAAAACAAAACAAACTAAAACAAAACAAACTACTATAGCTGTCAGTCTGATGTGTGCACTGTGGGAGACATCTTGGGTCTCTGGCTTCACTACACATTTCCTGGTGAGCATTATAAAATACCTATGGGAAGGAAATGTACCTGGGACTCTAATGGTTATAAATGGTCCAATTAGCTAATGATTTAGCTAATTTGCCAAAATTTCAGGTTTATTCTAAAGCCTTTTATAACCAATATATTTTCTTCTCATGTTCTGTCGGAGGAAAGACCAATTGACATGTATGATATCCTGTGGTAAAGGCTGTCACATGCTGAATTCAGGTTCCCTGCTTCTGCAGGAACCTCAGATCCACATGGCTTTAGAAAGACAGTGGTTTTGTCGATTATCTGTTTTTTCCCCTTATTGCTAGTTATTAAGCAGAAGAACCAGCACAGACAATAGAAGATTGCTGGGTGGGAACATCACCCTGAGATTATCATTCCTACCACATCTATGCCTGGACCTAAACTCCCTCTGTCCCAGGCTGACCTTGATCTCAGGAATTCATCTGCCTTAATAAGCATAAATAAAATAAAATTATCTGGGTGGGATTTTGCCCTGTGATCACCACTCTATAAATGTCTTAGCTCTTTCCTTAATATCTTTGTGACAAACTGGCTTATAGTACAGCTGCCTCTATTCCTTTAGCTCTGTGAAGCTCCTTTTACAATTCATGTTGCATCCTTATATTTTGCATAGTTGAGAAATTATATATTTTGAACTCATATGTTCAGCGTTTTCCCCACAGCCTTAGAGGATGTTCTGAAGATCACAGCATTCTATTATTTTGCTAAGATATAGACATATCCTCTCCTCTCAGACTCATCTCATGGTGTCTCTGATTATCATGGAGTAATTAACCTTAGCAAAGAGGACATTTCTCAAAATAAACTTTAAGCCCACAGCAACCATGAGTACTCATAGAGGCCCATGCCCTGCTGGCTCTGTTCCAGGGGTGGAAACCATGTCATTCCATTCCTTACCTTGCTGAGCAGGACTTGGCAGTAAAGAGAATACATTAAATAAATAATATTTTGTCCTAGTATATTGCCTTGTAAGGAATACAACAAGCCTTCTTTTGAAATTATAGAACAAAACAGATATTGTCGATAACTTTTCAGGATCTTCATGTCTTAACAGGGTTGTACTGGATAATATAATCACATTAGCTTTATTATACCCAATAATTCTAATATAAAAGTGTGATTAGATAAGAATTCTATCAGTCAGTCATTGTTCTCTTAAGGGTGACATACAAGTACAAATTGCATTAGATGGAGAGCACTCTAACTCTCTGCCATGGTATGAGTTTGAAATTACAGACTGATATTTGACTCAGTTACTGGCACTTTCAACAGCACTTTTGGAGTTATGTCTGAAACCTTGCTCTGTTCCATGGCTATAGGAAAACATTACTGAGAGCAGGACAATCAGAATGGATCTAATAATTCTACCTCCACACTGAAGTGTGTGACAGTCTATAGAATTTGCCCATTCTAACAACGTGTTTAAAATTGAATGAGACTTACAAAAATGAATTTCTTTACCCATTTATATATATATATATATGTATAACAATTAATAATTATCATTTAATAGCAATTTAAAAATAACAATTGAGAGTGAGCAACATATCTTCAATGTAATTTAAGCCTCTCCATTCAGTTAAAATGTCCAGGTACAGTGTTCCTACCACCAACTAGAACATTAAAAGCACTGGAGAATTCTAAATTGTTTTGAAATATCTGTACTTGGCTACAGGGCTCATATTCTCATGAATACGTTTAGAGCAGAGAAGTTGGAGTAAAACTGCCCTATCATTATCTATGATGATATACTGCGCACACACAGGAAAGGACTCCACACGTGAAACAAAGTTAATAAAAATTTCCCTTCCAGCAAAGCAAGGATCATGAAACAAAAATTATAAAGTCTACCGAACTGAGGTTTTTGGATTGGGTGTGTACTTTAAATACAAGAGGAGATATTTTATTTACAAAGCACATATTTACATGTGGGAATTCATGAACTCAATGAGTTCAAATGATGTTTTCAAGGTTCCACAGGGAAATTGATGTAGAAGAGTGATCTCTGGGACCAGGGACCTTGCATTTCCACAGTCAAATATGAGTCGTTGCTGCATTATTTTAAATAAATGACAGTTTTTGTTCAATGTAGATTATGGAAAAATTCCAAACACAGAGTAACTGCATTGCCAAGTTTCACTGTTATTAAGACACTACTTTAGCCTGAAATATTAATTTAAAGTGAGAAGCCAGTAGTTTATTCGGGTTTGCTTATATTTTTACCTTATTTATTTATTTATTTATTTATTTATTTATTTATTTTCTCTCATTTTAGACACCACCTCAGATGCCATGTCTTATTATTATATTTTTGTAGAATACTATTGAGTCTCACAAGTTCATAAATTTATCTTTCTTTAGATGACTTTATAATAGTAAGAATCCTGGTGAATAAATTGGGAAATGTCCTGATTTGAGATTTGGTGAGGGTATTTACAGTGATTAAAATGAAACTTTATTAATTCATTTATTTATTCAGATTACAATCATAGCATTTCTACCTCCCATTTCTTCTCTCCAAATTCTCCCATATACGTTTCCTGCCCCCCTTCTAATTTATAGCCTCCTTTTTGAACTATTTGATATCACATGAGTCTATGTAAATCTATATACTTATCTATATTCTTAAATATTTCTAAATACAACCTCTCAGTATATATACTATTACAGATGTGTGTGCTTACAGGTCTGACACTTTGGAACTTGACAGCCTATTGCTGTGCTGTTGCTTGGAGAAAAGCACCTCTCTTGCTCCCAGCATTCCTCATTTGCCTATAGTTCTTTGTGAAAGGTTGATGCATCCTGGGCCTTTCATTGTCCACTTGGGCATATTTGTATATATCATTCTTGTTCAGATTATGGGTTTTAAGATAAAGACAATAGAGTTAAAGTTTCATTTTGACATTATATGACATACTGGTATTGATTAAGACCATCGTGTATGTTGTACTCCCAGATATTTTCCCTGGAAATTCATATCTTCCTTTAAATTTTGCAGTATTAGAAGGAAATAACTATTTCCAGAAAAAAACTTAACAGGAAATGATGGCTCACCTCCTTGAAAAACAAAAGCAAAAACAAACAAACAAACAAACAAATGAAAAATGTGACTTTTCAAGTTTTGACCCTTTTCTTTGGAATCTTATCTCCTCATCTATATTTATTTCTGATTCAATCTTTCATTTCCAACAATGGGGGCATTGATTCTAACTATTTTGCTATACAAATCATCTCATTTTCAGTCACTGAAGATTTTTCAAATTATGAGTATGTTCTCTGTATGGCTGGGAATAAATTCTGTAGTAAAGTGAATGGATTCAAATGAGCAAAATTACTGAATCAAACAGTCCTATATTCAGCTTTGCAAATAATAATTTGATGCTCAAGTAAATTGTCTCCATATATAATATATATATAATATATATGATATATGATATATATAATATACACAGACACACAGACACACACAGACACACACACACAGACACACACACACACACACACACACACACACACGTATATATATATATATATATGTTTCTCTGTACATAACTCAGATTTATACAGCTAAATTTTTGTCATTGTATTTTATGACATTTCATCTTATATTTTTTTCTCATAGCTCCCTGACAGTTTATAAAGACAAAAATTGACTTTGAAACCTTTGACACTGTTATAAATGCTTTAGACGCTCAATTTGCAGATTGTTCAGAATTCTCTAAATAGAAAAAAATGTATGTATGGATTGGTGTAATTAAATAATTTATTTCTTCTTGATCATTTTGACTAGAGTTTTGGGCATGAATCTTAGCAGAGTGATGAAATAGTAGCTTTGCCATTGTCTCAGTCTCAGAGTGGAAATATTTAGAGTCTCTTATTGAATATAATGCATTGGTGGTTTTTACAGATTTTCTTTGCCAAACACCACTTTATCTTCGTTTATAGGTTCTGATAATTTTTACTACAAACTTGATTTTCTGATGTGCATACAGTTTTTAACTTTATCTTTCTTCTTGTTTCTCTGCTATAAGAATGTGCCTCTACGATTCTGAGCTATTTTCCATAGAGAAAGTAAAAATGGACAGTCACTGTCACAGTAGAATGTTACATGAATTACACTATAATTTAAAAGTCTTTGTCTATTCCTATGGTATTATTTCAGCATTACTTAAAAGGGTAAGATAATGTGTGAGTGTTCTTTTCTCTGACTGAGTTGAAAGAATTGTTTTGTGGAACTTACCCATGTTTTATTCTTCACCATTACAATTTTCTTCTTTTTTCCTTACTTTTCTTCTCAACCAGGAACAGGTTTTTACTGTAACACACAAACAACAATTCCTTTTCTACCAACCCAACATATTGAACCTGAAAACAGGATGAGGATAATCTGAAATACTTGTATTTTTGGAGACCAAGTCATGTAAAGAATGCATAGAGAATTTGAAGCGAAAAATATTTAAATTGAAATTAAAATGCTAGCTGATAGAATAGAATATGTGACACAGTCCTGGCCAGATCACACCAGCAACAGGACTCATGTGAGAGGTTTTATTGGAAGACACAGGCTCTGAGGGTGTGAGAAGGAAGAAGAGGAGGAAAGAGACGGTATGGGTTGGAGTTTGCATCTTTTATTCAGCCCTTGATGCATGTGGTGCATGTGCAAATGGGATATGCAGCAGGTGTCATAGCAATGAACTCAGGAGCAGAGCTATCACCTAGATATTATGTGCCATAGTCATGGCAAAGAGAGCTGGCTCAAGAGAGCTTCTGGATCTACATGGATGCACCTGGTGCTAAAATTCCTCTCTTTTTCTTATCAGAAATAGAGAACAAAGTGGGGAGACAATGGGGAGGCAATAATAGGGGTGTTGAATCTCTTAAATTGATTCCTGCGGTCTAGGGACATCGTCAATTTTGAAGTGTGGTTGATTTTCAACATTGGGGCCCATTTGAGAGTCATTTGCATCAGGCACCTCTGTGGACAGTGGCTGGAAATCCTGTAAAAGGAACTGATTGTTTGGTTAGAAATTTTCTGAACTTGGAGGAATGTGGTGATGAAGCAGAGAGCAAATAGTAAAGTGAGAAAGAAAAAAGGTCAGTATCCATTTCCATAAAGGGTTTTCGAAAACCCAGGAATTAGAGGCTTCACACTGTTCTCTGCATTTTTGAATGTCTGATTGCAGCTTCTGGCTTTTGTTTCTCAGTATCCCAGACTGGTGACATAGAAGCAACATTCTTCTTGGAAAAACAGGCAAGGACAGCCTTCTTTAGTTATAAGAACATCTAATTCCTATCGGTTCTGGGTTCTGAAGCATCACTGATGCCAGGGATTGGTCTGACTTTGGATGGAGAACATAGTTTGGGCCATCTCTTGAAGATCATTTTGTAGCTGGAAAGAATTTATTGTAAGGTCAGAGAAGTAGTCAGCCCTGCCATTCTAGATCCAGCACCTATAGTTATTCCCACAGTGACCAGGGACTTAGTGGTTCCCAAGCCTTAGAAGACCAGGAATGCTGATGGGTAGTGGCTGGGGCTGGTAGCATAGCCTTTGCCAGCAAAGGTGTTTTTGTCTGCAGGCTTTTTCTTCTCTCTGATAGTACACTTTATAGGCCAGTGCCAAGACTTCTGTCTGTGGAGTTAGGAGTTCCCTCTCCAAACATCTAAGTTTGGACTTAATGTTGGGTAGCTTTGGGAAAAGAAGTAGGAAGTAGGTCATTAGGAGTTGCTTTCTGGAATTTCATTGTCTAAATTAGTATATTGTAATACGACCTTTGTAAGGTGCTCTAAAAATTGAGATGGATTTTCTTGTTTATCCTGGATGACCTCTTGGAGTTTTTCAAAATTTAATGGTTTTACGGCTATGGAGACCAACCATGAGGCCAGGTTATGAATTAGTCTATGGCTAGAATATCACATGGGGAATTATAATTACATTGAGGATCCTGATTGAGTACCATCTCTGATCCGATTGGATATGCTGAGTCTATCTGATGAGTCTGATGAGTCTGCTCTGCATGTATTCTAGCCTGTTCTCAAACTCACCTGTGCTTATCAGGAAGTAAATTGCACTGAGAATCATATGTATGTCATGAACAGTCAAATAACAAAGAAAAATTAATAAATTACATTTTATTATATAAAAAATCATTTACCAGAGAAACATTCACAATTGCTTATTTCTTTACAATACATTTCTCTTTGTCCAACTTTTGATCACCTTTCTATCACTGTAGGTCCCTGAATTCTATTTGCTTCTAGCCAAAGAAAACACTGGAAGAAGTAATATCTCCCATTGCCAGCTTGTATGCAAAGAACTGGCTGGGCATGCATGCATCCTTTGTCAGACAGTGCAGGTTAATTTCTTTCATTTTCCTATGAGGTCCTTACTGCTTAGCACTTCCTACAAAACAATGCCTTTTGTTCTCAGATTGAAATCCTTGTGAGTACTTAAGATCAGTACTTTCCCTATTGCAAAAGTCTATCATCTGAATGAAGTTTCCCTTCATTTGTAACTTCTTGTTTTTATATGATGCTGCTTTCTTACAAGTACCTATATAAAAATAAATAATAATTCATAATCTGGGAGAAATATTTCCAGAACACACACCAGAAAGTTATTATGAATCAGGAAAATTGAATGATTTTTCATAACCTAGTAATAATGAAAAACAGTTCCATAGACATAAACAAAACCTCTGCCAGATAGCTTACAAAAAATAAGATAAATAGCAAATTAACATATAAAACTATGTGAATATACCAGAGTCAGATTAGGTTTCTGTCCTCTGAACATGTCACAGTGAGCATTAAATTCCAAGCCATGAAGTACTTAAGAAGGCACTCAAACAATTTCCGGAGCTCAGCATTAGGTAGCTGCTGTGCTCTTGACTTTTACTGTTTTTGTAACAAATTTTATAACAAAGTAAATTAAGGAGGGAAGGTTTTACTTTGGCTCACAGTTTGTAGGTGCAGTCCATTGTAGTGAGGAAAGAATTGTAGCTGAAGCACCAGGGAGACAGTCATGCTTTATCTGCAGACAGCAAGCAGGAAGATGAATGCTGCTGCTCAGTGACGCTGAGAAACACTGGAGTATTACTCAGCTATTAAAAACAATGAATTCGAGAGGTTCCTAGGTAAATGGATGGAACTAGAAATTGTCATCCTGAGTGAGGTAAGCCAACCACAAAAGAACACACATGGTATTCACTCACTGATTATTGGATATTAGCCCAGAACCTTGAAATGCCCAAGATGCAACTCACAGGCCACATGAAGCTCATAAAGAAGGAAGATCAAGTGGGGGTGATTCGGTCCTTCTTAGAAGGAGCAACAAAATACTCAAGGGAGCAAATATGGAGACAAAGTATGGGACAGAAACTGAAGGAGGGGCCGTCTGAAGACCATTCCACCTGAGTATCCATCCCATGTGCAGTCACCAAAGGTAGATGCTGATGTGGAAGTCAGGAAGTGCATGCTGATAAGAGCCTGATATGGATGTCTCCTCAGAGGTCTTCAAGAGTCTGACATATTCAGAGGCAGATGCTCACAACTAGCCATTGAACTGATATTGGGGTTCTCAATGGAGGAGTTAGAGTGAAGACTGAAGGAGCTTAAAGGATTTGCAGCACCATGAGGAGAGCAACAATACCAACCAACCACAGCTCCCAGGGTCTAAACCACCAGCCTGGGAGCACTTAGGGAGGGATCCAGGGCTTCAGCTGAATACGTAAGAGTGTAGGGCCCTACTGGGCATAGGTGGAAGAAGAGAACCTTGACCTCATGAAGGCTGGATGCCCCAGGGGGTGGGAATTTTGAGGGTGGGGAGGTGGGAGTGGGGGGGTAGATAGAGGTTACATCCACGGAGAAGAAGGAGGAGGGGTGAGGGGATAGGGGGTTCCTGGGTGGGTGGGGGATGGAGTAAGGGGACAACATATGAAATGTAAATAAAACATCCAATAAAAAAATTTAAAAAAAGAAGAAACACTGGTTCCAGTCCCTTCCCTGCCTCTGGAGGCACCGTCCTACTTTTCTACTTTCAATTCATCGTTGTCCTATTTTATCTATGTTTAGGAACTTGTATGCTTAGTTTGTATTTGCTTTTTAACCCAACTGTAAGTACACATTTGCTTTTAAGACGATTTCTTCATAGGTTACAGTGGTGAGGTTTGATACCTCAGTGAGTGTTTTATTCTGTTTACCATAAAATGCACAGGAAATTTATAAAAGTTTTGGCATTTTATTTTAAAAGTTAAAGAATTTATGTGCATATTACTTCATAAATTATTACTAAAAGAAAAAAACATATCTCCACCAGGAGACTTATAAAAAATATTCACAAAAGCTTCACACATATTAATTCCATTCTTTAAAAAGCATAAATTTCCATCAACATGACAATTGAAAAAATGTAGAATATGTATCAATGTAAAATTTTTGTTCTTATATTTAATAGATTAATAATTAAGCTGAGCAGGTGGATTAGAAGTGCAAGGTCAGCCTAAGCAGCAAACCATGATCGAATCTTAAAAAAGTAAGTTAGGCTTATGTTGTGATGTTAGGAAATACAATCAAGAACACATAAATGCCTACTTTATTAAAGAATTTCATATATATATATATATATATATAATCAGTCTATAATGAAAGGAAATGTCTGGGAAGACCATTATCTGTGCCCTGAGAAATTTGATGTGTTCTGACTATTCATCACAATGACTAAATAGTACACATAAGATCTGATTTCTCTGTATGTAAATGACACTTCAGTGAATATTACCTATTTAACCTGAAGGTCTCTGATCTTTTAAAGGTTGGCTAACTCTTCTAAATTTCTTTTATATTTAAATGGAAATATTAAAAATAAAATTGGATCAGCTTTCATCTTAGAAAGAAAGTATCTCTCTGAAGCATGAGTGACATATTTTAAACTTCAAGTCTATATACCATAAAAAATAATTTTTTCTTTAACCCTGTTATTTTAGAAGCCAACATGACAATTACTAATATTTATATAAAGAAATATTATTACTTTCAACATAAGAAAAAGTCCTAGAACATTTTAGATAAAGAATATTTTTCCTTCAGATGACAAGCCATCCATATAGTTAGCTGATCATGGTAATGTTACAATGCAAAGAAATGCTTTGGTTTTAATGTCATTTAAATGACTCCTGTTCCAAAGCTGTCAGAAACACCCACAAGAATGCTTTGGTGAGCTGGGGGGAAAGGAAGGAAAGAATTGAATACTCATTGGTTTTGAAAACATTTTCTTTAGTGGAGTGGGACTTTAAGAAAGAAAGCTCATAAATTAGAGACCTTCTCCAGATAACTAATAAATTTGCAACTGTCTAGAAGAGTCTAAGTCTTTTCTGAAACATAATGCATCTGAGAAGCCATTTCTTTGAATAAAAGTGAATAATTACAGTCAAATATTTCTCATTTAAGATAATTTAGGAAACCATTAGTTAATTAATTGAAAAAATAATATATAAGGAATCATCTAATATTACACACAATGCATAT
Source organism: Grammomys surdaster (assembly GCF_004785775.1). Lineage (NCBI taxonomy): Eukaryota > Metazoa > Chordata > Mammalia > Rodentia > Muridae > Grammomys > Grammomys surdaster. Next base: position 7,492,742 of record NW_021604648.1, on the reverse strand, counting down.
ATACCTAAAATATTCCAGTCATATTTATTCATCCATCTCTGTCTGAGAAGAGAAAGGGGCCTCAAGGGTGCCTGGTAGGAGTGTTTGTTGGTCAGAGATCAACTTTGATGTCATTCCTCAGGAATATCAACATTGTTTTTGAGAATGGATCACTCCCCTTGGAATCTCCAAGTAGGGCTAGGTTTGCTGGTCAGTAAGCCTGGGATTGTCAATGCACACTAACCTTCTTGGCTTTTGTATTTTATTTTCTTTAGACGGGGTTTCTTAATGTAGCCCAGGCTATCATGGAACTCACTCTGTAGATGCTTGCCTCTGCCTCTGCCTCTGGTTTGCTGAGAACACAGGAGTTCACCATCATGTCAGTATCTCTAGATTTGTTTTAAACGTTCTAGGTATCAAACCCAGTACCTTTGCTTTCATGGTAGCTACTTTGCTAACTGAGTTATCTACGACCTCTTGCCTACTTTTTTATGTAGCATTCATATTGGCTTACAGACAATGCTAGGCTCCACCCAACAGCTTGCATCTCCACCTGCCAGGTATGAGCCAGGCATAAAAGAAGACCTCTGTTACCATACCCTCTCTCTCTTCCCCTTCTTCACTCTCTGTTTCTCTGTGCTTACCTGTTCCCAGCTGGCTCTCCCGCTGGTCCCCTCTCTCTTTCCTGTTCTCTCTTCCTCTCTCTTACTGTTTGTCTCCCCACCTTTCTCTGCCTATACCCCTTTCCAGGCCACCACTCCATTCCCTGTAATAAATCTTCTTTATACTAGGCTTATCTTATGGCATGACTCTCCCGGGGACACCTTGGCCAGACAGTGGTAAAACAGTACATAAGACACTATCTTTATAGATACCATACATGAAATGTCGCTATGCCCAGAAAGGATGTCATTAAAATGATAATATTAATATTTAGTATTTATTGAGAGTATTATTGAAAGATCTCACATGGAAATAATAGTCAATGTAACTGCACCTAATGCTAAGAATGTCACAGACTCTGCCATGTTTCCTAAATCTCCCTTCTTTCTCAATTCTATCATATATTTAATGCTTTAATTCTTTCAGAGGTCAGATCAGAAACAAGAAGTATCTTGAAAAATTTACTTTCTTGTTTGACTATTAGTTGTAACATATTGATCAGAATTGGTGGCCTCTCTATTTCTCATCTAGTTTCTGAACAATGGTTTTTCTTCAAGAGTGCCACCTACACACACCGACGTGTAAAATTCATAGATCATCACTACACAGTAGGGTAGAGCAAAAGCAGAATAGAATATGCAAACTAGGATATAAGCTAAATTACTCCAACATCTTGGAGCTCAAGATCATTCAGACATTTGAAATAATACACACACACACACACACACACACACGTGCACACACACACACACGTGCACACACACACATGCACACACTCACATACACACACAACATTATATGAAATATGTTGCTTTTACTTGCTTCTGCAGTGTTGAGAACAATTTTAAATGTTATAGTCTACCTTCATTACCATATGCACTTCTAATATTGGGAACTGATTGGCAATCAGGAAAGATTATTTCATAGTAAGATTAAAAAAATAAAAAATACAAAAATTGAATAGGATAAATTTTCTAAGTAGAGAGAGTGAAGGATTGGGATGGGTTGAGAGGAAAGGAGGATCTGGCTATAGTTGGAGGAGTAACAACCATAGTCAGAAAATATTATATGAAAAAATTTATTTTCAGTAAAACAAATGAAAAGAATGGAAGATTTCATGACATTCTACCAGCAGAGATGAGTTGGTTCACCAAGTCTTCAGACCAACTTCTCAGTCTTAATACTAACTCCCCCACGACTACATTTTCTTGTTCATTCTTCCACATCTCTGTCCAAGGAACTTTAGCCTCATTAACCACAATCATCTGCCCTCAAGGAAGAGGCACACTGTGATCCTGATACATTAAGGCAGCACAAGTGTTGGTTGACTACTGAGATGCTCTGTGTGTTTGTTCTGACAGACGGTTGAGATGATATAGTGAGTGGTTCCTGAACAACATCCTTTTGAGTACACTTAGATTATAATGTGAAGGGAGTGACTTTCATTCACAAAGAAATGGTTACATTTTGATGATAATTAGATTTGAAAATGTAAAAATAGGAGATGGAAAGTTGTCAGGGTAACGAATTTTTGCAGTAGTAACACAGCCAATAACAAGTGATACTGGCAATTGTGGAGTGTGATGCTATTGTACAAGGGGGTCTCAGGTTTAGGTCAGAGTAGCCTTTAACATTGCCTGTGACTCTCCCTTTACTCTGATGGTGAGTGTGGGAAGGTGTTCTATCAATGCTGAAAGCCAACATCTGCTTTTATATGTCATTGATCCTGAAGTAGCAATGTGGACAAATACAGTGTCATTATGCCTGGCAAATATGCTTATGTGAGGAGTCAAAGGGACAAGATGTGGGGGAAAATCATAGTAATAGAAAGAGTCTCATTGCCTGTTCTCCCTAGTTATTTCTAGTTATTGCAGTTGGTTTTACAAATAGCCACAAACATAAATAAAAAGCTGATGTGAATGAAGGTGAAACCAGAAGCAGCATTTTCTACCATATTGTAATTACTTTTGGCTCAGATCCATATATACATCTCAAAACATACCAAGGACAATATATACATCTCAAAACTTGTACAATTACACACTTAGAATGCTAAGTTTTATTCTGTATACTCATTATAGGTGGAAAACTCTAATTATCTAAAGGAAAAACAAACTAGAAAATATGATCAGAAGAAAGCTTTCACAGAACCTATAACAATCAATAGAAGGGAGGTGAGGCGAGACCTCTCAAGTGGAAGACATTTTACATAAGAGCCTAAAACAAGGAGTCTTTAAAGGTCTTAAATGAATTGTAAAGGATGATCAGTTAGCATTTTAGAAGAAACCTTCTTAGCACATATCCAGAAAATACTACATAAACTTGAAAGAGAGAACTTTTCACAAAATGTTACTTTTCAAAACAAAAAAACTATATTTGGTAATAAAACACTGATTCTCAAAGCGCTACTTAAAATAAGATTTTATTTTTCATGTGAAAATAAAGTATTTTAAAATGTGAAAATATTAAAAGTGAATTATAAATACAGACTTTGTGGGAATAAGTACTTTGAATATGTGCATAAATGTAGTTAATTTAAGATTACTTAAAATAAAAATAACAAGTGATATCTCTGTAATGTACATAATATTAGAAAGCAAGTTCGCAAATGCAAATGCAAATAAATAATAATGCAAACATGTATTATAATTGTGAATATTAATGAAACTTAATTATACAAAATAACAAAGTATATATATATATATATATATATATATATATATATATTTTAGTGGAATGTAGATTAGTGTTGGAACAAAAGTTAAAATGTTCTAATTGCTTTTTAAAATATGTGTCAAAGAATATTTTGAAAAGTAAAAATTTAATATTGGATTTAAAAGGATGGTGCCCTTTTATGCCACTTTGGAAGACACAAAACAAACATATATATTCTGCATTGTAATCTACAGTAAACAAAGTAACAAAAAAGAAATATAAAAACCATACTGAGAATGTAAAACAAAGTGACAGAATTAAGACACCGCATATAACACTAGTGCGAGTAAAGGAAATTACTTTGAACTCTTAGTGATTCAGAAGGAAGCATTCCCAAGGAATGATAAAAGCTAACATAAGCTTTAAAACATCTAAGACTGCAGAGGCACATCTCAAATGAATGTATGAGTGGAAGTTTATCATGCATAGACACATAGAAAACAAGTGAACATGAGCGACTAATACAAATCAATGAAAACATTAGTGCAAAAATGAATGGGCTCCAGTTATAACTTTGAATCTGGCAGTGTCAATCCAAATGGTATTAAAACCCTACGCCTTAAATGATGTAATATTAAATCATAGAAGATAAGACATGGAAGAGTAAATTAGCAATAGGTTACACAAAAAAACACACAGATATTTAAAATGTTCCAAACATATTAAGACTTAATTCTTATTTATTAAAGCTTTCCATAAATATTAATATTTATTGGCTATTTGGTGGCAAATATACTTTCTTGATGAAAAAAACTCACTATTTCTAAAATATAAGAATTGTATCTTTCTCTTCCTTTCAATACAAAAATGAAGAGATATTTGTTATGCTTATTTTGCAAGGTCTCAAGAAATAAATTTAAATATAAAGTATAAAATGAATACAAAATGTAATTATTGGACCAAAATAAACAAATACAACATAAAATAAATACCTTTATTTCCCTCTTCCCAATTTCAATACTTTCTCCTCTCCATTCTAAAAAGTCTCTTGGTTACCCCAGGAAAAGATACATTTTATAGGAGCTGCATACATGAGTCCTTTCAGGATCTTGGTCAATAGAAGAAGTTCAGAGCTAATCCCATTAATTGAGATCACAGTAGGAAACCTGGATATAAACTTCAACTGTCTTCCAGTACCTGTAAACTGGTATCAGAAATGTATGTGTTTGTCAAGCTGTCCTGCTGAAAAACGGTTGGTCTTCAGGACAGAAAATACACAAACATTGTGTGGCAGAGGGGAGAGAGCTTACAACAGAAAATGAGTATCTTTGCTGTTCCTCCCACCATGAATTGGCTACAGTAACCTGCAAATGTTGGTGCCTGAGAAAACTTCAACTGAATGACTCCTGCCAAAGGTGCCCAGTTGATCATGTGCCAACAGAAGGCAACACTCAAAAAAATCTATTGGCCTTGATTAGCTAAAATATAAACAAACAAAAAGTCAGCAAACACAAAAGACACTAAGTAAAATGGATGGGGAAGTGGTTGGGTATGGGAAGAGTTGAGGAGAAAAGTAAATATAAAACAGGATGCATGAGACTATCAAAGAAGAAATGAACACATTAAAAACAACAAAATATTTAAAAAGATGCCCATTATCTACAGGGGGCATAATATAATGATCAGAATATATATGCTGAATAGGTTAGACATGCTGAGATAGACAAATGAAGCATAAATATTCAAAAAATGATAGTTTTGGGGCAAAACTAGGACATTCCCCTCATCCATGAATATGTAAATGTGCCCACACCTATAGATACATCCTTCAAAAATAGAAACTAAAGACATGGTTTTATTAGAAAGCAGTGAACTGATACTAAGATGTATCATCATATATATATATATGTATGTATATATATATACATACATATATATATATATCATATATCATATACATATATATGTATATCATTTGGGGCTGGAATGAATGCTCAGCAGACAAAGGTTTGTGCCACCATAACTGCATTCTAGCCTAGGAAACCATGGTAGAAACTGTCATATGACATTCACATTCATAAAAACATACACATAGAAAATAAGTAAATGATGAAAAAATAAAGCTATTAAGTGCATAATGACTGATAAAATTATTACCGGTTTCTGAAATGATGGGAGCCTTTGCCTCAACTTGACATTCTCTGATGAATCAAGTGATCTGGACAAAGTAGGACACACCTCTAAACCTAGGTATTTAAAGATCTGTGACAGTGTGATTTCAAGTGTGAGCCCACCATGGGTAACTCAATGAAATGTGATCTCAAAGTAACAAAGGCTTAGGTATGTAGTTCCATGTTAGATGCTAGCATATAAGGGAGCCTGGGTTCAATTCCTTCACCAGAAACAAATAGATGATAGATAGATAGATAGATAGATAGATAGATAGATAGATAGATAGATAGAGAGTAGGTAGATGGTAGATAGATAGTAGATTAGATAGTTAGATAGACAGACAGAAAGTATTTGAGTGAGTCAGTGAGTGAATGAGTGAGTGAGCAAGCAGGCCAGGAAAATCAAGTAAAAGACAAAATTTAATATAAAAAATACAAATTGTGTGGCCAAAAATTGGTGATTTGTCATTTTACTCAATAGTAAAATCTGTAAATCATAGGATATTTTTAGCAGGATGGCAAAAAAATATACTCATAAGAAAGAAATATTTCCACAAATTGAAGAAATACCTCACTTTTGTAGAATCAAACAACTTACACATTTCTAAGAATAGAGAAGCAATGGATACTTTTACGCATCTATAAAATGTCTTAGTGGAGCCAAAGGAAACATGTTTATCTGCAAATCAAGGAGTAGAGCAAACACAAAAACTTGCAAGATTCGTTTTTTAAAACAGCAGCGGCAGCAGCAGCAGCAGCAACAACAACCCCCCAAAAAAACAAACAAACAAACAAAAAAAAAACAAAAAAAAAAAAACTGTGAGAAATGCCCTCAGTAAAAGGTCGTCCATCATTTGGTTCCTCTTTAACATTTGTCCCATGGGGATAAATGCTTTCCAGGACTCTTGCCTTTACATCAAGGTCCACACATTTTTTCCAATTCAAACTTGGGCTCCTTTAACAATCTTTTCTAAGGAAAGTATAGTGAAAAGGATAAATGATTGGCAAGTTTTTTCGATGTCTTTCCCAATTCTGTCTAGAATCAACTTGATAACCACCTCTTCCAAGCCGTTTGTCTGTGCCTCTTTGCGATGATTTCCACATGTCCCTGATCTGGTGGGCCTGTTGATGGTGTCCTGTATCTGGATGTTAGAATTTTAGTAAAATCAGCACTGAACAGATTAAACATATTGCTATTGGTTGTCTTGACATCAACACGAGTTTCAATCCTGTTTTACCATATTTTGACTACAGAACTCATTTTGTTTTCAGAAATAGTTATGCCATGGAAATCAGTCAGATATAACATTATGGACAATTATCTTGAATTTTCTAAATACAACTTTGTCACTCTTTGATGATCCTTTTCAAATATTTTATTTTGATTATGGTTGTTTTAATTAAATCCATATGTGCATATAAAGTGTTTGAATCTAGTGCAATTCCTATACCCTCTCATACAGTTCCTCTCATCACTCATCAGCACTGCAACTTCACTTGACTCCAGTCTACCTTGAATTCAAAGTAAATTTAATTCAGCTGAATATATCTTTTGCTCTATCTAAATTAAGTACAATTAGAATAAACTACATGGAATATTGAGTACATATGATATAATTGCTATAATACTTCTTGAAATGTCATTAATACTCAGTAATCTTAGTTGCTTATATACTATTATAAATTTTTAATTTCATCATCAACATTGTTAGGAATAATTTTCTATGATAAAAAATCTCACGGGACACATGAAACTCATGAAGAAGGGAGACCAAGTGGGGGTGATTCGGTCCTTCTTAGAAGGAGCAACAAAATACTCAAGGGAGAAAATATGGAGACAAAGTGAGGGACAGAAACTGAAGGAGGGGCCGTCTGAAGACCATTCCACCTGAGTATCCATCCCATGTGCACTCACCAAAGGTAGATGCTGATGTGGAAGTCAGGAAGTACATGCTGATAAGAGCCTGATATGGATGTCTCCTCAGAGGTCTTCAAGAGTCTGACATATTCAGAGGCAGATGCTCAGAACTAGCCATTGAACTGATAATGGGGTACCCAATGGAGGAGTTAGAGTGAAGGCCATTGGAGCTGAAAGGATTTGTGGCCCCATGAGGAGAGCAACAATACCAACCAACCACAGCTCCCAGGGTCTAAGCCACCAGCCTGGGAGCACTTAGGGAGGGATCCATGGCTTCAGCTGAATATGTAAGAGTGGAGGGCCCTGCTGGGTATAGGTGGAAGAAGAGATCCTTGACTTTGTGAAGGCTGAACGCCCCAGGGGGTGGGAATTTTGAGGGTGGGGAGATGGGAGTGGGGAGGAAGGCAGGGGTTGCATCTGCAGAGAAGAAGGAGGAGGGGTGAGGGGATAGGGGGTTCCTGGGTGGGTGGGGGATGGGGTAAGGGGACAACATATGAAATGTAAATAAAACATCCAATAAAAAATAAATTAATTTTAAAAATCTATTTATTTGGGGAAAAGGCAAATATCTAAGTCTTCAACAAAAATGATGATGCCATAACTTGCTTTCATCTCATTACAATAAAATGCCTTAGATTGTGCATTTTGAAATCCACAGCTCTGGAGGGCAGAAAGTCCATGATAAAGGAAATCATAGGTGGCTAGTAAGGGTCATCCTGTACTTTATGGCTAGCACCTGGTTCTACAACCCACATGTGAGAATGGGCAAAGAGACTCCTTTAGTCACCTTTTAATTCTCTCCTGCCTCAGGACTAAAGTGAAGACACTCAATAAAGTAATATCTTTTTATTTCTGATTTTAGTCAGTGTTTGGGGGTTGATCTGGTGCTGCTATGTATTCAAATGCTAAATACTGGACCCCAAGATTTGGTTGTCTACAGAAGAGAGAATTCCAATGTATACCAGCCTTTGTTGTGTAACCTTTGCTTCCCAATTTAAAGCTATTGGTTAAGTAAATGTATCTGACAACCAATTGCTAAGGAGAATATACATAGGCAGGGTTTTGGTTACCAGGCTGGGGGGTCCCAGGTAGAAATCACAAGGAGAAAGCAGAAGAGAAGGAGAGAGAAAGAAGTGGAGGAAACAGGAGGTCTTCATTAGAGTGGTGATGGACAAGGAACATGAAGCCAAGTGAAATGCCACCTGAGGAGACTGCTGGAGTAAAAATAATCCAGGGGAGGATCAAACAGCAAGTACTTGCAGAGTGCAACCAGAGAATTAAGAGTCTAGGCATTAGACAAATTGATTAGGGGTAACTTACCCAGTAATAGTGCTAAAGATGATTTAAAATTCCACAGGACTCTGTCTTGATTATTGGGTGCTATCTGGGTACTTTAATAACTAATAGAGCTATTGATAAATTTTAAAAATACCATGTACAAGTCATCCTTTGAAAAACCATTCACATGTATAAAGAAAATCATTCTTGGTTATCAAATGGCTTTTCAGATGCTGTCCCTATGTCTTGCTATGTCTTGTTTTTGAACATGTTTTTTTCCTCTAGATTACCCAATCCTGAGAAATGTTGTCTCATACAACAAAAGACATATTTGAACATTAGCTGAAAAGCATCCATTCTGATAAAACAAGGATGAGAGGAAATCTAAGTAGCAACACTCACTCTTTTTACATGTTAAGTGTTATTTTAAACAACATATTTAATATGTAATATATTTGATAGTAATTGAAATCTGACTTACACTAATGGGGACAATTTTAAGTACAAACTCTGCAGCCTGCTAGATATTTCTAGGTATCACTCAATGTGTTGCTTACATATATTTAAAACAAATCTACCAACTTTCTATGAACAATTCTGTAACTTGTAAAGGTAGTTTTGTAAAAATATTAAGCATTCTGGAGTCACTGAGGTTCTCATACCTCTCTCAATGTTCAGGTCTATCCACTATATCTGCTTTACTTGGAAGGCAATCAGAGATAAGAATTGACTTCATATCAGAAGGTAATGACACATATCTAGTATTTGATATTTATATGCACACATGAGCAATCTGTTGAGCTTTTCAGACTAATATTCTTTCATTTTTACTTCTTTGCTTATTTATGAGTAACTCTCAGTTTGACTCTATTCAATTCCTGTCATTTCTTTTTTTCTAATACTTTATACGCATCTTTCTTCAAATTTCAAAATATATATTGTATTTTTAAGATGTACTGTTATGTGCTAGCCTCTGAAATTTTTAGACAGATTGATGTATAGCATATATAGAACCACAAGGAAATATTATTATGGTGCTTTTTCTGGTGTATTAGGTTTCATAACACTTGTTTTCAATAAAAACTTCCTATTTATTAGTATGGAAAAACTTTTTTAATACTGTTATTCCTCGTGTGAAACTCATAAATTTTCTCATAGATTTATAGGATACACATCATGGGTAGAGGTATGGAGATTTTCATTACACTGTGCAGGAAGAGTTACCTCGGAAGTCTTCTGGTCCAGATAGTCTTTACTTTTAAATTTTTTTTTGTATAGAGTGTATGTTCTTATTACAGAGGTCAGAGATGGAGTTATAAATTGCACACAGAATTTAAGTAATGCCTTGGAGAAAACTGTATTGAAATAGAAGCAGTTGTGCAGAAATAACACTCTCAGCAATGTGTGAAAGACTGATTTTATACCCTCAGTCTACAGCTTTAGTTTAAAAAAGTGAGATAAAAGAAAGAGCAGAATACTTGTCAAAAATGATGAATTGGAGGACTTGAAAATAAGAGTGTAAGAAAAGAAACTTGTCAATTTAAAGCAAAATTTAGCACTCTATTGAGTCCTTTAGAGTATCCTCACAAAGGATGTATCTAGTTTGTCTGGATTCTTGTGATGTGGAAACAATAGAGATTTCTTGCTACTGGATTGAAAGAGCTATCTACATGTGATTCTCTCTTGGGAATGATTTTTGGTGATGTGCTTTGAACATATGAATTCATAAGATCAATGTGATGCTTGCCAAAAAGCAGCAAAGACACTCTCACATTCCTTTCTCAGGTTGCACTTCACTTCCTTATATAATTTTTCTGTAACCCAGGTGAAAGACCTGAACCTCAATTGTGAGTACAGGCATTCTACTCATTAATCTGAATTTACAAGCAAACATAGAACATTCCAGATGCTATACCTTAAAGACAACTGGTTTTATGAACAAAATTCCAGAATTTTATTTCAACTTAATTAACTCTAGCAATAGACAACTTTCACCATATATCCACAGTGCACCAATGTCTGTATTTCCCCACCATACCTCAGTCTAGGAATATTATACACCGTTAAAATCTTATTTTTCTTTTACTTGGTGTGTGTGTGTGTGTGTGTGTGTGTAACTATTCCACTTAAATACCTCCTATGTAGTACTAATTTTGAAAGTATCAATAAGTCATATAATAATTGATAAGACACACAATTTCGGTAGTGAATGATTATGTCAGTAATGATTATGTCACCTCCACAGATAATATTTGCTGCCACAGTTCCTGTCAACTACATGCAAATTACATGTGAAAGGTTTTTTTTCATACATTTTCAACAAATCATTTGGTGAGTCTACAAAAAATCCAATAAAATTGTAGAGTTTGTGGCTCTTAGTTAATTACCTATTGATAAACTAAAGGTGGGCTCTGAGCCAAAAATTCATTTTATTTCAACTGAGAAACCATGAGTTGTCCCTTAAAACTTTAGAATCCACACATTGAAATATATAGCACTTGAAATTCAGAGAAAAAATATTAGGAATTGTGAGCAATTGATATGAGAAATGACTGAAAATATTAGCATAGTACAGCAGCAAGAAAATAATAGATTCCTCTTGCTGACAGATGCTTGAGGGGATTTCTGTTAAAAACATCATCAAGATAGATCATTTTATTAAGAGTATTTTGTAAGAAGCTGGAGTAAATGTTGACTACCTGCATTTTTTTTATCTGATATTCAGTCTGCTCAAAGTTTCTTTTTATTCATATATCATTACATACCTATTGAAAATCCTTCAGGTTCAAAACATTCCTTTTACTTTATTATGAAGCAATGTACAATAGTTTCTTGTCATCCAATTGGACAATTCACTCTCCATATATTTGAGAGAATGCCTTATACATCTAAAATCATCTCTATGGGCATAATCATGGAGAACAATCAATTTTCAAACCTACACCTTGAAGTCATCAATGCATAGGCCAGACATATAATCAGTTGATTTTAAGAACACTGAACTAAGATAATTTCATTGTGCTGGAACATTTGAAAACTGCATGCTTTTTCTGACCATAAAGGTCTAGGAAATAGCTATGAAGAGCATTAAACTTACTTATAAAAATACTTAGTGAGTTGTGTAACATAGTTATGCAGTTATTTAGAATTGTTGGCTCAAATCATACTTATGAAAACGTGAAGGGACTGTACTTGATAAGGATCGCTAGGCTTCTTCTACTTATACTTGCTTTAAACACGAATGATTCTGATATATATATATATATATATATATATATATAT
>NW_021604648.1:7465516-7480696 GCF_004785775.1 Grammomys surdaster | reverse complement strand
TATATATATATATATATATATATATATATATATGTAAATATATATGTAAATATATATGTCTATATATTTATGTGTAGATCTATATATATTGTCTATATATCTATGTATATCTAGATATAGATATATAGATAAGTGTGTTTTTACTCACACACAGAGAATGATAATAGAGACCTTCAAGATATAAAATTGTGCCTTAGATATAGCTATTGTTTCTATATTTATAATAAACATACTTTTCATTAATTTTATTATTTTAAAAACTACATTTCTATCACATTAATTTATTTATGTGTATACATGCTTGTACCATGATGAAACCATGGAAGGCAAAAATAACTTGGAGTATTTGTTCTAGCCTTTCACTATGCTGGTTCTGTAGATTGAACTTATGCTCTGAAGGTTGGTGGCATGAGTCCCTACCATTGAGAAACCTCATAGGCACTTGTTCATAATCCTCAAATCTGAGGTATGTGTACTTTTTAACTTGCCATGTATTTTTTTCTGTTGCTTTTTATAGTTGAAATATTTTGTTTTAGGAATTAATGTTTTTGAGCACTTAGACTAGAGTATTTTATTATTATTTTTTGCTCATGATCTCAGTAAATCATTTAAGAATAAATGCATTAAAATTATGAAGAACCCTCCATGTGACAGACACTATATGCCATGAGTTTATATTAGAGATGATATAAAAGAAAACATGACGTGAAGTCTCATTCTGGTTCAAGGATCTGTGGATTATTCTTAACGAAAGGAGGTGAGGAAACTCTTATTGTTTACTGAATATATGATTGCATATACATGAAACTACAATACCAAATGGTAATCCCTGAAAACATACATATGAATAAAATTATCCTGACTAGGCAAGTCATATTTAGGAAGATATATGTATATATACATCTATACATATAAAATTTATTTTTAAAAGCTATGATTTTGAAAAAGAGCAAGGAAGGGTATACTGGGCATTAGAGGGAGGAAAAAATGGGGAAATAATGTAATTATATTATAATATCAAAAATTTTAAAACAGTAACAAAAGATTCTGGGGATCTATATTTATTTCAAAACTCCAGGACAACTATTAATGTCTGCAAGTTAATTATTCTTTCATAGTGCTATCACATGGGAAATTGTGGGTCCCAGGATCAAATGTAATTTGTGAATGTAATTGAGATACAAATGTATAAACAGAGGGTGATAGAGAGGAAGAAGAAGAGGTGCAGGAATGGGATGAGGAGAGGGAAGGAGAAACCTGTAAAAGTTTCACTTTGCAAACAAATTGACTGAGTTATTAGGTTCACTTAAGTATGGTAAACAATGGCAGAAATAAAAATAACATCAAACTGTTTAACATTTGGCATTATCAGGGGTTTAAGGAGTAGATTTGGCAGTAGAGTGAGTTGACAGGCTAGAGAACTTACATCCCTACAGTTTAAGAAACTCATTGTCTTTGCTGGTCACCCTGTCCACACTTCTTCAGTGATAGGGCCAGAATCTTTTTCTATGTTCATAGAAAACCTTTTATTTCTGTGCATTTTTTTTTTTTTTTAGTTGAGCACTTTTAATAATGCCTCTTAAAATATAAGTGCGACATTTTTTGTTTGTTTGCTTAATCTTTGGCCCCTCAAGCATACAAATAAAATACTTCACCAGTGACTTATATAGATGGCCTCAGCTCCATTCACTTCCTGTTTTGTTTCCATTTTAATTACATGCATGTATTAAGGTCAGTTCTAGGTTGAAGGACTAGCAATACAATAGATGCAAATAGTCAAGGAACAAGTAAGACAATAAACACAAATAATCAAAGAACAAGCAAGGCATTAAACCCAATTACATGAACACTCCCATGATCACTGTTTCTAAGGGCTTATCAGAATGACCAAAATATCTGAGCCTACTTCCCTCTCCTAGCCCAAAGTCATTTTCATGTCTGAAGCCTACTTCTTTGTTCTAGCCTAATATTTAGATTCCTGTCTGAAATTATTTCCTTGTTCTAGGCTAGGATTTAGATTTCTACCTCAAATTACTTCTTTGTTCTAGTCTAATGTCAGATTCCTGCATGAAGCCTACTTCCTTGTTCTTGGCCCATGTCAGATTCGTGCCAAGCAGCCCCAAAGGCTCTCTGCCTTTCCCCCCCCACCCTTTTTTTATTTCATTAACAAGACTGACCTTGTCTTAGGTCATTCTGACAAGAATGCCTTCCTTACCTGTCATGGAATATGCATTAAATAAAGCAATGCACTTATGTCTTAAGTTAGTAAGGGTCTATGCAGAATCTTGTCCATTTTTTGCTTGCCAGCCTGTTAATTAAATAACCCTGTCTGAGTTTTAATGTTACATAGTGAGCTTATAAATTTCAAGAATGCTGCTCTGCTGAGCATTAATGCCATAGATACTGCAAATAAAATTACCCGTGGCCCGAGGTCAGTATTTTGGTCAAGCTTCAAGAATGGCATATATAGCTTGATCATGTTGGCCCTTTTAGTCCTGGGAATACTTTTATTTCTGCCCATCATGTTAAAGCTTGTCTTTAACAATGTCAACATGTTGGCAGCCAAAGTTATGGTTTGCATCTATTTCTGTGGTTTGTGACAATGCATCTTATCTGCTCATCTGTTTTTTTTTCCTACGAAGTACACAACAGTAAGTATATGTGGTATTTGGGTGGCTTTCTAGGAAACAAGCTTTCTTAGACTTATGAGACTCACTTATCTGTAACTTCATGTCTTTCGAGATTCATTCCTTAGCCAAAGGTCATTTACACATTTTGGAACTTTAAAATCTTTACTGAGATCTCTCATAATTCTATATTTTATTTTGTGTTGCTCACTGTAAAGTTCAGTCATAAAGGACTGTACATACAGTCCTAGTACTTCACAACAAACAACAGAAAACTATAATGACAACAGCAAAAATCCAAAATGACAGCATGAAAAAAATTAAAGCAATATTTCCAACACAAACAAGCAAGTATATAGACAGACAGACCAACACATGCACATACATACACACACAAGTACACACACACACACAGAAAATAAGAGAGAATTCAAATTATAGTAGAACTGATTATTTTTACACATTAAAACAGGGAGTTTTGCTATTTACAAGCTTAAAATATTGGAGGAAAAGCATTTCATTAGTCTCAAAGTTGGATAGAAGACTTCTGGTTACTGAGAGCAACGATATTCTTAAAGTTATCATTTCATCTCTCAGCAGCAACTTGATTTTGACAGCACCTTCTAGAATTATTGACTATGAGAAAAACAGTACCCATGTTTAACTCATATTTGAGTTATCTGCAGGCCATATACTTTTGAGCATGTTACCTAATCAGAAACATAGCTTACTTGTATGGAAGACCATTAGTAATCATCCTGTGCTCTTCTAATGAGACAGAAAATTGTGCTATGTTTGGATCTCCAGTCACAGATGTCCAGAGTAAACAATATTCAGAAAATATTTTGGATTTAAATGCAAAATATCATCATTCATTTATATTCAAATATCCAGTATCCTCTGGTGGGCACTATAGTGACTCATCCAAGTTCCAAGAAGAGCTTAAATTTTGCTAGTGTTTTTATGATTTGGATTCATTCATTAAGACTAGTTTTTCAGGAAATACTTAATGGGCTTTTGACACTTATAAGGCATGTAATGAATATTAATCAATTTATTTTTCCCCTCGAAGAAGTTAACTTTTTTTTTGTTTTTATTTTACCATAGGGGAAACTTTGGCAGTAAAGTTCTGCCCAGCATTGTGTAAAACATTCGGTGAAATTTGAACTGAAACCATACTACAAGATCAGATTTTACAAAGTAGCTGTTAGTCCAATAAACTGTGTAGCCTACATTGCCAGAGGAACACAACCGAATACACATGCTAAATGCTGCTGCACCATCTGTTTGCTCACTCCAGGGCTGCTCTCTCTGCTTGTCAAGCTTCCTGAATTAGTCTCATCCAACCCTATGAGGTTAAGGTCCCCTGAATACATCCTTGTCTTATTGTCAATCAAGTCAAGTTTTAGTACTGAGCAATTGAAACTGTGTGATCACTAAACACACCATGTCATTCATTTGAGTTTACCTGCCTTGGATATATTCTGAAGTCTGTGTTGGAAGTGTGAATCATCAATACAACCATCTTGATTGTGTATCCATTCATTTATACTTATGCTGAAGTCCACAAACATCTGTTGCTCAAAATTATTGAGTTACTTTCTTGCCTACTGAAGACTAAGTTCATGTAAGATACTAGATATAAAATGAGAAAATGTTGAATATAATTCCTCAGAATATGTTCAAGGATTTAAGCGAGAAAATTGTCATTTGTTCAAAAGCAAATAAATGTGTGAAGTATTAAATGAAAAAGAAAACTGCAAAACATAAGTAAAATGGGGAACCACATCATAGTGAACTTGGTACATAATAAAATGTGGATCATGTTCAGTGTAGAAGAGTTTTAATTCAGCAACACGGCTGCTCTGGCAAGGGGTAATCTTCTAGGTCTGGGTCATCTGCCTGGAGTACAGACTTGCCTTTAATTCCAGGAAACAGAAGCAAGCAGATCTGAGTTCAAGGGCAGCCTGGTATAGAACAAGTTCAAGTAAAGAAAAACACACATGGTATGCACTCACTGATAAGTGGATATTAGGATAAAGCTCACAATACCTAAAATACAACTGACAGACCTCATGAAGCTCACGAAGAAGGAAGACCAAAGTGTGGGTGCTTCGGTCCTTCTTAGAAGAAGTAACAAAATACTCACAGGAGCAAGTATTGAGACAAAGTTTATAGCAAAGACTGGAGGATAGGCTGTCTGTAGACTGACTGCCCTACCTTAGGATTCATCCCATGTGCAGTCACTAAACGCAGGCACTGTGGTGGATGCCAGGAACTGCATGCTGACCAGAACCTGATATACCTGTCTCCTGAGAGGCTCTGCCAGCGGTGGATGCTCACAGCTAACCATTAAACTGATCATGAGGTCTCCAATGGAGGAGATAGAGAGAAGACTGAAGGAGCTGAAGGGGCTTGTGGCCCCATTGGAAGAGCAACAATACGAACCAACCAGAGCTCCCAGGGACTAAACTGCCAGCATGGGAACAGACTTGGAGGGACCCATGGCTCCACTTGTATATGTAGGGGAGGATGGCCTTGTCAGGCATTGGTGGGAGAGGAGGTCCTTGGTCCCATGAAGGCTAGATGCCCCAGAGTGGGGGAATTTGGGGACAAGGAAGGGGTCAATGGGTGGGAGCATACCTTCATAGAAGTAACAGGAGGGGGGATGGGATAAGGGGTTTGTGGGGGGTGATTGCAGTAAGGAGATAACATTTGAAATGTGAATAAAAATATCCAATAAAAACAAAAACAAAAAATAAAAACACTTAAGAAAAAAAGAAAAGAGTAGGTCTAGGTGTGATGATACACATCTTTAATCCCAGCACTCAGGAGACAAATCATGCAGACTGATTTCTAGTTAGTTCTGTTTAGCTGGTTGAGTTCAGTGCATTAGAATTGGTCTGTCAATTGGGAGTTCAGTTGGTTATGAGTCATTACAGTGAGTGTGGTGCAGTGGTTCTAAGTTCATTCATGAGTTCATGCTGTTCAATGTAGTTCAGCAGAGACAGATGAAACCAGAGAATAAGAAGGAGACAGAAGATTAGAACAAATTAGTAGAGTTATGTTACGGTCAAGCAGAGCAATTCAGTGAGAGGTCAGCAAAGCCAGATTGAATCAATTATCTTGGAGAGAAATTTGAGTCTGAACAGCTGAATCAACCAGAGTTTAGAAAGAACTAGAAAGGGTGATCATATTCTACAGTAAGCCTCCAAGATGACAATTACATCTAATGAATAAAAGGTACTTCTGTATTAAAATTAATATTTTCTAAGAAGCATTTTGTTATTGAGCGTTACCAAACATATACAGTCTTTGATTAATCTTTAATCATTAGAGTCTCATTTTTCTACTGTGCCCGTGTGGATTGTGGGATGATCTGGGCAAAGAAAATACAGATGTATGTAAGCTCTCTCCATCTTAAGAACTAGCAAAAAAAAAAAAAGCCTTGCCTTCTGAATAACTTAAATTCATTTTATTATTAACATAATGTATAGATTTGTGCATGTGTACATAGGCCACATTTATGACTGAAATTTAGAGGTCATCTTTCAGGATTTAGTTCTATTCTGATGCCAAAGGCTTCCAAAGACATACCTCAGTTTGTCAGGCTTGCACATAGCAAGTACTATCACCTACTTGACTAAATTGCTTGCTTTACAATTTGCAGTTTAAAAATTTCCACTGTTAATTGATATATCAATTTCCACAAAGATTATTTTCATATCTATCTCTACTGAGATGAAATTAATAAAGTGAAACAGTTTGTACACCCACCTTACCCAGTGAATTTATCATAACAAACTGACCTCTGAATTGTAGAGATTTCTGCTTAGTTCCACAAGTTCCTACAAAAAGGTTTTTACCGCAGATTGGTGTGATGCCCCTGGGATTACTACTTTCTATTCTGTACTCATAAGACTCCCTTTTGTTTATGCTGCTTTAAAGTATTGCCCTAAGAAAATTTACATGTATTTGCCTATCAGGCACAACTGGTTAGAGAACCCAGTGAGTCCTTGACATCTCTATGATTGGAGCATCACTAATGGTATTTTAAAAAACTGGATATTTTGGATATTTTAACATTGTTTCAACCTTTGTAAAAGGCAAGAGATGTATATGATATGAAGGGAAACCAGAGTATATGTAACATTGTTTATAATTTAAAATAAATGTATTCTGAGTCCAGTAAAACCTTTGCCCTAAATTCATTTGTCTGTGATGATTAAATGCAAAAACAAAACAAAGCATAGATCAACTAAAAGACTTTAATGGAATAAGAACAATGAATAGACACGGTCTATGCTTTCTGTTAAGAATTATGATCATTGGTATAGCATAAATTAGGTACATAATCTGAATGTACATTGCCTAAATAGCCAGGAAAATATCCAGCAAATGTATTACATTTAAGTGGTCTCAATCATACAGCATCTAAAGGCAACCCATACTAGTAGTGTAGATCCTTTCAGGGAAGAAACATGAAAGGATTGGAATCTCAAAGCATAACATGGAGGAGTAAGCAGAATGTAGGAGAAGCTAAGGTGGGAGGAGTTAGGAGAGGAAGAGGAAAAAGGAAGAGTAGGAGCTAGGGGAGCAGAGATGTAGGAGGATGGAGAGCAATGCAGGTATGGAGAGCAGTTGCTGGTAACTACTTTTATTTAGATTAGCTAATTGGAAAACAACTCTCTTTGTATGGGCATTTTGTTATTGAGCGTTACCAAACATATACAGTCTTTGATTAATCTTTAATCATTAGAGTCTCATTTTTCTACTGTGCCCGTGTGGATTGTGGGATGATCTGGGCAATGACTAGCCTTGCAGAGACAGCATGGAAGATTGGCAGAGCCATCTCCCACACTGGCATCTCGTTGGTGGCAGGGCTGGTATTTCTGGCTGGCCAATTCTAGCTGTGGCATGCATGTGGCCTCTGGCTGAGAAACATGGCAGCCAAGGTAGGCAGAGCTGCTACAGCTTAGATAGTGGGCTTGATGTGTGGCTGTTTTAAATAATTACCTCAACAAAGAAACAATACATTTTTTGTATTATCAAAGATTTCAGCTATAGAATTCAACAAACACAATATAAAATAACTATATTTAAATAATAAAATTAAAAATGTGATTGAAAAACTAATGTTGAAATTGTATTGGCTTACTTGCCTACACTTTAAGCTTCCTTGTGTGTTTGTGTGTTTCACCAAAAGGATTTCCACTAAATAAATGAGCCACAAATATTGTTAGGACAGTATAACTATTATACATGATAATTTAATGGCAAATGTGTAATGCATGTATTTTCCCCAATCCACAGAACTTGGCAATAAAAAAATATGATCATTAGTTATTCTATTCTATAAATGTATTTATCAAGTTATAGAATACAGAGTTTCAAATAAGACTCTAAATATATGATGGACTTATAGTCGGCACAGAACAACTCCTGCTTGGGGGACAAGACATTGAGCTAAGTAACGTGCAGAAAGAATGAGACTGTAAAATTAAAGGTTAGCAGAACTGCTATGTCACTCTATCTATTACAATCATATACCTGAACAAGTATTAAACGTTAAATTGATCAAGTAAACAGAAGCATCCACAATAATAGGACATTAAAGACAGTTATAAAAACTGTCAGTGACTCAACAAACTATTAAATGAGATAGTACTCAGCTATAACTCAATGCTGGATGTAAGTGTGTTGAGTATACAGAATTATCAATTCTTAATTGAGGAAATAAATGAGTAAATAGAGATGAATCTCCATTGTGGAAAAGTTATAGATAATTACAAGATATTCTGCCTTCCAAGAAGTAAAACACCTGCACACTTATTTTTTTAAATCAAAAATAGCTTACTTTCATGCACTCTGATTCTGAGGAACTGATTGGAGTTCCTTTTCCTCATCTCCTAGATAGTTTGCACTTCCCTAACCTTTCCCACTCCAAGCTTTTTTCTCTCTCTTTAGAAAATATATAATTCAAAGAATAATAAAACAAACATAACCAAAACCAAACACCACAAACCACACACACACACACACACACACACACACACACTTAAAAACTATGATATATAAACATAAGACAGCAAGACAAAAAAACAAATCCCCAAACAAAGCAATACAAGACAAAAAAATTAGCATTGAGTTGGGTTTGTTTTGTCCATTTACTGCTGTGCATGGTGTGTGTATGTGTGTATCCTTATGTGTAGTTTCTACAGTCAGTGAGATTGTATTGGAGAAAATTATATTTTTCTTTGCAAGTGATTGCCAGTTGGAGACAGCTTCTGGGTTCAAGATGGAGGTTCTTGTCTACTTCTCACTCTTACCACTGGGAGATGATCTGACTTAAACCTGTACATGCCACATACATGCTGCCATAGCCTCTGCGAGCTCCTGTGTGCATATGCTTTGTTGCTGTAGTATCTGAAAGGCATTGTTTCCTTGCTGCCATCCATCTCCTCTGACTTTTATAATCTGACTTCATCTTCTGCACAGCTATCTGAGCCCAGAGGGGAGGACTCTGATGTAGACATCCTGAATAGTGCTGTTTCAAAGTCTTTTTACTCTCTACCCTTTCTTGTTGTTGTATTAGTTCTGATCTACTGCAGGAAGATTCTTCTTTGATAATGGCTGAGCAAGATTTTGATATATGGTTATAGCAGAATGTCATTAGTGGTCATTTTATTGCTATGTTCCTTTCTCCTTCACACTTATTAAGAATGAGTTGTATATAGAAACTTCCTTTGAATGTGATAGGAATCTTGTAAGTAAAGTTTAACTAAGGTGTCAAATTTTTCTGTAAAAAAATTATACCACATTATTAAAAAGAACAGTTACCTGATATTGTAGAATTAGATTGTTAACAGATAATACACATTTCTGACTAGTGAATACCTGGTTCTATAAAATTAAAAGTCTGGGTAAGCAAGGAGGCTCGGAGAGTGAAAGCACTTGCTACCAAGCCTGAAAACCTGAGTCTAATCCCTGAATCTTACAGGGTAGAAGGTGACACTGCCACATGACTTCCTCATCCCCCACCCCAATTTGTGCAAGGTGACACATGATTGCCCCCCACAAATAAATAAATGCAAAAGAAGTTTTTAAAAAAAATTATGAATTTTCTAATATAGTATTAATAAGCAAAACTATCTAAGGATGAGATTCTCCCTAGTGATATTTAAAGTGATGACATTCATGGATTCTGAGATAAGCATTTTTTTTTGGTATGGCAAAAACATATTCAAATTTTCTTCTAATATAAATATTAAGGACTTCTTTATCTCATGAAGATTGTCTGCCATCAGTTTACAGCCAAAAATGGCTTCTGAACCAGAGAGGAGATTGAGTTTCTGATCTTTGTTTCTGTTTAACAGTAGTGAAATTCTCACCATTGAAGCCATCATGTGAGGGAAAGAAAAAGAAGTACTTAAGTACGTGTACACAGGGCATAGAACAAAACCAAAACAGTATTGTTGATCTATTCACCTAAAATAAGAAACTCTCCAAAGAGGGCAAATGATCATAATTAATAGAAATGCTTATCAGGATGACTTTATATGTAATTGATATGTAAAATATCGTGGTGCTTTTATGTTGTAGCAAGGAACACAAAATATAGTTTGCACTGATGCAGTTCACACAGTAGCAACAAAATGTAAGACTTGGGGGAATATAACATTTAAGAAAAACAAGATCTTACCATAAATTTATATAATAGATAATGTGGTATGCTGTGAAACTCAAAATAGTTGAAAAAAACACTTGTTTTTATTGTTAGAAAGAAATTATTTTGACATGCAGTTTTCTTTAGAGTTAGGATTTTTAGTGACCATAAAATCCCATTAAAATTCCATAGAATTCATTTTTAAAATACTTGAAGTAATGAGTTACGAAGGGATAAATCACTTCTGAAGAATCAAAGAACAGTAAAAGGAAACATCCATATGGTACTAACAGACACATATGGGACCTCCTAAAACTATAGTAGTTAAAACACTGAAGAATTCAGAAATAATTAGTTTGGGGTAGAAAACGTGCACAAAACTGAACATGAGGGAGCATGTGAATGATGCTGCTGTTTTATACGAATCTGATGTATAATGGGAGTCTTTTCAAACACATGGGAGAAATACAACCTTGACAGTTGGAAAACCTCCAGAAGTGAACCTCTTCTTACTCTACATACAATATTCAATCATATTTGTCACAATTTCTTACTTGTATATAATTCCCCTTACCAATCACTCTGCCATGGCTGTTGGACCCCATTTTCCAGTGACAGAACCTGGATATTCTGCAAGCTTATTAAGTGATTTTTCTCTTATTTGTTTGTTTATTTATTTATTTATTTATTTATTCTGTAACCATGGCTGTTGGACCCCATTTTCCAGTGACAGAACCTGGATATTCTGCAAGCTTATTAAGTGATTTTTCTCTTATTTGTTTATTTATTTATTTATTTATTTATTTATTCATTCTGTAACCATTTTTTATTGTCCAGAATTTATCCCCCTTGCAATTCATCTTTTGTCTGTTCCACATACCACACCTCCTCTCCATACAACACCTCTCTCTAAGAGGACATCCCAATCCCTGCACCCCACCAGACCTCCCCACACCCTGGGCCCCCAAATCTCTTGAAGGCTAGGTACATCTTCTCTGACTGAGTCCAGACTTTCACACATACAGATGTCCCCTGCTGTATATGTGTTGGGGGCTGCATATCAGCTGGTGTATGATGCCTAGGTGGTGGCTCAGTGTCTGAGAAATCTTCATGGTCCAGGTTAGCTGAGATTGCTGGTTTTCCTTTAGGGTTGCCCTCCTCCTCAGCTTCCTTCAGCTTTTTCCTAATTCAACCAAAGGGGTCAACAGCTTGTGTCAATTGGTTGAATGTAAATATCTGCATCTGATTCTTTCAGCTGCTTTTTGGGCCTCCCAGAGGGCAGCCACTCTAAGCTCCTGTCTGCAAGCACACCACAGCATCAATAACAGTATTAGGCCCACCAGCCTCCCCTTTAGTTGGATCCCAATTTGAGCCTGTCACTGGACCTCTTTTTCCTCAGGCCATTCTCCATTTTTGTCCCTGCAGTTCTTTTAGACAGGGTCATAGTTTCTGAATGTGGAATGGCAACCCCATCCCTCACTTGATGCCCTATCTTTTTCCTTGAGGTGGGCTCTACAAGTTCCCTTTCCCCACTGTAGGAAATTCCTTCTAAGGAATTTTGAGTCCTAAGAGTCTCTCACCTCTCCGGTCTCTGGTACCTTCTAGGATGTCCCCCCCACCTCCTACCTCCAGAGGTTGCCAACTTCAATTCTTTCTGCTTGCCCTCAGGGCTTCAGTTTTGTCCCCCCACCCCAACACAGTCAAATAGATGAAGGAATTGAACAAAGCAGTCCAAGACAAAAAGTGGAAGTAGAAACAATAAAGATAACACAAAGGGAAGCAGCCATTGAAATGGAAAACCTAGGAAAGAGGTCAGGAATTACAGATGTAAGCATTGCCAACAGAATACTAGAGATAGATGAGAGAATTTCAGGTGTAGAAGATACCTTAGAAGATATTGATACAACTGTCAAAGAAAATTCAAAACATAAAAATCTCCTAACCCAAAATATCCAGGAAATCCAGGATATAATGGAAAGACCAAATCTAAGAATAGTAGAAATAGAGGAGAGAGAAGATTCACAGCTCATAGGACCTAAAGACGGCTTCAACAAAATCATAGTAGAAAACTTCAGCAATCTAAACTATTGAGTGCTCTTAATGCTGAGTGATCTCTCAAACTCCACAAGCTTACCTTCTGTATTTCATTTTAAAAGCACATAAACAACCTCATAAGAATATCTTTAAACATAAATAGTTTTATCCCCAATCAAAAAATCAGGATATTCAGTAAGTATAGGAATCAATGTATAATCAATTCCTCATTAATTGTAATCAAGGAAACCAAAATTAAAAATGTATTAGCTTATTACAGTCACCTGATAAAGTAAAACTGGGACTGAAAGGTAAGACAATGTCTAAAAAACCTTCAAATAAATATAATTTTTCACTGAGATGGTGGTATACAAATCATTAAATCCAAGTAGGAAGCAGTTTATCATTATCTGAATGGCTAACGGATGAATATTTTTATTTTATGTGTATTAGAATCATGTTATAAAAGTAGAAAATGATAATGAATTTGAAAATGGAAGGCAAACATATCTTAATTGTGTAGGAAACTACTATTACTAAGAAAAAGAAACAATCCTAAGAAAGTTATGTGTTCACCAACAAATAGATTAACTTTTTAGAATGAGTTAATCTACAATGTCAAACAACAATGACTTATTCAAGTACATATATAAAACATGAATGAGTTCAGGGGGTGGGAAGATTGCACTGTTGATTAAAAACTTTACAATAAAGGTCACCAAAACTCCTTGGATACCTGCTAGAGACCACCACTTCTTCCAGGTCCCTTTCTTCTTTTTAATTTAATATGTATTTATAGTTCCCCACCCAGGCCAGATCAGTGGCTTGACCAAAACCTGCCCAAACACTGCAGCCTGTGTGCTTCCCAGGATATTGTCAGTGACCATGGACACAGAGCTCTATCTTCCTTCTGGCCTACTTCCCCACTCAGACGATAGCCACCCATACCCTTCAGCCTGCGAACTTCTCAGGAGGTCTTCAGTAACTAAGGGCATAGGAGGCCTGTTCTAACTAGAGACACAGGAGATACACCCCCCGACACACACACAGACACCAAGCAGAGACAACACTGCCTGCCTCCAAGAAGACCAGCCCTAAGTTAGATCACAGAGCTGTACCTGCCTTCAAGGAGACCAGTTCCAGTCAGAGACTCCTGGGCCAGTTAATCTCAGAGAGAACCAGATGGCCAGAGGCAATTTGATGCTATCAGAACTCAGTTCTCCTACCACAGCAAGCCCTGGCTACACTAACAGGCATGAAAAGCAAGATAATGATCTAAAATTCCATCTCATGAAAAAGATAGAGAAGTCTTTAAGGAGGACATAAAGAACTCCCATAGAGAAATACAAGAACGTACAATCAAGTAGGTAAAGGAATTAAACAAAACTAACCCACAGTCAAAATTTCTGACCCAGAATTATCCCTGTCCAAAAGAATTGCAAAATGGACAAAAATAGAGAAGAGACTGAAGGAAAGGAAGTCCAATGACTGGTCCAACTTGGGATCTATTTCATGGGTCGACCCCATGGCCTTCTATACTATAATGTGCTTATAGACAGGAGCCTGGCATGACTGCCATCTGAAAGACCATACCAGCAGCTGACTGAGACAGAAGCCAATACTTACACTGAACCATTGGACTGAAGTCATGGATACCTATAATTGAATCAGGGGAAGTATTGAAGAACCTGAAAGGGAGAGTGACCCCATAGGAAGACCAGTAGTCTTAACTAACTCAGACCCCAAGGAGCTCCCAGAAACTGAGCCACCATTCAGGAGCATACATGGGCTGGTCCAAGGGCCCTGGGCAGAGGACTTCTTGGTTTGGCCTCAGTGCAAGAAGATGTACTTAATCCTTGAGAGAATTGAGGCCCAAGGGAAGGTGGAGGTCTGGTGGTTGGAGAGTATCCTTTCAGAGGTAAGGAAGAGGATGAATGGGATGAGGAACTGTGGGAAGGGGGGGGCCAAGAGTGGAGGACAACAGCTAGAATATAAATAAATAAATAAATAAATAAATAAATAAGAAAAATATATATAGTTCCATAAGAACACAAGAAAAACAATACATTTAGAAGATATAAAGAAAGAATATCTATAATCATCCTCAAATTTATGGTATTAAGGATTAGCAAATTAAACATACATTTGTAAACAGTGAGAAGTATTATTTTATGAAATGAAAATTTAGGAGATTAAATACATTTTGTTGCCTCTGGGCTGGAGGAGACACAGAGTCGGTCTGCTCCCGTCCTGTTGAGAAACTGAATCCTGAGTCATCCAGGAGCCACTGCACTCAGAGCAGCTGGTAAGAACTCCATCTCACTCCCTAAACCCCAGAGATAGATCGGGGAGCCAGGGACATCCAGGGCACAGCAGCTACCCAAACCCCGCCCCTCCGGAATTCCACTTCCCTTCTGCCCCTGCCTGGTCCTCTGGGCTGGAGCAGACACAGAGTTGGTCTGCTACTGTCCTGTGGAGAAACTGAATCCTGAGTCATCCAGGAGCCACTGCACTCAGAGCAGCTGACACAGAGTCGGTCTGCTCCTGTCCTGTTGAGAAACTGAATCCTGAGTCATCCAGGAGCCACTGCACTCAGAGCAGCTGGAGCCACTGCACTCAGAGCAGCTGAAACTGAATCCTGAGTCATCGAGGACCCACTGCACTCAGAGCAGAAGGATTTCCAGATCCAAGAGGTGGCCTGAGTCCCAGGAGTTATTCCACCCAGGAGATTAGGAGCATAAGACCACAGAGACCTCTGGACTCTGAGGAGCTCTGCAATAAGCAAGATAACTGGAAATACAGACTCCAGTTTTACACAGTGAGGGCAGGTACCACTAGAGTTAACCAGATGGC
>NW_021604648.1:7409694-7460516 GCF_004785775.1 Grammomys surdaster | reverse complement strand
CCTACTTTCCCAGGTCTGTTTGTTTGATGTAGTGTTTACACTATGATTTGAAACACTGACTTTCCTTATGTCACAGACAAACCAAGTGCTGAGACTATCCACTGTTTGTGTAATATATGCAGCCCTTTAGATGCTGTGCCAATCCTGGGAAAAATCATTGCCCATCAGATGTGCTTTTATTGGCCCCATGACATCAGAATATGAATTGGAAATGTTTCCTTCTGAGAGCAGTAAATCTTGTTTTCCAGATACCAAAATCATTTCAAGATTGGCAGTAGAAATATCTGAAACCAATGGTGTTTGTCACATTGTTATTGTTTTTGATTTAAAGTAAATTATTTGTTTGCTGGGTCACCATAATTTTGCAATATACATGATATAGTGGGAGTATTTAGTTCTCTGTGATAGCAAAGTGATCTATTGCCAAACATTACTTGTCTCTTGAGTTTTCCAACCCATCAAGTGATATCGGTCACCCTGGTTGTGCTATCATGTAGCTCAAAACAATAGACATAAAAATACAAAGTATTCTGAAATAGAAATCTCATACATTGTATTCATACTGTTATTATTGTAAGGACTCTTAGTGTGGGAACCGTTTTTCTAGTTTTAAAAAGAACAATAGGCAGATGTTTCAAAAAGATTTCCATTACTTGTTTTCATTGTATGACAAACTCTATTCCTGCTGCAAACAATGTGATACTTCTATGATCCCACTAAGTATCAACATTCTACAGGATTTCTAACAGTTGAGTTATATTTACACACTCAATATTAGTAACAGCATGCTATCTTTCTACAACTAGATTATTTCATGTCTTATAATGTCCTCATGGTTCAAGGGTGCTGCTGACCAGAACAAGATGTTCTTTGCTTTGAAGACTTTATAATCTGTGTGTGTGTGTGTGTGTGTGTGTGTGTGTATGTGTGTGTGTAAGTTGTGTGTATGTCTCTGTCCATGTGTTTGTGTCTATGTGTCTGTGTATTAATGTGTTCATGTATTCAAATACTTATTTTCTTTGTCTATTCATCTATTGATAGGAATAGTTAACTCAATATATTATATATTGAATATCTTCTTACATCCCACTTGTTAGTATTGGTGGTGGTAATACCAATATAAATTATAATTATTGACTTATAATACCTTATCTTTTTCTCTATTTTTGGTGTTATTGTAGTACCCACAGCAAATGAGCACAGATGAATTTGTCCTTTATTGTTTCCAGAAGAATTAAAGAAAATTGCAATTATTCTTTAAATATATGATAGAATTCCAAAGGGGTTCCCAACTTCAGTCCAATGGTTGGATGTAAATATCTGCTTCTGTCTCAGTCAGCTGCTGGTAGGGTTTCTCAGAGGACAGCCATCCCAGGCTCCTGTCTGTAAGCACATCATAGTATAGAAGTGCCAGCCCTTCATGCCCCCTTATGAGATGGATCACAAGTTGGGTCAGTCATTGGACCTCCTTTCCTTCAGTAGCTTCTCTATTTTCATCCCTGGAACTCTTTCAGACAAGAACAATTCTGGGTCAGGAATTTTTACTGTGGGTTAGTACCTTATCTCTCCACTTGAGGCCCTGTCTACCTACTAGAGGTAGATTCTGCAAGTTCTCTCTCTCCACTGTTGGGCATTTTGGGTAAGGTCACCCTCACTGAGTCCTAGAGTCTCTCACCTCTTGGGTTTTTGGTATTTTCTAGAGGACCTCCCTATCTTTGCTACCCTCCATTGAGGCTGCATATTTCTATTCATATTCCTGCCCCGCTGGGGCTTCTCTTCTGTCCACCCTACTCCCCGTACTTGATTTTG
This sequence comes from Grammomys surdaster, assembly GCF_004785775.1. Classification (NCBI taxonomy): domain Eukaryota; kingdom Metazoa; phylum Chordata; class Mammalia; order Rodentia; family Muridae; genus Grammomys; species Grammomys surdaster. The sequence continues at coordinate 7,458,707 of NW_021604648.1, read as the reverse complement.
TTCCCATTTTCCCCTCACTTATCCCTCTGAGGTCCCTCCCTCCCACTGTCTTCCATGATTATTTTTCCCCCTTCTACAAGAGATTGAAGCACCCTCATTTGGGCCATCCTGTTTGCTATACTTATGGTCTGTGGGTTGTAGCCTAGGCTTTCTGGTTTTTGTTTGTTTGTTTGATTGGTTGGTTGTTTTTTTGTTAATATTCACTTATCAGTGAGTTCATACCACACATGTACTTTTGGATCTGGGTTTCCTTACTCAGGATGATAGTTTCTAGTTCCATCTATTTGCCTACAAAATTCATAATACATTTACAAGCATGTTTACAAAAATTTACCTCTTGTCCAGTCAACTACACCACACAGCCACAAACTTTCTTCCAACCAAATTCTTGAATTCCTTTTATACTTGACTATAGGACAAATATCATGATGTAAGAAAGTAAGTACTTGACTATTTTGGCTCCATTTATCTGACTTCATTTATAGCTAGACATCTAATCTTGTCTCCCTCATGCTTCTTAGATACACTTCATTCCACCTATCTGCAATTATCAGTGATTTCTGACTAGGCTATCTATCTTTATTGTCAACCTGTTTAAAAACATGGAATGCTTTCCATTACCTTGTCATCCTTTACTGGCTAGTGGAGCCTTAATCATTCTGTAAGATGGAGATAAGTACTCTCATTTTGCATGGAAGATTGTCCACACATATTTATTTGAGCTACACCCAAGACTTCATAGAATATGACAGTAAACTAGACAAAAGGCAAAAAACTCAAAAAACAAAGAGAACATCAGAGACTCCAATACAACTCTGAAGATGTAATGTGTAAGGCCAAAGACCCTGAGAAACATAGGAATTTCCAACATAGCTGTCTGAAAAGGAGGAATCAACAGATTTGAGTATCAAAACTACAAGGGAACTGCCATTATTTAGATACAAAGAAACAAAACTAGTAAGTCTCAGAGGAGAGAGATGTCCACAGAAGAATAGGTAATGATCAGAATCTATAAGTACAATGGATATTATTAAGAAAAGTTGTATTCATTTATCATTATTATTATTATTTAAATTTTTTACAGTCCAATCATTATCCCCCTTTCAGTTTGCCCTCCAACCATTCCTTATCCCATTCTGCCTCCCTTGTCTCCAAGAGGATGTCCCCATTCCAACACTCCCACCACACTAGACCTCACTCCTCCCTGGGATCTCAAGTCTCTTGAGGACTTGCTGTGTCTTCTCTCACTGAGGCCAACCAGGCAGTCTTCTGGGTAGGGGGAACCTCTAGAATGTACCAGAGACCTGTTAGGTAAGTGACGTTCAGGACTCACAGGGAGGGACCTTAGATGAAATGCTCAACAGTGCAGAGGGAACTTGGGAGGGCCCATCTCCAGTAGAAAAACAGGGCATCAAGTGGAGAGATGGGGTTGCCATCCCACAGTAAAAGACTGACCCAGAATTGGTCCTGTCTAAAAAAGCTGCAGGGACAAAATGAAAAAAAAAAAAAAGACTAAGGGAAAGGAGTTCCTTTGACAGGCCCAAATTGGGATCCATCTCAAGAGGAGGCTCCAAGGCCTGACACTGTTACTGATGCTATGATGCGCTTACAGACAAGAGTCTAGTATGGCTGCCTTCTGAAAGTCCCAACAAGCAGCTGACTGAGACACAACCAGGTACTTACATCCAACCAATGGACAGAAGCTGGGTACCCCTGTGGTTGAATTAGGGAAAGGCTAGAAGGAGTTGTGGAGGAGGGTGACTCCATAGGAAGACCAGCAGTCTCAACTAACCTGGAATCTTGAGATCTCTCAGACATTCAGCCCCAACCAGGCAGCCAGTCTGAACCTCCCCCTCTCTCCCTATCCCACCTCGCAAGTATACAGCAGAGGACTGCTTGGTCTTGCCTCAGTGGGAGAAGATATATCTAACCCACAAGAGACTTGAGGTCCCAGGGAGTGGGAAGACCTGTTGGGGGCAGAGAGAACATCCTTTTGGTGGCAGGGTGAGGAAAAATGGGATGAGGGACTGTGGGAAGGCAGTCAGGAGGGGAGTAATGACTGGACTGTAAAAAAATATTAAGTAGTATTAATAACAAAAAGTCCAACTTATAAACCATAAGTAATTTTACTAATATTCAGGAATAAATAGACATAAATCAGCTCAGCTTGATGAGGAAAATTTCTTTACTCTACCTACATAAAATATATGAAAACCAGAATCTAGAGAGCAGGCACTTGGGGCCAGAGATATATATCTATCTGTGATAACAATTCCTGAAATTTCAAAGACTAAGTTTCTATTATGTTCAGTTAATTAACCATTTAAACTTTACCAAATTTACCTTAGTGTTTGTCCTTTAATGTCTTTCCTTCTCCCAAGACTGTTTCAAAACCTTGTCAGAGTATATAAACCAAACCCTTACATAACCCTAAGGAAGGAATCGGGAAGTTCCGTTCAAGGGAACCTAGAATTTGGGAGGATAGTCTAGTAAGTGTGCTATCATTACTTGTAAAGTCCACCTCCAGAAGAAAGACAGGGCATCAAGTGGAGGGATGGGATTTCCATCCCACAGTCAAAGACTGACTCAGAATTGTTCCTGTCTAAAACAGCTGCAGGGACAAAAATGGAGAAAAGACTAAGGGAAAGGAGGTTCAGTGATCGGCCCAAATTGGGGTCCAGCTCAAGGGGAGGCTCCAAGGCCTGACACTATTACTGATGCTATGGTATACTTACAGACAGGAGCCTAACACGGCTGCCCTCCAAGAGGTCCAGCAAGCAGCTGAAAGAGTCACATACAGGTACACCCAATCAATTGTCAGAAGCCAAGGACCCTTATGGTTGAAATAGAAAAAGCTGGAAGAAGTTGAGGAGGAGGGCGACCCCATAAGAAGACCAGCAGTCTCAACTAATCTAGACCCCTGAGATTGCTCAGACACTAAGCCACCAACCAGGCAGCATACACTATCTGACATGAGGACCCCAACACATGTACAGAAAAGTTGTATTATTAAACCAATATCCCAGTAGAAATACTAAGGTGACAAAAACTGGCTAAGACAATATAGCCATTTTATTGTTTAAGTTACATTACTTTAATTTTTTCTGTTCCTTGAATACAAAATTACATTATAACTTGGCATAATGCAAATTGCTTTTATCAATTTATGATATTGAAATAGAGGATCTCACAAAAGCATACAAATATGCAAAAATAGGTATCTTGTGTACAAATCAATAAAGGATTATGGTACATGCCTATTAAGATTAAATCATTCATTTTGAAGAGTATAAATGTTCAAAACATATGTAATATATGTTGGAGGAAGGACCTCAAATCAAATGTATCATTTTTTATTTAAGTTTATACCTTTTATTTATGTATATGTATGCATATAGTTGTATACATGTGCCTGTGTGTGCCTGAATGCAGACGCTTGTAGAGGCCAGGGCGTACATATCCCTTTGGAGCTGGTGTTGCAGGTAAATTTAAAATATCCAATCTAACTCAGAGCCACTGGAAGCCCAGTAAGTACCCTTAATCAGCAAACCATCTATGAAGTCCTTCAAATGCTTTTTTGATCTGTTTTGTTTACTAACATTTTCTTTTAATCTTGAGATAAAAGGATAATTACATCGTTTATCCATTTGATTTTCTGCAGTGCATCCCTTCTTGCTCTAATTCAAACTCATGGCCTATTTTTCATTATTTTTGTTTCATATATTTTTTCGTGTGTGTGTGTGTGTGATTTCTAAACAGCTGTACCACAGTGTCAAAATATCTGATTTATAGACACCTGAGAGAGTAGAAAACTTTCTATTAAGCTACTCCATCTCCTGTAATGGGTATTTGTGTTATAATGCTTAGTATTTTTCCTTACCAGAAAGACTTCAAATGTCAGTGCTATAGTTGCAAGTATTTAGTACATAGGAGAGCTAAGAAAAGCAGAAAAAGTCCTGCAGTGTATGAAAAGAGAACCAGAAATGGCTGTGAGGATTATTTAGCAGCATGTTCACACACTGGGGCAGAGTGAGGGACAGTGTTGTTTTGGGTGGCTGTTATCCACAATGACATAATCAAATCAATCTAACAAAATCAACAATGGGAAAATCATTGGCAACTCATGTAATGAACTTAAGCCTTCGGAAAATAGCATTGATGGATGCTTAATGGTTCTTATGAGCTATTTCAAATAATTTGGCAATGAATTCAATAGTGTAAAACTGATGAATATTAACATCTAGAATATTACTAGTTGGAAGAAAAATTTTAAAAACTCAATATAGTCTCAGTTCTCACAATTATTCATGAGTATTGCTCAGACTCTGTACTTGAAATGTGGCTAGCTGCACATGGAGAAAAGCAAATGAAAGTGGTGTTAGCGGAGACTTTCAACAGGTAATAAGTAGAGAAGGGTGTTTGTGGATTTAGGAACACAGAAGTCAGTAACACAATGAAGAGAAGATAGATTTTGAAGCCTTTAAAAACAACTAATTCAGAAACAGTGCTCAAAAATTAGATTGGTTTTAAAGGAGTAAGGTATCACCTTATCTCACATGCCTGGCCATTGTAAAGTGAGTTCCTATGAGTTAACTTTAAGCATCATTTTAAACACATGTTGACTTTGGCAACACTTTTTCCTTCCAATGTTAGTTGGTTAGTCATGCATCTATCATCCCCTCTACCTGTCTGTATGCTGTCTATACTCTGAGCAGGGGATAACACATATATGGGGTCATTAAACCCCACGTAACTGTTTCTTAAAGCAAGCTCTAGTCTACCCTCCCCACTCTGCTCTATAGACTCCGTTTGTATCCATCCCCCACTTTTCCCTCCATCTTTGGCATGCTTTATTTTAATGACTTGTTCCTATTTTAATGTGCTCTGGAGAAAATGAGTCAAACTCTGTGAGCTAATTTAATCACGTTCCCAAGGACAACAGTGTATTCCGTTCTGATCCATCCTTACATGATAGTCTGAAAAATCCACTTGACAAAATCATTTTGACATATACTGTCAACCCTCATTTGGATAGAATATTGATCATTTTCTACTACAATATATTGAGTGTATTTCACACATTAAATCCTAGTCAATAAAGGCAAAATTTATTTCTTGATTAAATTGAATCCTTAAGGGGACAGCATAAAAATCCTTTACATTCTTATCTGCATACAGAACAACAGGCCATAACAAGTTGCTATAGAATCTGTACATAATCACAGGGTAGAAGAGCATAAATGCAAAAGAGTATATGGGAGGAGTTTGAGGAAGGAAAGGGAAGGAGTGAATTATGACACTACAGTATACTATCAGAAATACATATTACTACAAAATAATTATAATGGAGGAAATAGTATTTGAAGTGTATTTTGAAAATGTTTCCAAAATTCACTCTTAATTCAGAAAATATACAACTTCCTCATAGTCAAAAGGTGTTTTGGATTCCCTGATCTAGGCTAAAATATGCATGAGTATTAAATGCTACAAAATGAAACTTAGACAGTGAGTTTTAATTAATTTGATCTAGGTAAACTAATGTCTATTGTTTTAGATTTATGCTGTTTCCTAGGAAAAAATCAAATATTTACTTGGAAGGCATACCAAACGGCATTTTCTTTTTCCAATGAAGAACAAGTGGTTTAGCTCGACGGGGCCATGAAAATTTTAGTAGAATCACAAAGACTAACGTGAAGCTTTCCTAGCAATAATTTTATATTTAGTCTGCACAGAAATATTATTTTTTAGGTAGAGATGGAGAGTTTATCATAGGTATCCTAGAAGTGTTAAAACACTACAGAACTTTCCAATTGTGAGCTGTGTGCACAGGGGAGAGAATGAAAGAATCAAGCAGCTCAGTAGTAAGAAGTCATGGAGTAGCTATTTAAAAATAAGAATGGGGGGCAACATTTGAAATGTAAATAAGTAAATGAAATAAATAATTAAAAAATGAATTGAGAACTGCCCTCAAAGAGTAGAACGCAGGTAGTATGAAGGGCTGAAAGGGAAAATGGGTCAAGAATGGTTAAATGGGCTGAGATGGGAAGGCAGGGTAGAGGAGAGTCTATGGAGAGGAATAACTGACGGTAAAGATCTTTGAAAATACCATGAGGAAACTTACTAGTGTAATATATACAGAGGGATTTTAAATAGGGTTACCCTATGGCATGGTATAATGCCTCTTCGGATATCATAGGTTATCAAATAAAAACCCCAAAGCCAGGTATGGGTTATGTATTTTTAAGTTGTTGGTCAGTGGGATCACATAGACAAGCCTCGTCAAACATAGGATATCACTGTTTGTCTATACTGTACTCCAGAATGTGATAACACATACTTGAGTCATAGGATGTGGAGAAATCAAACTGGTACTGATTTAGAAGCTTCGTCCCTACTGGTTAGTTGTTACACTGCCATGAGGTTCGGTTTATGCCACCAATGAAAAGAAGTATTCGATATTTATCTCACACAAATATGAACCCTAAAGGCTACAATAATGTGTCCCAGGCAAGATAGGCCTGCTGATTCAAATGTAGTATAGAATATTATGGAAGAAACCAATTATTTTCTAATTGGATTTAAAGCTTTCTCCATAAGACAGACTTATTAACTGCTTAGACCATCCACCCAAGGGAGGAACTTATCTCTTTTTTTTAAACTGAATTGACATAATGTTAAACTGCCTCCTAAAATTTTAATTTTATACCCCTACATTAGGGATATAAACTCTCATCCTCAGAGAAGCTTCTTTTTTCGTGGTACATGATGATTAATGTCAGGACTGTCTAGCTGCAAAGAATCAGAGATTATGGATTTCTCTGCTCTAAATTAGACATCTATGTAACTCTTCCTCACCCAAAGATCCGAGATCATCAAGGAAACAGAAGCAGAAACAGAAAGAGAAAGCCAGTTCTAATGGATGACTGAACTTAACACTATTTGCTAGATGTGAAAGAGTTATTGTACTCATCAATTCATAGCAGCTGTGACTGCAGGTATAAGACCTGCCAAAGATCAAGCCATCTCAAAGTCAAGCATGAATGTGTGACAAGCCTGTAAAACCTGATCCCTGGTTGAGGTGCTACTGGTAAATGATGGCTGCCAGAGAGGAAGAGTAAGTTTTCTTCAGGGAAGCAATCCTGGAATATCTACATATGCTCAAATAGATGGCCTTATATGTATGCACATACAGTAAGGATTAATGGAGATGGCAGGTTAATTACAACAAGAGATAACATGCAGTTGGGAGAAGAATGTCGTGGGGAGATAGGGGAGGGACTAGATGGGAGGGAATGGTATGGGTTTGACCAAAATACATTACCATATTTGAAAATAAATTTCACCTATGAAATTATCAATTAAAAATGTAACAAAACTACCTGCATAGTAGAATAGCAAAGATGAACATTAACAGGAAATTGCTCCTTGTTCAGCAAGCATTTATATTAAATTGAGTATTAATACCTTGACAGAGGCTACAGGGGATAACAGTGAGTATTCTTTCCATATAAAATATTTTCTTGGCCTGAGAACCGAGATAAGAACTTTGATTAAATTTTAAGTTGGTATCACTTAGAAACAATTTATTATTTAGGGAATTTTTACTGTTTGATATTTTTGCAAGGATACATACATACTGAAAATAAAAAAATAAACTATCTTTATTTTTAACTCTTTTTCATCCTCTTTTGAGTCATGGGTTTTTACCTAACTAATTATCTTGCACAATAAAAACACTTGCTGTTATTTCTATAAAGTCTGGTTTGGGAGACCAGAGATCTATTTGTAGTACATTGATAGTTCAGGTGCTTGTACAAAATAAAAGGTAAGAATGAGTGTTCCTTAGGCTTCTGCTCAGCTTCAAACATCAAATATTCCTTTATGGCTGGAGATGACACACAAAGGATAACAGGGCAGTGAGTCAGCACAGTGATCTCTGCTCGACTTTGTAAGCAGTCTTTTAACTGACTCGTTCTGCTGATCTTTATGCTCACCGTTCCTGAGCTATTACCTATTTTAGATACATTTTGTTGCTGTAATAAAATAGCATAGTCAAAAGGAACTTATGGAAGCAATAGTTTACTTCAGCTTGCAATTCTAGAGGAATAGTCCATTATGGTCAGGGAAGTCATGGTAGCAGGTGAACAGAGAACGTTTGGACAGCTACATCTTTAACCATAAACCGGAAGCATGGAGAATAGAGTAGATATAAGGCAAGGCTATAAAGGCTTAAAGTGTGCTCCAGGGAATTAATTTCTCCAGAAAGTCCATGTCTCCCACAGGTTCCAAAAGTTTCCCAAACAGTGCCACCAGCTGAGGCTCAATTGTTCCAATACTTGAACCCATGGGGAAGTATCTTATTTACATGACTACATGGTTGCATTTCTAGCACTTTCTCACATGCAAGATTTTAGGAAAGTTATTTAACTTGTCTATATTGTAACCCGCCATCATCAAATGATAATAATTTTGGAACCTAAAGTTCTATAAAAATGTAGATAAGTAGAACACTCTCATAATATCGCTGAAAAATATAATTAGTTGATACACAGCCTGATGTGATTGTAAGGGTGTTTTCTAGGTCTGCAGGTGCAGATCAGTGATAGAAACTAGCCTATCATGCTCGAGGGCCTGGATCCAATCTCCTCTACTACAGAGGGGAAAAAAACAAAACAAAACACTTTTTCTACAATGAATATAAAAAATGGTAACAATTATGTAAGTATGCATGTTTCTTTATACTTATAAATTTATACTTATGGAAATGCTTTGTCCTTTTGGTGTGCTATATTGGACATTTGAGCTGGGGTTTCATATATATCCTGGGCAAGCACTCTACTAATCTACACCCTATCTTAATCCTTTTCTTAATTATTTGATTGTGTGATGTACTGAAAAATAATAAAATGAAAAGTAGGAGTTTGGTGATTTTGTTATTGAGGGGCACTAGCTGTGTTTTGTTTCTTTTATGCTTTGATTATCTGATCAATGGTGATCTTTTTTCTTCCTTTAAAAGTCCAGGCAAATACTAGATAAGCAACAGTTGGTGACAAAAAACTATGATTAACAAAAATGATTTCTATATTGTAAAGTATAAAATTTGCATCCCTATAAACTTTACACAGTAACAGTTTCTTTATTTTCCTACTTTGGTTGAAAAATTCTCATAATTGTAATCTCCAATATTCCAGTACTTACGTTTCAGAAGCTGTTAGTTTTCTTTTGAAGTTTACTGTTTTAATTGATGTAAAACACTCTGCAATTTCTGGAAAAAAAGGTTTCTGAGTACCACTTTGTGTAAATTCTGAAGCAGTACATTACCACAATAAACCAAGAGTGATCTGGAGTTCTAATAGATGGCATATGTTAAGATTAGTGATAAACATTACTGTGCAGTTTCAGCCATCGCCTTGATCCAGTAAATATGTCAAGGTCTTGAAATACTGCAGGATAAGGCTACAGACATGGTGTGTCATGAGAGCCAAAGGTATTCATGTCCTTTCTCTTGTTGCTTAGTTATAGTTACTATGACAATAGTTGCTCACATTACCTAAATTGCTTTCACTATTAAGAAGCTATATCTTCTTGAATTTCAAGAATTTTATCTGTAAAGTTTCCTTAGCACTTTCTTGATACTCTTTCTACTGGTGGATTTAACAAAGACATAATAAATACTCAGTGCTAATGGTACTTGTCAAAGTATCTAGACATTTTAGATAGTATTTACATTCATTCTTTATGATAATCCTAGGAGTTCATTTTTATTACTTGGTTCTGGATTGTTCAACTTTGCACAAACAGCAAAGTATGTTATTGGGTTAATTCATGTGCATACACATGTTATAAAAGATGCATACTTTCTAAATACAACACTCTGATTAATCTTGGTAAAATAATAGTATTAGAATAAAACCACAAAATAATACAATCCATCTGAATTAATAATTTATTCTCTTAATTCAGAAAGCTGATTGTAACCATATTCTTAATAACTTAATACCATGTGTCCAGTATTGATTATACAAATTAGCATTTATATGGTTGTTTTAGTTTTATCTCATAGTTCTAAATACACATAACAAAATAGATTTGAAAAAATTAAATTTGAATGCAGGCAATGTGACAGAAATTCATTTCGAAAATTTAAATATCTATAAATAGGTAAGTAAACCACACTTTAAATTCCATTGTTTTAGAGAAAACAGTAATTGTCCACTAAGACTATTATTTGTACTAAAATTTAGAATAAAGTATGAACACTTAGTATTAATTCTGCTATTAAGGCTGAAGAAATTTTCTCAGATATGCAAATTATTTCCCCCGATTTATTTATTAAATAAATGCCAGTGTTATTGGAGGACCAGCCTCTGTTCTCAGAGCCTGTAGTGTCAAACTCCACAGTAATGATCTGCAAAGATGATAAAAATATAAATTTTCAAATTTTTCTTACAAGGACTATTTTTTGTTTGTTCAAGGTACTTAAAACTAAATATTTATAAATCACCTCAAATGAACATTATATACATTACAAAATGTTTACATACTTATGGACAAAACAGTAGGCAAAACTATTCATGTTAATACCAATCTGTGTTCCCAGATACTTAATTGACTGAGGCAAGATGATCTCTTGCTCCAATGAACTCAAATTCAGCTTCAGCAAGATTTGAAGTCTGTAATGTTAAGGTGACATACACAGAAACATAACACCCAACTGCAAAGTACACTAAAGTTTATAACTCAGTTAAAGTCAATGTAGAGTGTTCTTGGTCTCAGCAACACTGAAAATATATGAAAATTAGATTCAGGAAATCTACACTCTGTTCAATGATTTTTAAGAATGTACAAGAAGTCCAGGAGCACCATTTGCTCTCAAGAACATTCCAAAGTGCAGGTGATGTTAGATAGTAAATATCTGCTGGGATGTGAGCACTTTCCCCTTGTCCAAGATTTGATGTATCGGAAACACACTGAAATGTACTGGATTCCAACAACTACCACTCAGACTAGTAACTGCAGGAAATCTTGGAAATTATTTTGGATTGAGCTGGTTGGTAGATCTCCTCTGGACTTGTTGATACATTTTATATCAACTGGGAGCCATATGCAGCTAAATGATCAAGAATGACCTCACTCCAGGCTACACTCAGATATCCAGCCAGATCCAAAGGATCTTTAGTTGTTTGCTTCAGAGGGCTAGTCTTACTCACATGTGTAAGGGGCAGAGGTGGCACAGCCTTATCTGTGCATTTTAGTAAGTCATTTGTTAATGCCTTCAAATGGCTTCGTCTAGTCTCACTAAAACAAACAATCAAAATACTATAAAACTTATTGAGACTTTTTTCCTATAACTACAATTGAAGCATCAAAAATCAATCTAGACAAGAATATTCCCTTTTGACAATGGAAATAGAGGCTCAGAAGTGTCTTGAATGGCCCTGACAGTAAAATTGTGCTGTCCCTATTCTCTAGAGTATTTGCCTGTTTACCTGCTATTCATATTAGCATACATTGTCAATAAATATATATTTAGCTTGTCATTGATGTGATACAAAGTCAATTCCATTTTTGCCAGATTCATGCATTTTGGTATTATGTCATACATAGTGCTGTCTCAAAGATATCTTTGATTGTTAAAAAATAATAATATTCAAACTCTTAGCACAAGGAAGACCTTTTGCTTTCTCTCAAGTTTTCATCCTCATATATGTCCAGTATCAATTTGGTGCCTGTCCTTTCCAATGTTAGAAGTGATGATGAGCATCTAATGAGACATTAGAAGTAAAGGGTGGACTGCCTGTGATGTACTGCCTGTGATGTACTGCCTGTGATGTACTGCCTGTGGACTAGACAGAGCTGAAGGTCCCTGTGCGTTTCTAATAAGAGAAGCCTTCAGGCTTCTGCTATTTACCCCTCTGCTCACCCAGCCTGGTTTCTTGTGGAAATGAAATTTGTTCTTCTCCTGCTGTGAGAACCATGGCTGAATTTGTCAAATGTGACACACTTCCACTTCTTTCCAACAATTTATTCAGCCCAATCAGAGATCTGTTCAGTGTCTGCTGAACTGCTGTTGTTAAAAATGCAAAGCTTGGAGACACTGCTTGGAAAAGCTGGCTCTCAGCTTGATTTCTATTGACAGAGGCACCATGGACAAGGGCATAAATAAAAAGTTGCAGTGACTGAGGAAAAAGTCAGGTCTTCCTGTTAGACCTCATTATTCTGAGCAGTTTGACTTGAAGAGGGCATCAGTAGTAGGGACAGGAGTGCCTTCCTGCTGGAAGTCACCCTAATGCAGCAAGTCTATCAGTCATTAGCAGCTTCCCCAGAAAAGCAGATTGGACAGCTCATCTGTCACAGGCAGGAGGAAGTCTACTCCATGTCTTGCCACAATTCATGGCACAAAAGTTCAGTGGACTGTTAGCCACAGGAACTCACTGGAAGTTTCAATTTACTGAGTTTCCCCCTTGCTTTCAGAATTCTAGCATCAGAGCAAGAAGAGCTTTGAACTGAAATCATCTCTAGGATGGATTTCATTCCTAGAATAATTAAGGCAAATGTACGTTTTGTACAAATATAGATGGACAAATGTCTTCTTAGAATGGGAGAGGAACATTATCTGGTTCATCTCAAGGGACTGAAGTTTAACAGACATCAAATGCAATCGATTCCTAGGTCAAGTAAGAATGCCAATAATTTGGAATTTTTGTCTTCTTGCAAATTAAAGATATTGAAGTGCAAAAAGATAAAAAGCCTTACTACAAATTAGATATTTTAAAATTTTTATCTATGCATTATTTGCTTTAGAAATGTTACTGTGGTCTTTGCTTTACTGATAGGAAAGTTGGGGTGGACACAAGTAAGTAATTTACTTCAAGTTCCACAGATGGAAAGATACAAAGCAGTAATGTGAACTCCCTTCTGCTGAAGCTCTAACTGCCTAATCTCTAGGTACAGTTACCTGTAATGGTAATAGGAATAATTCAAATAGAAACCTAACCCTCAAGAGACTGGAGGCCCCAGGGAGTGTAGAGATCTGGTGGGGTGGGAAGTAGAGAGGTGGGCACATCCTCATGGAGGTGGGTAGGGAGGAGGTATGGGATGTGGAACAGTCAGAGGGTAGACAAGTAGGGAGATAAAAGCTGGATTGTAAATATATATTATATTTCACCACTGTCAACAATTTTTAAGAGTAAGTTGCTGGGTAGTATAGATAGTTTCTACTTCTGAATTAGACTTGGCCAGGTGTATGCATTTGCAAACCAACTCCATTATGTCTTGCCTCCTTCAAATTTAAAGTTAATGTGGCATTAGTTTTTAAAAGCATTTGTTTATGTTCTTCTACATACTCTGTATTTCCACATACATTTTAGAATCAGGTTTTATTTATTTATTTATTTATTTATTTATTTATTTATTTTTACACTTTTTGTGAGTGCTCCATAGCCTCAGTAATAGTGTCAGGTCTTGGGACCTCCCCTTAAGATGGATCCCACTTTGGGGCTGTCTTTTCCTCAGGCTCCTCTCCATTTCCATTCCTGCAGGTCTTTCATACAGGAACAATTACGAGTCAGAGTTTTGATTGTAGGATGGCAACTGCTCTAGAGGTGGGCTCTACAAGTTCCCTCTCCCCACTTTATGTCATTATATCTAAGGTCCCTTCCTTTGAGTCCTGAGGGTCTCTCATCTCCCAGGTCTCTGGTACATTCTGAAGGGTCCCCCCCAACCTCCTACCTCCCTAGGTTGCCTGTTTCCATTCTTTGTACTGGCTCACAGGACTTCAATCCTTTCTCCCACCCAATACCAGATCATGTTCCCCTCTCCTTTCCCCCACTTTCTCTTTCCTGTCCTCTTCCAGGTCTCTCCCTCCCTTCTCCCTAAATTTTTAAAATCAGAATATGACTAGAATTTTGTAATTGCTTTGAGTCTTTAGGTTAATTTGAGGTGAATCAACACAATAATACTATCTTTAAACTCAGAAACATGGTCTAGATGTCCTAACATAAAATTTTATGGATTTCAGTTTTAAAATATTTTGATTATATTTATTAACAATATTCATTATTCCACATATCACTATAACTAATATTTTAAATATCAACTTCTTATATACTGATACAACTACAATGAACTTTTAATATTGCTTATACATCTAGCAGTCCTATAAACATTTTATATCTCTTTGGCTGCGTAAATAAACTTGAAATTCCATATTGATAATTATGTCATGTGTAAATTGAAACAATACCTTTTCATTTAATTATCAACTTGCATGACTCATTATTATTTATTATTATTATAGTAATGACAACTAATAGTTAACAATTTAAAAGAATTTTAAGACTTTTCTGTCACTGTGTGAAAGCAGTTAAACTTCTCCATCAAAACATTTAGCTACTAGCTCTTGAAATTGACATTTGTGGTATCCAACTTTGTCTGGACTATTAATTTCTAGTTAGGAGTTTTAATAGGAATATTTGTGGATTCTGAATTTTGCAAAGTTGTTGTTTTCTGATTCTATACTGGTTACATATTTCTTCCTAAACATTAATAATATAAATTATATTATTTCAGATTTTCAATTATTAAATTATGTGAATATTCTTGGGAAATTATTTTGTTATCTTTGTTAAAATATTCTTTGTCACATATAGTTGGAGTCCATTTGCTGAGATTTTGCATAGAATATAAGCTTTCTCTTTATATAATGTAATGGTGATAATGGAATAATATGTTAAAGAATTTGGACATATTAGGTAACATTTTGTTCCTTTCCAATCTTCTCCAAGAATTTATATATATTTAGTATAATTTACTAGAGAAATTTTCTGGGTCTGCAATTGTCTTCAGATTCTTTTATTATAAGTTTTAGTGAGTTTCAATATGTATCTTTCAAGGAAATTTTTCATATCACAGATTATTTAAAGTATCAACGTACATTGATACTTTGTACATGGATGTATATAGAGATTTTCACATTATCATTTTTTATTATAATAATTTATCTTATTTCTACTTTTAGTGTTGTCTATCTAGCTACGTTTAAATAATTCTATCTCTAAAAAGAGGAAACCTGATTTAAGTAACTTTTTTATTCCTAATATTTGATTAATTCCTTCTTTGCTACCTATTACTATTTATCCCTTATTCTTTAATCTTAATTTTCTTTCTAGCATTTTGAGGCTATGGATCCTTATGTGAGACTGTTTATGTCTTCATCATATAACTGTATATGCTCTATGTAATATTTTATAACCACATCAGAGAATTATATTAATGTTTTAGATTTTTTCCAATTAAAAATGTATTTCCATTTCTCCTTTGGTTTCTCTTTGTCTCATGAGTTATGATGTGTATAATTTGGTTTCTAAATAGTAAAGGATTTCTAAGAAAAAATATCCATTAATTTAACTTCATTGTATTTGAACTTTTAAATAATATGACTAATCAATTTAATGAAACTTGTTTTTCTGAAACATTTTATGTATTTGTATAAATATATTTATAGATTTATATTTATAGATTTATAGATTTTACTATAAAACTTATAGATTAATAAAAACATCACATATGAAAATTAACTAAAATCAAAGTCTATACAACTTAATAAATATAGGGTTTGAACTGGCATTTGAAGCTGTGAAACTCCACATTAAAACTTTATACTTTCAGTATGAAATGTATTTTATGCTGTTGTCTATGACCTTACCCCCTAAGAAACATCCACAACAAAATTAGAATTGGAGAAGCAATATAGCCTTATTTCCTCATTCATAACTTGTGTTAGTTACTTTGATTCATCCTTACTCTATTGGCTTATATTCGGTTCTACTTGTTGCTTTTTCTTCATGCTGTATCTTATCTGCATGTGCATTTTTTGTATGTATTACTACTATAGGATTTATTTCTCATTAATGTTGTACAGTATTTCATCACGCACATGCACACACACACACACACACACACACACACATGCACACGCACACACACATACACACGCACACCAAGTATGGCAAGTTGGTTAAAATGTTCTATTCTTTAACATCCTTACAGAAGCTTAGGCCTCTTGAGGGAAAAATGTATATGTGCTTCTCTATGATTGTAGACTTTTGTTCTGCTTTATGATTCTATTAGTTCTTCTTCTTGTCCTTTTAAAACTTGGGTGTTAGAAAAATTAAAGATATTGGTTTATATTTTATTTTAATAACTATTAAATTAACCATTATTGAGCATTATAATGGAGAACTTTAGCTTATTAAAGGCTATCTTAAATTGAATTTATAGTGCTTTGTATAAAATATATCAATTACATTCTTTGAATTTTCAAATCTTGTCCTTCGTTATAGTCACATATTACAACTTTCCATGTGGGTAAAAATTCTTAAGGTTTTTCGTCCTTTAGCAGTGTGTGCTTGCTCTTATGCACTTTCAGATTTCCTGGTGGTGTCATTCTTTTTCTCCCCAAAAGACTTTTTAGGATTTTTTATCAATGAGTTTACAGGAGTGATAACTTTTTTCATTTATGCATATCAAAAATAACTTTACTAAGTCTTCACTCTGAAAACTTACTTGGGTGAATATATAATTCTAGGATCAGAACTTTCATTTTTTCTTCCTTTTTATATATTCTTCTATATTGCCAGTGGCAAAAATACCATATTACCCTTACAGTGGTCTTTTTGCACTGAGTCTACATCTTGCTTCTCTAACTGCAATAATTATTTATTTTTATTACTGACTTTGAAATTTTTGTTGATGGCATAACTTTGTATCAACTTTTCATTTTGTAAAATCACACTTGTTTAATTTCTCTCTGTGTGTGCATGTATGTGTGTGTGCATGTGTGTTTGCATGTGTTCCCTAACACATATGTAAAGGTCACAGACAGCTTCTAGAAGTAGGCTTGCCTCATCTATCTAGCACATGGCTGTGGGAACAGCACATGCTGTCATGCTTGGTGACAGATATCTTTTCAGTGTGTCATCTGTCCAGCCTCCTACCATTATCCTTTCTGCTTCTCAGGTACAGAAGCACATTGAGACTTGTATATATCAATTTTTCCAATATTGGGCCACAATATCTTGAAATATTTCTTTTTACAATCTTCAAGTCTGTTATGTAAACATATCTTTGGCTCTCTTATACTGAATAGATTTATTATTAAATCATAAGGTTTATAAATCTTTTGTTTGACAATGTTCAATCTGCCATTAACTCTATCCATATCTTCCATCTTGGACATTTTAGTTTTCATTGCCAGAAATTTAATTTTAAAAGCTGGAGAGATGACTCAGTGGAATAAAGCAATTGCTTTTGGGTAGAGGACAGTTCATGACCCACCCTCTTACGACCTCAATGTGTGCACACACGCACATGCACACTCTCCTCACTCATAGACACACAAACATGAGCAAGAGTGACAAATAAAGAGATAGAAGAAGGACAGAAAGAGAATAAAAATAAATCTTTAAAATATTCAGTTTTAATTGTTTCTTCCATGCTTCATAACTTTTAAACATGTATGATATAATTTTAAAGCTATTCGACTTCTCTTGTCTCTGAATTCCAATAGCTTTGTCATTTCTGATTGATTTAATTACTTGGGCAAAATTTTATGCTCCTTCTTTGCATGACTGATTGTCTTTTAATTGAATGTCAGACATTTGAATATCATATAAATATATCAGCTTCACTTTACAGTGGAGTTTCATACTTATAAATAACCATACCCAGTATAGCTTGTTGATACTGCTTTAGATGGATATAGAAAAATGAAATGATTATGACTAGTTATTCTTTACTATTGCTACATCTTTCTGAATTTTCCTCTTTTGCCCCGTGAATCTTGAATTCATTTTGACTAGTGGGACTTGACACTATTCCTTGCTCTCTGTCAGATACTTCTGTTAATTCGTTGGGTGATTATAGCCCTGCTTCCTAAAGTTTTCACACCTTCATGAATTAATCAGTGTTCTGTCTCAGAAAGTTACCTTTAATAACACCTGCTTATCTCTATGTTCAGCTTCCTAGTCTTCTATGCTCTGGCCTGTAGTATATATCATTCCCATTTCCTCAATTCAAATCATCTGCTGGGCTCTGAGCTCCCTGAGTTTCAATAGTTTTCTTCATTGTGAAAGCTGAGAACTATAATTTCATTTGGTTTTGCCTTTCCTGATTTGGTATTTTCCCTTGTATACATCTCATGTTTTGAATTTCCAAAGAGATGTATAAATCTAGTTGTTGCTTCATCAGGATTGGAGGTAGACATTTCTCCAAGTCATGTTCATGTAAGAAAGTAAAAAGTAATAACAAGATAATTATAATTTTCTTCTTTGATAATTACATGGATGTATAAAATGTGTAGGATTTTTCCACACTCTTGTTGTGTTTCTCCCTCCCTTAAACCCCCATATTTCCCACATTTCATGGATTCTTGTTTTGTTTTCTGATGCATCAAGTTTGAGTTTAACTAGAGCTATCTGCCCAACTATGATTTTGAACTTATCTCTTGGAAACTGGTAGGTTTACTACCAGTAATTTCTGCTGCTGTGAATTCATTATTGCAATGACTGTATCATGCCCAGGAAATGACACTTTGCACCACTTCTCACTATCTGTAGCTTTTATGTCCTTTATTACTGCCTGTCTCATAGTGTTTTTCAAAGCTTCAGAGGCAACAAATTAAGTGTCTTCTTTAGAACTGAGCCAGCACAGTCTTGGGTATCCTGATTTGTTTGATTGGTTGGTGGGTTACTTACTTTTTACTTATTTACTTACTTACTTACTTACTTACTTACTTACTTGAGAGAGTCAGTGTAGTCCTGGCTGTTCTGGAACTTACTCTGTAGACTAGGTTGGTATGAACTCACAGAGACCTTTCTGCCTTTGCCTCTCAAGTTCTGGGTTTAGAAGCAAGCACCACCACCATCAGGCAGTTGATTGGTTTTGTTTTGCTATTTTTGTAATTGTTTTGGTAGTTGTAAGTTGTAGTTGTAATTTGTAGTTATTTTGTAATTTAAGTGTTTCATAGGCCATCTTGTCTTGTATGATCATCTACTTTTCTATTGGAAGCAATAATAGAGTATTCCTTTCTGGGTTCCCTTGCGTTTAGGAGGTCCCTTGGTGCAGAAACTGGTGGATGAGAGCATGGAGAAAAGCCCAAAGTAAAGGTTTACTTAAGAGTCATTTTGGGTGAGATTAAAAAAAATGAGTGTCTGGTCCCAAGTCATTGTAATATCTGGTTTTATATAAATGCTTGGTTGCTATGTTATATAAAGAAAAATATCATTAATCATGCCCTCTACTTCAACCTTCTATTGCAATGTTAATGTTACTCATAAACATATTTATATTGTATGATATTAATTAAATTTATAGCCATATTATATTAAGCTAATTTATTGTATTTTACTTGCATGTATTTGAGGGACATTGTGGCTTGTAGATCAGCATCCTGAATGTGTGACTGGGGAGTTCACTTGTTATCTGTTACAAACCCTATTAATTAACGATGAAATAGTGATATCAGCACCACCTTTGCTCACTTTTCCAAATAGATTGAAATGACAAGTAGAAGTAACATCGTAACTGGGAAGCAATATATCAATATGGATTATTATTAAAATTATGTCAATCATAATTTGAAATAACTTAAACTGAAAAGACTCATACATTATAGCCCACTATTTCTTCTTGTGTTATTTTCTCCACACATCTCCTCTCTATCACCAAAAGAATTCCTTAACTCGAAAATACTTCCCTTGCCTTTTGAGGTACAGTGATGAGTCATAGAAAGACTGTTGTCCTCTAAATTACATAATTACGCCTACATTATGCTTTTGTGTGCTTGTGTCTCAGAACTCTTAAATCTATAAAACAAAGTGGATATAATTATACTAATTAAGAAAGTACATTTTTTAAAAAATACAGTAATATTAACTTTGTGTGTCTTTTGTATGGAAAAAATAAATACAAAATATGTGAATAACTGTATATTCCAAGTATTCAGTGGTAGTAATTCTATAACACTAAACTCGTCTACTTAAACATCTGTGTGAACAGCTTGAGTACAAAGGACTATGTTCTTCTCTGTACATAGCTGAAGACTCAGATACCAAATCTCTGTCAGTTTTTTACTCTTTCCTAACCCTAAAGTTTCATCTGCCGTCAGTTATCCTGCCAGGCCTATTTCAGTTACACTCATGGCAAAATTCATCCTATTTTTTTTTCTCCTTGGATTCTTGAATTTTCTACTGTAACCCTTAATTATATTTGCCACTAATTAAGATGCTATTTTTCCTCTCAGGTCAGATCACTCATAGGAAAGGAAAGGAAAAGAAAGGAGAGGAAAGGAAAGGAAAGGAAAGGAAGGAAAGGAAAGGAAAGGAAAGGAAAGGAAAGGAAAGGAAAGGAAAGGAAAGGAAAGGAAAGGAAAGGAAAAATTCCTTAATAAAACAGTCCAAAATCTATGTTCTTTTCATTAACAGATTCCTTCTGAGCAGGTCTGTGCATTTCCTTATGTGCTTTCTTTCACATACTCCACCACAGCATGTTCTAGGATCATTCTTGATGACCAAACCTAAACCTTGTTGTGGCTGCACAAGTTACACACTCCATGAATTGTATCATTGTTATATCTACCAAATGCAACTTGATTTTATTAGGCTGATCAAATAATAGGTACTATTAACACAACACTAATAATCTATTAGTCATTGCTCTAAAAAGAGTGTTTCATTTTATCTATTCCTCACTATGAGAACAACAAGAGAGGATATTTCCCATATAAATATTTGTGTAGATATATAAGAAAACTAAAATTTATCTGCAACCATAATTTTCAGTAGTAGAGACCATGTAGCATTGTTAGTTGAATGAGTTTATTCTCAAGAAAAAGTTCCTGCCATGTCCTTGTCCTTTCACATACAAATTGATCCGTAATAAAAAAGTTGCTTACTTCTTGATTCAATTTCTTCATCTGTAGAATAAAATTATTAATAATATTCACCATTAAACTATTTTAAGGATTAAAATAAGACATATGGTAATAAGAATGCACATCACTTACATTAATTATTATTATCATTATAATCATCATCATTATTATTGTCATCATCATCAGTGACAGTGATATCTGCTTCTTTCCTTTATATTAGGAGAATCTTATTTCTCTCTACCACTTCTCCTTATGATAGTGCTGCATGGGAGCAGAGTGATTGATCTAAACATTAGGGGGCTGAAATTAGCCCTGACATCTTTGACCTTACCAATGTTCATCCAGATGTTGGATTTCTTTCCCATAGTGGTGATTTACAATGGATGACACATTTATGAATTGCCCTGAAGGAAGAAAGTTCTTCTGATGAGAAGCAAATGATGTTCCTTTAGAAATACAAAATGACTCCTGCTAAGATTAATGATCTTCCCAGAAATGTCAAAGTAATTAATAACAATTAGAAATTTAATACAAAATGATGCCAACTGCTTGGGAACAATAGATTAATGAGCATGGTATGCAGTAGCTGTCTTATAGAAGTGTAATTTTATTACAAAATTGATATACAAATATGTATGTAATATATACATATATTTGAATAGGTATATATATATATATGTTCATATGCATAGTAAAAAATATAATAATCAAAGGTTAAAGAATATAGGAGTATTAATAGGAGCTATAGAACCCATAGAAGCTCAGAAGCCCAGAGAACCAATCCATCTCCAGACTTTGTTCTCTGTAGCTCCTTTGAACAGTGATCACGAACACATATTTGAAGATTGTGAACATAGGCGACAGAGTAAGTTCCCATTCCTGGTCACTCTATCTCCTGGTATTGTTAGTGCTGGGAAATTTTTAAATACACCTTAAAGAAAATGTATAGACTGGTGAATTATTACAAGGTAAAAAAGGCTCAAACTTAAAGTTTCTGCAAAAAGAAGTTGAAGAAGATATCAGAAGATGGGAAGATCTCCCATTCTCATGATTCTGCAGGATTAACAAGTAAAAAATGGCCATCTTACCAAAGGCAATCAACAGATTCAATGAAATTCCCATCAATATTCCAACACAATTCTTTATGGACCTTGAAGGAGAAATTTGCAACTTAATATGGAGAAAAACACAGGATAGCTAAAGCAATCCTACATAATGAAAGAACTTCTGGAGATTGTGCCATGCCTGATCTCAAGGTGTAGTACAGAACAATAGTAATAAAAACTACATGGTATTGGTATAGAAACAATCTGTTGTTTGACTCTGAAATAAACCCACACATTTATGTACACTTGATTTTTGACCATGAAGCCAAAACTGTACAATGGAAAAAGGAAGCACCTTTAACAAATGATACTTGTCTAACTGAATGTCTGCATGTAGAAGAGTGAAAAGAGATCCATATCTATCATTCTGCACAAAACTCAAGTCAACATGAATCAAAGACCTCAACATAAAACTGAATATACTTTGTCTAATCAAAGAGAAAGTGGGGAATAACCTTGAAGACATTGGTATATGTGACAACGTCCTAAACAGGACAACAGTAGCACAGACACTAAGATCAAGAATTGATAAATGGTACCTCATGGAACCGCAAAGCTTCTGCATGTCAAAGGACACTGTCAACAAGATAAAATGGCAACCTACAGATTGGGAAAAGATTTTCAACAACCTTACATTGGACAGAGGGTAAATATCCAAAATATATAAAGAAAACAAGAGGTTGGACAAAACAAACTAATTAATCCAATAAAAAATAAAGTACAGAATTAAACAACAGAATTCTCAACAAAGGAACCTCTAATGGTTGAGAAACACTTAGAGAGATTTTCAACATCCTTAGTCTTCAGGGAAATGCAAATCAAATGACCCTGAGATTTCACCTTATACCTATCAGAATGGCTTGGATCAAAAACTCTAGGGACAGCACATGCTGGGGAGGAAATGGAGCAAGGTGAGTACTCCTCCATTGCTGGTGGGAGGGCAAACTTGTACAACCACTCTGGAAATCAATTTGGTGATTCTATTGAGAATTGTTCTCCCTCAAGATTCAGCTATACCACTCCTGGGCTTTTGCTCAAAAGATGCTCCATGATACCACAAAGACATTTATTTGTTCCACTATATTAATAGCAGCTTTATTTTCAATAACCAGAAACTGAACATATCCCAGATGCCCCTCAAATGAAGAATAGGTAAAGAAAATGTGATTCATTTAAACAACGGAATACTACTCAGCTACTAAAAGCTTGGGCATCCTGAATTTTACAAGTAAATAGGTGAAACTCGAAAGTATCATTCTGAGCGAGGTAGCCCAGACCCTAAAGGACACACATGGTATGTATTCACTTATAAGTGGATGTTAGCCATATAGCAAAGGAAACCCATGGTATAATCCACAGACCCAAAGAAAGTTAAAACAAACAACAGCAACAAAAAAACCAAGGGAGGGTGCTTGACACTTACTCAGAAAGGGAAGGAACATTGTCACCAGAAGTGGATAGCAGGAGGGAACTGGATAGGAGAGGGGGTGGGGGAGGGAACAGGGTTGGGGTGGGGATCAGATGTAGGAAAAGCCAAAAAGAGGGGGCCTGGATAGTGAATGAGAATCTGTGGTGGAGTGGGAAGCATCTTTAGAATGTGCCAGAGACCTGAGGTTTGAGAGTCTCCAGAGAGTATATGATGGTGACCCTAGTTGTTACTCTTAGCAGCAGGGTTTATGAAGCCTGAAGTGGCCACCTCCCATAGCCAGGCAGGCCTGGCAAGCCTTCCAGTAGAGGATTAAAGACATCAACCCACCCACAAAACCTTTGACTCAAACTTTGTCCTGTCTACAGGAAGTGCAGGCATAAAGGTGTTACAGAATCTGAGGGAATATCCAAACAATGACTGACCATGTCATCTATCCCTGAGCAATAAACAATCGATGACACTATGAGAGAGAGAGAGATAGAGAGATAGATAGATAGATAGATAGATAGATAGATAGATAGATAGATAGAGAGAGACAGAGAGAGACAGAGAGACAGACAGAGACAGACAGAGTCAAACAGACAGAGACAGAGACTGAGAGGGAGAGTGTTAAAGGTCTTGACAATCATCAATTCATTTCCTTCTCATAATGACTGCATCACCAATCTTTTGCCTCCCCTTGTACTCACAGTTATGCTTCTTTTGTATGCAGTGTTTCAGTTAGACTACTGATTATATGACATTTTTAGGTATACTGAGTAAATGTAAAATAAGTCTTGTAAACTTTAATCTTCCTTGAATTATGCAGACTTAATCATGTTAAAAAAAAAAGTAAGCTGAGGCTGGAGAGAGGTCTCAGGAGTTAAGAAAAATCACTGTCCTTGCAGATAATCAAGTTGCTACTGCATACAAAGCAACCAAAACTCTATGTATATCTAGTTACAAGGTATTTAATTCCTTTTTGACCTCTGTGGGTTCCAATCAATAAGATGGCATACTTATGTACATTAGGACATATACACTTACTCTAAGTATATATAATTCACTTTTAAGGCAAGTTTTATTTCTAAATAAAGATTGAATATTTTTATAATTACAGAATAATTAGACTTAATAAACAACAATTCTGTCACTACAGACCAGATATTCATATATCTTAAGAACATAAGAACACATATAATGTTGAACCACAGACATATAATGATAATCATTTTGTAATCAACAAAATAGCATAACTACCCAGTGCCATATGTAAAGATGAAAAGCTATTTCCTATGAGCACAGAGAAGAAAGAACTAAATGAATCCCATTATTAGTGGCCAGAAGTGTGATCCGGCTTTAGCTAGTCATGAACTCGTTTGTAGTAATTCCCTATAGAAACACTTGGTAAGGTATGGGGATAAATTACCCTAAGAACTCTGCCATAGAGGTGGTCCAATTCAAAGCATTTTCTCTGGAGGAGGCTATAAATAGCCCTAGAACCTGGTCTAGTTCTTTTCCTCTTGAGTTGCCATACATGTTGTACATTGTATTTCCTTTTCCTCCACATGATTTTATGTATAGAATCTTGTAAACAGAGTTGTTACAGTTACCAAATAAGATAACACATTCAATTTTGTAAATGGTTTTCAGCAATTTTCCAGCTTCTAGTGGGAAAAGGAGAATCAGTCAGCTCTATGCACACAGAAGATAAAGCCATCCACAGCACAATGTCCTACCCTGGGGGTGTATTGAGCTGAGAATGATTAAATTGTCAGTTAGAGATGGATATGAATCATGATTTAATTTGATCACCAATATCAATAAAATGAACTAAGCAATTGACTTTAGTGAAAAAATTTAGGGTCATTCTTGAGTGAAAATTTGTAATAGCCTTTGTTACATTCTGATTAATGAATTCTCAACTAGTTTACAATAAGACCCATATCATTACATTGTAATCATAATGTAACAATTATAAGGCAGTAAAGTACCATTAACATCCTTCTTTTAATTAATTTATCATTTTCAAGCGATGATGAAAACATTTTTCAATATGGCCTTAAAGAATATAGTGCTCATCTAGTATTAATAAATTGGAATATGTTTCTAAGCTTATCTATAATTTTTCTTTCTTTGCTCAACTATATATTTACAGGTTTTCTCAGAGGTCTTATCATTGTTTGCTTTGATTATGGACAGATATTTAATTCTGTCACATTTGTGAAAATTTATATGGACAGGTTTTATTGTTATTTACTTTACCTTTTATTATTTTTTGTGGGGGCACAGAGGCTTATAGCAGTTTGGTGGTTTTTAAAATTATTCTTAGTTTTTCTTTTCCTTAAAGGTTTCTAAGATCTTCCATCTAGACCATTCAATGCATACTTTTATTTTCTGTTTAATGATTTTATAAAACTATTTATTTTTAAATGCATTGGGAATTTACTGTTTACGTTATGAGTTCTGGATCTGTGTTTTTTATTATAATAAGGTTAATCAATAACCATAACATGATTTACCATGCAATCATCATCCCATTTCTCCAATGAATTTAAATTATCTTTGGTTCTTAGAATCTGTTGAGTATTTCCGTGGGACTCAAATGAAAGATGGTTCAGTTACATATGCAATCCTGTGCTTTAACACAACTTAAGGATCTTGGCTGTATTTTTAAAACTTATTCATAAGATACTGTTTTGACAATGGATTACCAAATATTTTCAGATTCAGTAACTCCTTTCACTGCTTCACAGAAGGACCTTATTAAAAGATACTATTACAGAGATTCAGTGAAATTTATTAATGAGGTAATACAAAAACAAATGTTGGTGAATGCATTCTCTTTTATTTAATAATGCAATATATATTAGAAAGATTGAAATGGATTTGTGATGTTCAAGGTATGCAAAGCTTTGAGTTATAAATCAGGAAGAAAATGATAGTCTACCATGCACATTTGTAAGTAACTATGCCTATGATACTATGGTATGCCAGTCAGAAAGTTACCTTGATACGTTGCCTCTGAAGGGCTTTGAGGAGAGGACATTTAGCCTCACTTGAAAGCAGCTACGGATACTGGCAGTTCCCACTGCATTCTAGGAGCTGAGAAGGTGTGCATCAGAGAATCAGTAAAAGGATCCCCCTTTGTTTTCTGAATAAGGTATTCTCCATGTTGTGCTCTGAGTTGTGTTTTCATAGTCTCCTCAACCTTTAACAAATTAGTTGGAGAAAAATACTGTTCAATCAATCTATAGATGGATAATGGAGATCCAGAGATACATCAGATTATTTCTAAGATACACCTAACGCCAGAGGATTTTCAACAACATATTACGTTTTATGAATGTTTACCAAATGAAGCCTTTCCACTTTTTATTATTATTATTTTTTGGTAATATCCCCAAAGCTATATTTCTTTACTTTTTTTTTAAATTTCAAAGCATTTATTTTAACAACCTTGTCAGCATGATTGACACAGGTTGACATGTGATGCTTTCAGGGTACACAAGAACAAGAGTTAGAATAAATAAATACATACATAAACAAATACATAAATAAATGAAAATTAAAGAAACAAACAAATAAATCAATAAATCAATCAATCCACGGTTCTTAATCACAACCAAAATAACCAAATAAAAAAATTACACTTGTCAAAACTTCTGATGTGTTTAACTGAAAAGGTATGTACACATCATAATTTAAAGCGGCACAGCAAGGGCCACTGAAAGCTCAACGTTAAACAGTTTATGCAGATGATAGCGAAGGAACAAATTGTTGTGTGTCAGTTTCCATTAGCTGAAGGAAGGCGTAGTAGGGTAGAATCCATTTTTGCTTACACATGATGTACAGCTTAACGAAATACTATCAGCTTTTTTTTAAATAGCCATAACCGGTCTCTGTTGCTTAATTCTCCTTTCTACACTCTTCAATTACCATCACCTGGATTTGTCATAAATCAATAGACATAATAAACTATCTAATTCGTAATGCACTTTTCTGCACAATGATAAAGGAAGCACCCTGTGGCTCAAAGAAAACATCAGTCCAGTAAATGTACAGGAAGGTTTAGCTGAAACTGCTTCCCAAGGGACGAAGGGGCAAATCTGAATAGTGATGTTGCCAATACCGATAGGTTTAGAAGTAGAGTAATTGTGGCAAGGAAGAATCAATGATGGGGTGAGGGAAAGGACAGGAACCTACAAGGCCCTTAGTTGCTCTTTCTCCTGCTTCTTGATCCTGCTGGTTGCTTGTCCAGAGGCTGTATTTGTATCAGAGCCACTGTATGTTTAAACTGGTAAACCATCTTATCTATGGCATTATCGAAAGCTCATTTAGCTAAGAGGTAGGCCTATCATGGTATGTTCTTTATCTATAGTAGAAGGGAGAAAAATTGAGTGCCAGGCCAAGTCAGATGGGGCGTTTGGGCTGCATGTGCTTTTGCCAATTTCGAAGGCTTCATTGTACATGGCTTTAGCCACAGTTTGTATTTTCCTAAGATGCCACCTCTGCCTAGTAGCAGTGGTAATCACCCATCATATTCAGGTAGAACATCTTGATGGAAATGATTGCAGTTCTTGATGAGGAGCTTGTCAAGCCCAGTGAATCCATCATTGCAAACTGTTACCAGTTCTCTCTTGATCTTCTCCTGGTAAGCACTAATTTCTCTAACTTCTATTAATCTTCTCTAACTTATTTTCATTGTCCTGTGCCATGGACTTTTGCTGACTGTTAGTAATAATCTTCCAAGAAGATTGCCTGGCACCAATTACATTCTTC
The DNA here is from genome assembly GCF_004785775.1 of Grammomys surdaster. Taxonomy (NCBI): domain Eukaryota; kingdom Metazoa; phylum Chordata; class Mammalia; order Rodentia; family Muridae; genus Grammomys; species Grammomys surdaster. The sequence goes on along the minus strand of NW_021604648.1, from coordinate 7,430,479 downwards.
GAGATCATAGAAAGGAGATTTCAATCATTACTAGAGGTTCATTCAGCTCTGCCACAGCCTTCGTAGAGGAGGCCATGTTGTCTTTTTGTTTTTAGTAATGTTTGTTTGTTTGTTTGTTTGATCAGCTATTCCAGTGCCAGTTGCTGCCAATGCAGCAGCTGCTCTCGGTCTTCCATGTTTCTCACCTTGGTCTTGCCTAGAGTTCCCATACTGCCGGTTCACTTGCCTGTCTGTCAGTCGGCTTCCTGATCACCACCCTTACTTTCTATTTTGATAGCTTTAAATTTGGTTGGTGATTATTTATCTCAGTTGTCACAGGAGAAATGGATGTTGGTTCCTGAACATATTAGATAAATGAAATCTGTGTCTACTACCCATATCATCATGAGGACATTTGTCAGAACTTACATATCCAAAAATAACGGACATGAAAATCTCTATTTCAATAATGAGTATCAGACAGGACTATGAGTCTGACACAAATATGGATATTGTATCTGGCTAAGGATCTCCATTAGCTAAGTACTGTCAGAATGTAGTGGGAAGAGAAAAGTGAGTGGGGTAGTAGAATGTGATTTTCAGCTTATATAGAAACCAAGACTATAGTAGAGTCTATTAAAGTCCCATACCCATCCTCAATATCTAACCTCCTTGTGCCCTTTTTTATATAGGACACTAATACTATCTCAATTTATATGGAATTCTAACTCCATAATAACTATTATTGATATAGGGGTTGACAGAGCACTCCAGTTATATGTCCTTATATATATTGTTTGTGTAAAATGGTATGAGTGGGTATAACTATAAATGTTTCTGCTTTTTCAGAATTATTATTTGCCATCTTAAAGACTACATTTTGCTTCAATTTAGTAGCAACACAATGATAAAAATAAGAAGTGGAGAGAAGAGATGTGCTGGGATGGTTGTCTGGCAACACTGTAGAAAGTTCACAGGGAAAGCAGCTGGAGTTCTATACCTGAGAATGGCATCCCAAGACCATGGCTTCCAGAAGCACTGCTTCTTATGTCCATCTGTTCATATAGTTGGGTACCAAGGGCTTTTTACAGAAGTTCCTGCCTGTGTGTGTAACAGCTCCTTAATAATTTTCTTGAACGTCTTAATAAATGTGTTTAAACCTTTTAAGATAGTCATATTAGAGCTGCCATTAGCCTCTCTTAAAACAAAGAAAAAAACAGAAATATAAGAAGTGATTAGAAAGACTTATATGAAAAATAAACAATTTAAAATAAAAGGGATAGCTAGACATGCCTCTTCATATCTTTAATCCCAGTCCTTGACAGACAGAGATGGAAGATTGTCCCAGGTTCAAGGCTACCTTGAGCTATGTAGTTGGTTCGATGTCAGCCTGGGCTACAGAGTGTTACTTTGCATTAAAAGACTAAGATAAAGAAACCTGAGAGTTATGGGATAAATTTTGTTAATTTAAGTTAATAAATATTACTTCTTTTCATTCATATTTTAAAACTCATTAGTATATGTTCGTATTGCAAGTATTCATGATTCCCCTGGTCTTTTTGTTCCCTTTCAAAATGCTGGGGCTTTAAATTTCCACTCAAGAGCCAGGAAGCAAGATGGGGCTATTAGATTTAGCGTCATATATTTTCCTAGCAGAATCCACAGCACTTGTTTAATATGTATGCAGCCCATTTTAGACTGTAATCTCTTTTCAGTTATTTACACCACTGACAGGATTTAGATTCTTATTTCTGACACTATGATTTAATGTCCTGACATAAGTCTCAGATTTACTGCTTCACTCCTGGCCCTAGAGTCTCACTTGACTTCTCTCCAATGCAGTGATTTGAAGATTCTCAGAAGGGGATTTTCTCACAGGGTTTTAGATTCATTGTGGGTTTCTTTTCCCTTTGGAAAGATGTCCTTACCCTGTGTTTTATGATGCATTTAGTAGCCTGTGATTTTCCAAAATTGACTTTCAGGTGTTTGTTGGCTACTTAAGATGATCATATGCAAAATATATACTCTCTGTGTGTATCTTTTGTAAAAATGGGAATAAAATATCTCCATGTGGTTCTTGTGAGGGATAATTGTTTTTAACTTAACACAATTAAATCAATTTATTATGTACCAAAATACAATGTAACATAGTAGTATCCTGTTGTGAGACTGGAGATCATGCAATTTCAGTGCTCTCTTACAAAAATTGTTTCTCCTAAAATCATTCCATGCAGTAGAATGCCTTTGATCCCAAATTTATAAGAATATATTCCAAAGATAAAAATATAGATATGACCAATATTTGTATTAAGAGTGCTGTGTGCTACAATGTCATTGAAGACCTCACCATAAACAATGTAAATATTTCTAAAGATATATATCCATCCATTAATCTATCTACCCATTCATCCATCCAAACTGAACTTTAGTGCTAGCATATACACCACTGTTGATACAGCCCTAGAGAAGACTGAGAAACTGATAGTCATACACCAAATATCCTGATACAAGCTAGAAGGAATTATTGGTATATATGCCACAAATCTAGAAGAGAAAAAAATTCATCTTATTTACTTTGACCAAAAAGTTCACATATGGGATTATATTTATCCTGAGACTTAGGTTATATAGGCAAATTAGAGGAGAGAAATAAAATGATACATGCTAAATCTTAAAAGTATGAAAAGACTTTATTGGTTTAGAAAATGGAGGTATGCCAATGATCCTGAGTTTGCAAGTATACCAGAAGACCAGTGCAGAGATCTGGAGAGACTCAGTACTATGCAAGCCTTAATAGGAGGAATGAAACAGTTGAGATTTATTAGGAACTCAGTTCTTTGATTAAAGGTGATGGTCACACAGGCCTGATAGTATACATCTTTGGTCCTGGTACTCAGAGACAGTGGTAGGCAGATCTATGAGTTTAAGGCAAGCCTGATCTACAGTGGAGTTCCAGGATAGCCAGGACTATGTAGAGACTTTGTTTCAAACAAATAAGCAAACAGACAATTACAAAAGTAAGAAAAGATATAAAGGGATGGTTTTGATTTAATATTTTTAGAAAGTAATGTTGGTAGATAGCAGTAAGTGGGAAGAATGTAGGAACTTCAAACTGTCAGCCCATATATAAACCTAGGTTACAGCTATAGAAGCTTTGCTGAAGAAACTTTAACTCCCTTAGTTACTAGGCTTTCCCCAGGAGAATCCACCCCCTAGTCCTCTCAAAAAAACACAGTAAGAAAAAGAACTCAGTGACTCACGAGGTACTTCTCTACAGCACTGGCCCAATTAATTAATTGTTCTCTGATATTTAATTAAGCAGTTATGTTTATCTGTGTAAAGGATGTGGAACAATCAATTACAATTTTTATTGTGTGACCTTTCAAATTTAATTAAGCATTAAATGCCACATAGTTGACTATATTTAGATCTGGGCAAATTATGGTATCTAGCCTACATTTTTATTTCATAGGCCTGAGAAAAAGTTAACTGAGACGTAGTTCATGGCAGGATTATTCAGTAAAACTTGCAATGATGGTACTGTTCTTTATGATTACAGTATCATACAGTTGCTGTTAGTAATTTGGGGAATTGAAATATATCTAATACAACTGAGGGACTTGGGTTTTTTTGATATTTAAAAGCTCTACTTATTAAGAATTAACCTACATTTAATCAATATGTAAAACTGTCACCAAATTCTCCAGCATAATGTCTTCCTGCCTGCCTCTAGGCTTCCCACCATGATGATATTAGATTCACTTTTGAAACTGTAAGAAAGTCTCCAATGATATGTTTTCTTTAATAAGAGTTGCTTCAGTCATAGTGTTTCATTGCAACAATAGTGACCCTAAGGCAAGTTTCATATACATTTTGAATGTAGGAACATGAAAATATTAATTGTGTACTCAATGATGGCTGCCCATTTAAAATGTGGCAATGTATTTTTACGTTTTGGAATGGGAAACCTCAACAGGGTTTCCAGAGATCTGCACCTCTTTCAGGTCAAGACCTTGCTATGTCTTCTTCCAAACAATAGTAAACTTGGTCTGTGTCAATATGTCAAGAGACATTTGTAGTCACTTGAATACAAATGGCTTTTTACTTCCATCGTGGCTTGCCTTCTACTTATGGCCTTTTAGAAAAGACCCTTTGTTAAAGACCTGAGATTTCTAGTCAGTATGCATAAAGGGAGAGGAATCTAGAAAACAGTCATGGGAATCATCCTCCTTAGAGTCTTCACCCCAGGCCAGGGTACAAAGATTACAAGTTCATTTACCACTTCACAAGAACCTGGAACCACTTAGCTATGCTGCATTCCAATTATTGACTGTCTCAACCTACTAGATGAGAAATAGCTATCTGTATAAATCATGAAGATTGGATTATTTATTGCATAGTACCAAATAGATCATTCTTAAATGCTTCCATCATAATGAATCATAAGCCCTCCAAATAATTCCTAAAATTCTAAGCCTTCTTAAATTATAAAGTTTTTGCTTTTGTTAAATATCTTCCTTCCTCTGTGAAATATCTATTACAGATTCTCTTTCATGAAGGCTAAAAAGTGAAAAACCATATTAATGTGAATTATTAATGTTCATTATTCTTATATAACATAAGATATGGACTTCCAATTTAACAATTGCCACACTTTTGTGTTCATAGTTTGCTAACACATCATATATTGATATTATATCATTATTATTTACTACTAAATACAAAAATTTTAAATCTACCTATATATAAAACATCTCTTTACTCATTACTTTGTACTATTCTAAAGAAGGTTTAAGATAATTACATAATTATCTCTTTTGCATTCCTCCCTCCAAACTATGCTTGGTCTTTTTCTTGGTTTCTTTCATGCCCTTGTTCTGTTTCTTCATTCATTTTGTTGCAAGCCTTGTGTGTGTGTGTGTGTGTGTGTGTGTGTGTGTGTGCACGAGCACGCATGTGCACATGTGCACACGTGTACACATGCACACATACATATTTCTAAATGCATAAATAAACCCTACTCAGTCAGAATATTACTTGTATGAATGTTTCCAGGGCTGACGGTTTGGTATTAGCTAACTTATTGATACGCTCTTCCCTGGGGAAGACTATCTTTCCTTTTTCTCAGCATTTTTTAATAAGGCAGTTTTGCTGGTTTTAGCCTCAACTATAGATTTCAGGATGTTCAATATCTTTGTATCATCAGTTTATAAAAAAAGTCCTTCTGGGTTGTTTAATTAACTATGAATTATTGATACATGTTACCCTTTCAGCAAATGGTGTTGAACTGGTCTTTTTAATTCCCAATTCTTGTGGTAGTGTCTATTTTGCTGTTTCAAATCAAAAGTTTTCAAAACCCAATTTTTCTCTAGAAAAACTTTTTGTGAGTACTTGCTTTCTAAGGAACTTCAGAAATAGATATATACTCACTTACATTTCAAGATTGTGGAGAATATGGATAGGGGAATATATAAGAAATAAAGCCAATCAATACCAGGTAATACTCTAGCTATTCTTAAATCACTGCAGTGACAAATGTGGCATCATTAACCCAACATTTCAAAGACATTGTGTACCTTTCCTCTTGTTTTAACACAAAATTGGTTTCATAATATTGCTTGAAATTTGGAGGTTTCAAGAACACATGTATCTCTTCATCACATCACTTTGTTGCTTCTGGCTAACCATGGAAGTTTCCATTAAAACACATCTCATTCCCTGTTGCAAGTTGTCTCCTAGCTGAAAGCAGCTATTATCTTTGCAGCCATCTTGGTCCATATATATGAAAGTTGATACCTTCCCACCCTGACAAGAGACTTGTTTTTCTAGCATGATATTTTGCAAACAGCCCACAACAGCTGAGCACACTCTGATTAACATCTTATTTTTCTCAGACATGTTCTGGATTTATGGTTTAGTGCCCTCTGCTGCAAGGCCCTCGTGGTAAAGTGTCTCCAGCTGCACTCCCCTGCTTGTGCTTATATATCCATGATTGCGTTTCAATAAACGAGACTTGATCAGGTACCCTGTCTTGTCTCCATTCTTCTTGTCTCTTGCCCCTTCATCCTCATTCTCTTTCCCTTGCAGACCCCATTGACTGACCCATGGGCTGGGTCAATTCCCCTTTAATACCAAACCTGACTTTTATTCTTCTCTTCTACATCTGTATATTTGTTACACAACTATTCAGTGATTAACTCCTAGATTGACTCCAGCCATGGAAACAGATAGGATAGTTGCAGATTTCACTTCTACCTCTATTCATCCTAGTTCAAGCCCTAAGTGTGGCCCTTTTTGCTTCTATAACTCCATATCCATTTTTTTCTATTTTTTCCATTTTTCCTCCATTTTTCTCTCCACTCATACTGTTATCTCAACCACCAACTCCATCACACATTATCTGAGAACTAGCTAGCTAAGCCTGTAAGAGAAGCAAGTAGGCCTATGAAGCAGGTCGGGGGGGGGTTCAATCTTCACTCTCCCTTCTCTCCTCCATATCTAATTGCCCATTCTCAATCCCAGCACTGTAGCAGATTACCTGCTGTGGCTGCTCCTTTCTCTGCCCCCATTCTAAGGGCATTAAGCAGACCCTTGTGGAACATCCTGCTTTCCTGCCTAATGTGTGGTCTCTCTCACACCTGATCCCACCCAGTCACCTCCCTATACCTAGGAACACATTTTATTTGGAACCTTCAGTTGCTTCACCTACCAGGATTGCAGAAGAATTGTCTAACAGGCAGCACACAGCCACCACACTATTCTAACACCAGAGAGGGCAATAGAAACCAAGGAATAAATTACCTGCCTAGGCAAGACCAAATATTAACACCAAGAATTTAATCTCCCCAAACCCAGATGCTTAGATTATGAGCATGAAGACAACTGATGACAGACAAGATACTGTGTCTCCACTAGAGTCCAACAACTCTACCACAGTAGACTCTGGGTATTGCAGCGTAGATGAAGCACAAGGCAAAGACATTCAGATAGCATTTATGAATGTAATAGAGGTCCTTAAAAAGAAAATTTAGAAATCCCTTAAAGAATCTATGAAACCACAAACTGTCGAAAGACATTATTTAAAAAGTACAAGACATGAAAGTGGAAAACCAACAACAAATAAAATTGAAACAAAGAAATTTGGAAATGAAAATTTACTAAGTCAAACTGGAAACTCAGAGGCAAGCTTTACCAATGGAATACAAGAGATAAAAGATTTACAGACATTGAAGATAAAGTAGAAAAGTAGTTTGTAACAAAATACTACTATAGCTCAAACCACATATTCACCTTCATACACTGATAGTGGGAGACATCAATCCCCCACTCTCACCAGTCATCTAGACGGGTCATCTACACAAAAACTGAACAAAGGAATGCTAGAACTCAATAATATTATAAACTGAATGAACTCAACAGATATCTATAGAACTTTTCACCCAAACACAAAAGAATATACCTTCTTCTCTATACCTAATGAGACTGTCTCCAAAATTGACCATACACTTAGCCAAAAATCAAGTCTCAGGTTATACAAGAAAATTGAAACAACACACAGGATCCTGTCTGACCACCACAGACTAAAGCTGGACACAACCAACAAAATAAACAAGAGGATATTTATAAAATCATAGAAACTGAGCAACCTACTACTTAATGAAAACTGGGTAAAAGCAGAAATTAATAAACAAATTAAAGAATTTCTAGAATTGAATGAAAATGAACACAAAATATTCCCAACCCTACCAACCTTACAGGAGGCAAGAAAACAATACTTCTATGAGGCAAGTTCATAACACTGAAAGTCTACATAAAAAAACAAACAGATAAATGAAAAAAAGAACAAACAAAAAATACAAGGGAGAGTGACGATTTCATACTAGTAACTTAATAAAAAAAAAGCAAAAAACCTGAATGTTCTAGAACAACAAGAAGAAACCATACCCAAGGGGGTAGAAAGAAAGAAATAATCAAGCTCAGGGATAAAATCAGTGAAATAGGGAAAATGAATACAAAAAATTCATGAAACAAAGATTTGGTTCTTTGAGAGAATCATTAAGTGTATCTAAACTAAAATGTCTAGAGGTATATCAAAATTCATTAAACTACAGATGAAAATTAGAACATAGAAATAGGACTGAGAAAATTTACAGAATCATAAAGACATACTTTAAAAATCTTTACGCTGACAAATTGGGAAAAATCAAATTAAATGATTAGTTAAATCAAGCTAAAGGAAGCAATTTAAACAGACCTATAACCCATAGTAAAAAAAAAAATAAAAAAATGAAACCAAGCAGTTTCCTACACAGTTGGAAAGTATTTTTACCAACAACATATCTGATAAAAGGCTAATATATACATAAAAATATATAAAGAACTTCAGAAACTATTCAGAAAACAACTCAGGGATGAAAATGGAGAGGAGCCTGAGGAAAAGAAAGTCCAGCAACACACCCAAAGTTCTGTCAGGCTATATTCTACATTACAGCCATGAGAATAGGTAAAATCAATAAACAAGGGGCAACTCATGCTGGCAAGGAATTCAAGTAAGGACAATACTAATCTATCTATGATGGGAGTGAAAAATTGTATTGCCATTATCAAAATCAGTGTAGTGGTTACTCAGAAAGATGAGACTTGAACTACTCCAAGATCCAGCTATACCATTCTGGGGCATATACTCAAAGGATGCTTCATCCTTCCACAAAGACACTTACTCAACTGTGTTCATTATTGCTCATTCACAATAGCTAGAAAATGGAAACAACCCTGATTGCTCTTAATGGAAGAATGGAGAAAGAAAATGTGGTACTTATAGACTCAGCCTTTAAAAAATAATAACCAGAGGCTGGAAACAACCCAGATGTCCCACTACAGAAGAATGGATACAGAAAATGTGGTTCATTTGCACAGTGGAATACTACTCATCTAGAGGGAGGACATCCTAAATTTTGCAGGCAAAGAGATGGAATGAGAAACTATCCTGAGTGGGGTAACTCAGACCTAAAAGAACATGCATATGAACTCAGTATTGAGTGGATATTAGCCAAAAAGAAAGAATACAGAATACCAAAGATACAGTCCACAGAACTCAAAATGGTCAACAAGCTGAAGGGCTCAAGTGAGGACACCTAAGTCCCACTTAGGAGGGAAAATAAAGCAATCACAAGAGGGGAGGAAGGGACATGGGAGGAACATTAGATGCTGGAGAAGAGGGCAACATGGTCTGGTATGATATTGGGTGAAAAAAAAAAAGACTGCAGCCCTGAGGGCCAGCAGAAAGAATGGAAACAGGAAATCTTGAAACGTAGGATGTTGGGGGGACCCTCCAGAATGTACCAGAGACCTGGGAGTGGAGAGACTCTCAGGACTCAAAAGGAGAGAACTTAGATGAAATGCCCTGCAGTGGGAAGAGGGAACTTGTAGAACCCTCCTCCAGCAGAAAGACCAAGCATCAAGTCAGTGATGGGGTTGCCATCCCACTGTAAAAACTCTCCCCCACAATTGTTCCTGTCTGAAAGAACTGAAGGGATAGAAATGGAGAGGAGTCTGAGGAAATGAAGATCCAATGTCAGGCCCAAAGTGTGATCCAGCTCAAGGGGAGGCCCCAAGGCCTGACACTATTACTGAGGCTTTGAAGCACTCACAAAAGGGACCTATCATGACTGCCCTCTGAAAGACTCAACCAACATGCAGATATTTGCAGATGCAGACATTTGCATCCAACCAGTGGCCAGAGGCTGCTGACCCCTGTGGTTGAATTAGGGAAAAGCTGGAAGAAGCTGAGGAGCAGGACAACCTTTTAGGAGGACCAGCAGGCTCAACCTGGACCCCTGAGATCTTTCAAACACTGGACCACCAACCAGGCAGCATATACCAGATGATATGAGACCCGTAACACATATACAGCAGAAGACTTTTGGGCCTGGGTTCAGTCAGAGAAGATGCACCTAACCCTCAAGAGACTCAAGGCCCCAGGGTGTTTAGAGGTCTGCCAGTTGATGGAAACATCCTTGTGGAGACAGGGTGGTTGGAAGGAGGTATGGGATGTGAAAAAGTTGGAAGTTGGACTGGGAGGGGAATAAAATCTGGAGTGTAATGAATAAATAAATAAATAATAAATAAATAACAAATGACAAATAAAATAATGAAATATACAATGAAATGGGTGCTAGAAAAAAAATCATCCTGAATGAAGTAACCTAGACACAAATAGAAAATTTGGTACACATTAACTTATATGGGGGTATTACTTGTTAAGTTAATAACTGCAAGCTCTCATTCACCTTACCACAAAGATAAGCTGGTATTGGTATTTAGGGACCAAGATGAGGAAATAGAACATTTAGTTATGGATGGATGGGAGCTGTAATAGGATGGTCAGTGAAAAATAGGAGGCAAGAAGGGCTAAAGGAGAATACAGGAAAAATTAACAAAAATTTAATGCTGCTTGAAGAGTATAATAGAAACCTAATACAGTAGAAACTTCCTAAAATATATACATACATGACGGCAATATAAGTAAAGTTGTCAAATAATGAGAAGACAGAGCACCAACTGGCCACCTCTTGTTACCAAAGATTGGGTTGCATTTCAAAGATTGGGTTGCATTCAATTGAGTTGTTGGCCAAAGTATTCCCAAGGGAATGCGCAGACAACCTAGGCTATTTCCACCATGGCAAGTCTCCCATTGCTGAAGACATTACCTACAATGCTCACTGGTCATGGAGAAATCAAATTGGTCCTTTCACAGAACCTTCAGACCTTTGTGCTAGTGTCTTTGATACAAGAAGACTCTCTGAATGTTACCAAAGCAGAAATATAAACACAAACTCAACCATAGATGCTTCGATCTACAGTGATATTCTGAACGCAACATATGTTAGTGCAATCGTGGCACAAAGATTGTGGGAGTAACCAACTAACATCTTATTTGACTTAAGGCTCGCTACACTAGATATGACCCATAGCTGACCATGCTGGTGACCAAAGACCTAAGACTAGATATTTTCAGGATGTAAGAAGAAAACAAATACACTGGACTAAAAGTTCAAAGGTAGTAATAAAATGACTTACTATAATGTTCTGCTAAATTCAAAGATCAATGCCTTGTTCAGCCAATATCAGAGAAGTTTTCTCCTGCAGCAGATGGGAACAAATAGAGAAATCGCAGTATTATGCAAAGAATGAAAGATGTTGGAATATTGAATCCTCAATGAGAAGTCTCCATCAAACACCTTTCTTCAGTGCTCAGAGAATCCAGCAGAGAGGAAGCAGAAATAGTGTAAGAGCCAGAGGCAATGGAAGACACCAAGGAAACAAGGTCCTCTGGATAAAAATAACCTAAGCTCATACGAACTCAGAGACTCAGGCAGCATGGTCTTGCAAAAATGTGTACCAGATGATTTCTGAGAGCTGGAAGGAGAAGTGGATCCATGCCTGCATCTGTAAACGAGAAGCTATCTCCACTTGATAACCACTTGCAACTAAAAATTTATTTTCCTTCAAGGGAGTCTCACTGGGGAAATAAAACTACTTTTAACATTAAGTTGTATGTCCAGCAGTAGACAACCTACATAATAGAAATTCAATGGCATCTTTTGGTTCTGTGTGATATATGTCAGGGCTTTACTTTTCTAAGAATTGTATTGATACAGATATATTTGTAGGATTTTGCTTTCAAATATAATTTTTATTTTATTATTCATTTTAATTGAAAAGAAAACCTCTTATACAACACATACTGACCACAGTTGTCCCCTCTCCGCTCCTCTCAGCTGTCTGTCCACCTCCCCGCTCCTCCAGATATACCCCTGCTTCATTTCCTCTCCATAAACCAGAAGACCTCCAAACTGGGAAAAATAAGATACAATTAGACACGACAAAATCTCACAATTGTTTTCTTTTAATTTAATTTTACTTATATATTGTTTCTACTCTTTTCTTCACCCTATACGTCCATTGTGTATACATTATGGCTTCCAATTTAGTCCTTTTATAGGATTTCTGAGCATGGGAATGAGTTAGTTTCTGTTTCATTCACCTTCTCTTGGGTTCAGTTCCTTCTGTTTGCTTGTTTTGTTCAATTTTTATGTGTTAGTAGTTTTCGTCATATTATATTATACTATATTATACTATACTCCCTTTGAAGCCTGTTTGTTTTATAATGAGAAATATAAAGGTAATAGACTTGGATGGGAGGGGAAGTGGGAGTAACTAGAAAGGGTAGACGGAGGAGAAATCATAATTAGGATATACTATGTGAGGAAAAAAAATCTATTTTGAAAAAGGAAACAAAAGAAAGTAGTTTAAATGTTTTTCAGATTTTTATCTTGCAGATTAAAATTTGTCTCTTTAATATTAAAATATGTATTTGTTTTGGCTGAAACTTTTAGACATATGGGCAGACAATGTTCTGTAGTAATTCTAGAAAAAAATATTTAGTCACTAGCATTATTAATGAATATAATAAAATAGTGCTGTATAGAAGAAAAACATGAAATCAATTCTAGTTAATTAAACAAGTCTGTCTCAAACATAACTTTACTTAGTTATCAACATTAGCCTAGTAGATAAACAAACTTCATGGCTATTAAAATAATATTCAATGTGACTTACTACACAGTGTAATTCCTAATCTCAGGTGACAAGAATGAAAACAAGAAAAGGAACTAAGAATACCACTGTGGAGTCAGCAGCTCTTCCTGAGACTTGGGTCCCTGCCAGTTAGTTGAAAGATCTCTGTTTGACTAGCATCTCTGAGAGTCTAAGTGTATGTGTCTTGTTTGTAGAAGCTGGGTAGCAGTTCATCATCCTTGAAACATCTCATTGTTGCTGCAATAAAGTGGTAATCATTTAACAGCACCATATATTAAGGACATATAGTGCCCATTTACCACTGAAAGTTTTATAAGAGGTTCTGCTCATCTGCTATAGAGAGAATATGTAACAATATTAAGAAAAATTACCCAATACAAAATAGAAAAAAATGAGAATGGCTTTTAAAGAAAGGTTTCAGGGTCTCATGTTATTTCTGTTTTAATATTGTCTGTAGACAGCAGAACAAGTACAAAGGAGGAAACACTGATTTTAGTCTCATGATATGTGAATTGAAAAGATGGTGTTGTTCCCTGTGTCCCAAAGAATAATTGCCTACTATTTACTTGTTATGTGTGGTCAACTATCATGTTCTAGATGTAGAAAGAAATATGCATAAGTAAACAAGAAAGGTATTGTTACCTTTAAAAGATAGATTATAGTCAAAATGATAATATAGAAAGAAAATTCACGAATTGGAGGCATAGTTGGGTGGTTGTGAGTACATGTTGCTCCTCTAGAGCACCTGAATTTGATTTCCAGCATATACACAGTAGCTCATGTGGTTCTATACCTCCAGTTCCAGGGGACTAAATGCTCTCCTTTCATTTCTGAGTGTACCAGGAATGTAGGGCATGTGGTACACTTAAATACATGCAAGCAAAACATTCATGAGTATCACTAACTCTTTGTACCAGTAACAAAAAGTACTCAACAGAAGTATGTTGTAAAAAATAAGGAACTAACCACAGTTAGCATCTGGGGATAAACTAATGCATTTGAGACAGTCCCTCACATTTCTAAGTCTGCTACTTAGAGATAAATATGCTTCCATAAGAATTTTCCTTAATGCCACCTAATCGAAGCCAATGTCATCCAGTGCTTTAAAGATTTTTTTATAGTATTCATCATATCAGTTCTGGATATCCACAGAAACCCAAATTGTATAAGTTTCTAAAACCCTGCATAATATCATAGAAGTTATGTCTGGGCAAGGGAGCCCACTCCTTTCTGGAGGACCCACTTGGAAGTTTTCTTCCCTGAGTATTGAATATGGACCTCATTATCCTTCACTTAGGGTGAGTGTGGTGTACTGAGAGAAAGCTTAAAACTTTGTTGAGAAGCAAGACATCAACAATGCCATGGAAGACTCTATAGCCAAAACTAATAGCTATAGATCTTAACTTCGAACAATGGGAAGTTGCTGTAAAATATCAAACATGAAAGTAGCATCCTATTTTGTTCATGTGTGACAATGACTCTAGTTGTAACATGAAATACAGTACAAGCAGAGCATTCTAGACGGACCAAATAGGAAGATATAGTGATGGTTAAGATCAAAGACAGAGGTTGTACTGCTGTCTGAGAAAGAACCATAGAAAGAAGTTTTAAACAATAACAGTTCATTAACAGAGAATTTAATTCTTACTGGATACTTTAAAGTATTTATCATTTAAAAAATGGCCTACATCATTGACCAACATATCTACATGGCAGATTAACTATTCTTTCAAGTTGGACATCTTCACAAGAGAAGTACCTTTGCTTGGAAAAAAAGGTGTAAGTGTAATATACGTTGGCTTTAAAATATGAGAAAAAATTAAGTGGAGATATTTAGATGGGAATTATAGCTCAGAAAAAATGAAGATGTGAACTTAGTAATTAGAACACTGACTTATTTCTATTTTCAGTCTCCAAACTCCATAACAGTTATTTTCTTCTAATAAGTGATATTGAATAAATGGCCTAATAATCTTTAATATGTTTTCTTTCCTCTATGGAAGTAAGCCATCTTCCTCCTTTTCATTTTCTTGCAATCATTAAAGACAAGGAAGTTCTTAATAAGTTTGAGACTGAGCCCCAACACCTTACACATGAACCTGTGTGTTGCTGGACTTGTGAAGCCTGCTGGCTGCAAGACAATTGAGACAGTCTACTAAAATATTAGTATATTATTGTCCTGGATAATTTCATGATAGTCTCTGAGTTTTAAGATATAAAGATGTTTATAAATTTCTGGCAAGTCCCACTTACTTGAAAGTTTTTTTTTATTCTTCAGTATTCATTTCTGATTTGGGGCATAACTTGACTTGGTCTAAATTAGATGAAGAATAAATACAGAATTGTGTTGTAGAGAAAAAACAACAGAGGAGACCTTGATGAGCAAAGCTCTACAGACTGCATCATATTGATTTGTCTTCTCCATTATTTCCTGATTTGGATGAAGGGAAATTTGACTCCAAATGTAAAAATGGACATCATACCCATTGGGAAACAGATTTATTTCCATGCTAGGTCTGCCTGGAAGGAACATATACTTTCTCATTTAGAGCTTGCTAAGTGAGAGTCATCAGAAGTAAAAAGGAAATATTTTTTAGAAACTGTAAAATCTGAGCCTTTCATGGGCTTTCAATGCAGATACTGAGTAGTAGTTTTTCTGGATCTAGGCTGCAGATCTTCCTGTTGTGTTGGCTTTATCTCGGTGTTCCAAGCTGAGTTCACTGGGAAAAGCTGAGCTACAGCAGGAACAACTAATTTATCTCCAAATGAGTTAGTCTTTTCATAATAAGATCTCGATTCCCATCTTGTTTTGTGCCACACAGAGCTCCCTAAGCTTAAGAGGCTTGTCTTTTTACATTATAGGATTTTCTTATGAAAGCAAAATCTCTGAGAGAGATTCAGACTTCATCTGCAGCTCAGTTGGTTCCCCAAGAGTTCTCTCTAGGCTCCTTATGAGACCCCTTTTCTTCTGGGTGTCAACCGTAAGAGAACAAGAAGCTGAGAAAGCTTCAGGTCTGTGAAAGAAAAGCCCCAAATACAGGCAGCCTTCAGACAACTTTCCAAGCAGAATGAATACTGATTTTTGAACTGCAAATAAAAGAAACAGATAAATATAATTATTATAAGCTTACAACATAACAAGTTAAACAAGAAAGTGCATATTGAAACGTGAAGACATTTGAGTGAATTTCTAGAGAATGACAGAAGTAAAATAAAATAAAATGTGTTCCTAAAATCAATCTCTCTCTCTCCCTCTCCCTCTCCCTCTCCCTCTCCCTCCCCCTCCCCCTCTCTCATCTATCTATTTATCTATCTACCATGTATCTGTCTATCTATCTATCTATCTATCTATCTATCTATCTATCTATCTATCATCTATCTATCATCTATCTATCTATCTATCTATCTATCATCTATCATCCTTCTATCTGTCTATTTGATATTAGGCATTGTTTAAAGAGGATATATATCTATTATAAATTTAAAGGGGTTTTGTTATTGATTAAATCTCTAAATCAAATCTATGTGTTGAAATGTATAATTGGTTGCATCCTCTTAAAAGCAGGGGGATATGGTTAGTGGAGGTTGCAGAGGGAAAACCAAGAAGGCAAATAACACTTGAAATGTAAATAAGTAAGAAAACCAATAAAAAGAGAAATGTATAATTCTTAATTAGTATGAATACAAATTTAAGAGATATTTTTTAAAATGCCAATAATGATTTATAAAATGCTTCATTCCTGTGACCCACGAATGTGTTTATTTTTTTAATTATTTGCAGCAAATTGCGACATTTCCCTAAAATGTTTAAAAAATATTTTAAATCTGTGGGGAAAACACTAGTAGCTGTACTGAAGCTTTGTATTATGATACCAACCCTGAATAACTTTTGTTCTTTTATTGACTTTTTTGGTTTGTTTAATCTGATGCCCACCATCTGATCAAATGTGTCCTAAGGCTATTAAGTCCCAGCACCAGTTTTTGTCAACTCAGACTGTCTGGAGCCTTGTTCCATCAAGCAGCAGCTTTGCACTTAACACCTTAACGATCTTAACGCAGAGATGGGGAGAAATGGAGACCTGAGGTGGGAATAATTAAAGGCAGACACACAAATGCACTTGGTGCCAGATTTTATTACCTCAAACAAGTGAAATCAAGGCAAGCATTTTAGCATCTCTGATTACCCAGCTGTCTCCTGAGAGTATTTAAGACAACTGGGTAGAAGACACTAATGACAAGACTTAGCTCTAAAAGTGAATGAACAATGCATAACCCAAATCATATCAGATTAGTTGATATGACTGCCCGCTTAATATAGGTCTAGTTATTATATTAATTGGAGTCAGTGTTTTATTTTCTTCCCTCTCCTCACTGAATCACAAGAATCATTTGACTAGTTAAGTAAGCCTTCCTACATAAAGATCTTTTGAGAGTAAAGCAGCATATGCAGGGACAGCTAATGCAATAGTTTGATTTGGAATTCTGAAACCCTCAAATCTGCATTTTACTGGGCACATGTGATAGTGAAGGCTCTAGTTAACACCTCAGAGGTAAATGTTCTTGTCTAAGCAATAGACATTATACATGTCCCTAATCATGTTTGCAAGAGGGCTGTGAGCAATGAACAATGTGGCCACATTTAACAAAGAGCAACACAATTTATGAAACTTAATAACCAAATTTATTTACCTCTCACTTTTATGATCTCCAATATTCTATCATATACAAATCAGATAGAAATGAAGAATGATTCCTATAGTGACTGTCGTTGTAAGGTCACAGTTCAACTGGAAAACATTTACTCACAAAATATTTTATGAACCATAGAATGGCAATCATTTGATAGTTCAAGATGTATTTTGTGCTGCTGGGTTAATTTATTCTTGTGAAATAGACATTCACTTCTAAGTTCCAGATGTCTATTTGTCAGGTATTTAATAAATTGTTAATAAAAGAAATATTAAATAAAATAAAATACTCTATTGTTTGATTTTAGCAATAGTACTAAGAAAGTACTGTGTTAAGAATGTAACAATAATGCAAACAATATGTTCAAATTTCAATGATAGCTGTCAACGATAAAGTACTTGTTCTGTCAATAAATCTAACAAATTGCTAAGTATTATTCAATCTGTTTTGTCTGCTAATGCTAGGAATTTTTAACCTAACATATTACCTATGTATTGAAAATATGTATGTATTATTCAAAAAATAATTATTCACTAAATATATAATGAATATGTAATATTTTTTTCTTGTCCATACCATCGAAAATGCATAGCTGGACTTTACATGAAAAAGCATATATGATTTGAAAACTCTCAACTATGAAGCCAATTGGCATGGACTACAAACAATCAGTTAAAAATAATGTGTAAGGTTTACTAGTCTATGGAAAAAGTGTTTAGATATTTGTTCAATGGTATTAACTTTATTTGTTTATTTATATAGTTAGCAATTAATTAATTTGTATGTATGTTTGAAGGCAGAGAAAAAAATGTGTGCTGTCCTATACATGTAGAGGTCTGAGAATAACTTTTGAAAGTTGCTTCTGTTTCTTTTAAATGTGAGTCTTTAGTATTAAACTCAGATCATCTGCCTTAGCAGCTGGTACCATTACCTTTGGAGCCATTTCCTTAGTCATATATATTCACTTAATATATGAAAACCTCGAAGACTTTTTAATAGAGAATTTTTTCACAAGTAATTAAGACTCAACTTTGCCTTTCAATTAGTTCATTAAATAATGTATGTATGTATGTATGTATGTATGTATGTATGTATAAATCACTTAGGATAACCCAGTGAGAGGTTGGCTGATACTCAAAGATGGTGATGATAGGATATGATACCACTTTGGTAATCTTTTCCTACAACTCACTGGTACTAGTTACCTCCCACTAAACTCATGCATTCTCTTCTGAGTTCCTTCATGTCACTATCATGTAGATAACCCCATTTCAGGCTTTCATATATCAGCTATTTTTAGTCTTAGGACTATTTTCCCTTTATCTGTTTATAGCCTTTCTGATTTTATGTTCATTAAGTCCAGAACTTACTTGTGATTGGCAGTTGATACGGCTCTTATCCTGCTTGCTTCCTATCCTTTCATCTAGATAATGAGAGATGATGGAGTTGAATTCAGTAATTCCCTCAACAACTGGAGCAGGGGCTATCCGTAAAGCTGCTGCTTATCCTGAGAATACATTCTCCTAACTTGGTTGGCTTTTTTGGTCTCAGTGGGAGAGGATGTGCCTAGCCAGCTCATCAAAGACTTGATGTGCTAGGGTAGGAGGATACCCAGGGGAGCCTCCAGCCCCCCAGAGAAAGGGAGGTTAGAAAGGAAGGTCAAAGGACTATGTGCGGGAGGAACTAGGATGAGGGTGGGAATAGGAATATAAAGTGAATAAAAAGAAAAAAAAAGAGTCCTTATTAGGATGACCCTTATAGATTTCAGGAAGTTTTCAGTTCTCTAGATTTACACACTACCCCTTCAAAGACTCTCCAATTTCACAGTTTCTCCCTGTACCTTACTCACATTCTTAAACTCCTCCTCCCTGCTCTCAAACCATCTACCTCTAGTATGACTATAAAATGTACTCTACTTCCCCTCTAGGCCTTGCCTCTCTACCTAACCTCTCTGTATCTAGAGAATATAGTTTGCTTATCTTTTACTTAATGGCTTATGAGTAAATACATGCTATATTTATCTTTTTGGGTTTCGGTCACTTCACTCAGGATGATATTTTTTCTAGTTCTGTCCAATTTTCTGCAAATTCCACAATTCCATGATATTATTTATTTATTTATTTATTTATTTATTTATTATCTAAGTAATACTCCATTGTATCAATGTACCACATTTTCTTTATACATTCTTCTTTTGAGGAACATCTATATTGTTTCCATTTTCTAGATATTATGAATATAGCCTCAATGGAGATGATTGAGCAAGTGTACATATGGTTGTATGGAGTGTGCTTTGGGTATATGCCTAAGAGTGGTATAGCTGGATCTTGAGGTAGACTGATGCCCATCTTTCTGAGGAACCACCACATTGATGTCCACAGTGGCTGTACCACGAGCAGTGGAGGAGTGTTCCCCTAGCTCCACATCTTTGAAGCATGAGTTATCGCTTAGATACTCTGATAGGTTTAAAATAGAATCTCAAAGTAGTTTTGATTTGCATTTCCCTGATGGTTAAGGATGTTAAATTTTCCTTTTAGTGTTTCTTCCCATTTGAGTTCTGTATTGAGAATCCTTTTTTTATTGATCATAATATTTGCTTACATTTCAAATGATATCCCCCTTCCCAGTTGTCCCTCCACCAACACCCCATCCTATCTCCTCTCATCCCCCTCCCCTTTGCCTCTATGAGGGTGCTCCTCCACTCACTCACCCACTGCGTCCTCACTCCTATGTAGCGTCTCCATACACTGGGGCATCAAGCCTCCTTCCCCTCCCACTGATGTCAGATAAGGCCATTCTCTGCTACATACGTATCTGAAGACCTGACTCCCTCCATGGTTGGTGGTTTAGTTCCTAGTTACTCTAAGTGGTTCAGTTAGTTGATATTGTTCTTTTATGGGGTTGCAATCCCCTTCAGCTCCTTCAGCTCCTTCCCCTAGCTCTATCACTGGGGTCCCCGGGCTCAGTCTAATGGTTGGGTGTGAGTATATGCTTCTGCATTGGTCAGGTGCTGGTAGAACCTCTAAGGGAACAGCCATATTGCTCCTGTCAGCAAGCACTTCCTGGCATCAGCAATAGTGGGGGGGGGTGTGTCTGCAAGTGGGATGGATCCCTAGGTGGGGCGGTCACTTGATAGCATTTCCTTCAATCTCTGTTCCATTTTTTGTCCCTGTCTTTATTCTGGACAGGAACATTTCTTGGTTTAAAATTTTGAGATGCATGGGTGGCTCTATCTCTCAACTGGGGGCTGCGCTTATCTATGGGAGGTGGTCTTTATAGGTTGTATCTCCCTTTTGTTGGATATTTTGGCTAAAGTCACCCCCATTGGCTCCTGGGAGCCTATTGCCTCCCTGGAGTCTGGGACTTTCTAGTGGCTACCCCAGTTCCTCATCCCTCTCTGTTACACGTTCCTATTAAATCTCCTGATCCTCTGTACTTCTCTCTTGTCCCTCCAATACCTGTTCCTGCTCCCCATTTTTCCTGCTCCTCACTTTTCCCCCTCCCTCCCTCCCTCCCT
>NW_021604648.1:7364591-7409294 GCF_004785775.1 Grammomys surdaster | reverse complement strand
CCCTCCCTCTAGCTCCTGTGATTATTTTGTTCCCTGTTCTATGTAGGGTTGAAGCATCTACACTTAGGTCTCCCTTCTTCTTAAGCTGCATATGGCTTGTGGGGTTTATCATTGGCATTCTGAGCTTTTGGGCTAAAATCCACTTATCATTGAGCACATACTTTGTGTGTCCTTTTCTGTCTGGGTTACCTCACTCAGGATGATATTTTCTAGTTCCAACCATTTACCTGTGTACTTCCTGATGTCATTTTGTATCTCTGTACTCCTTTTTTGAATTGTGTAATTTGCTGTTTTTGTTGTTGATGGTGATATCTATTTTCTTGAGTTCATTATGTATATTTAGGCATTAGTGGAGTTGGTGAATGTTGCTTTTTAATCCATAGCATTGTCACATTCTTTACCAAAGTACTTACATTTTTATTTTTTAAACTACCCATCAGAGACACACAGAAACGATTTTGCAATTACCTTTTACGTGGACATTTACTTGCTTCCCGTACAAGAAGTGTAGTTCCAGGGACTCTACATTATTTATTCATATTCACAGTCACTAGTCCAGAATATGTTTTGTTTTTTATTTTACTTTTTAATTTTCTGTTTTGTTTATCTTGCAGAAATTCTCCTTTTGCTTTTCTATTTTTTAAAATTCTTCTTTCACGTATTATGTGCTAACTGCAGTTTTCCCATCCCTGCTCTTCCCTAGTCTCTCATTCTACCTTCCCTCTCCTCCACACCCACTCCTCCTCCCCCTTTCCCCAGAAAAGAACAGGCCTCAGAGAGACATCAACCAAACAATATGACAAGCTACAATAAGCCCAGGCAGATAACATCACATCAAGGTTGGACAATGTAACCTAGTCGTACAAGCAGGCAAAGAAGTCAGAGACAGCTCCCTGCTCCCACTGTTAGGAATCACATAAGAAACGCAAACTACTTAGTCATAACATATATACTGAAGAACTAGGTTGGACCACTAGAGGCTCCATGATTTGTAAGCCCCAGTGAGGACCTGTCAGTTGATTCTGTGGGCAATGTTCTTGTGGTTTCCCTGAAATCTGTGCTTCACCCAATCATTCCTTCCTTGCCTCTGCCTGACTTCCCCAGCTCTGTCTAATATTTGGCTGTGTAATTCTGCATCTGCTGTGATCAGTTGCTGGATGCAACCTCTCTGGTCTTTCTGATAACAATTATGCCAGACTCTAGTTCCACAATATGCTTCAGGGAGGACAAACTGTGCTTTGAAGGTTTTGTGGCTGAGTTGGTGTCCTAATATTTCTATTTGTTGCCTTTCCTGATTACAGAAGATGGCTTGTTCAAGCTCTGCATCTCCTATTGCTGTGAATTTTTTGCCAAGCTTCCTCTCGTAGATTCCATGGAGTTTTCATTGCACTGGGTTTCTACTCCTCATGAAATGGCATCTGATTCCATGAACAGTTCTTTTAGTGTTTATCAACCATTTGAGATTCCTCTACTGAGAATTATCTGTCTAGCTACGTACCACATTTTTTAACTGGAGTATTTAGTTATTTAATATATAAAATTATATCTAGTTTTTTTGAATTGTTTGGATATTAGTCCTCTATTGGATGTAGATTTGGTAAAAATACTTTTCCATTCAGTAAGCTATCATTTTGTCCTCCTGATGATAACTTCGCCTTACGGAAGCTTTTCAGTTTCATGAGGTTCCATTTATTAATTGGTGATCTTAATGAGTGCACTATGGATGCTCTGTACAGGAAGGTGTCTCCAGTGCTAGTGAATCCAAGGCTATGCCCAACTTCCTCATCTACAAGGTTCAGTGTTTCTGGTTTTTGTTGTTGTTGTTGAGGTCCTTCTTCCAATCAGACTTGACTTTTGTGCAGGTGATAGATATGGATCAATTTGCATTCTACTACATTTGAGACATTCAGTAGACAAGCAAATTCTGCTGATTATCCTTTTTTTCCCATTATACTCTTTATTAAAAATCTAGTGGTCATATATTTGATTTTATGTTTGGGGTCTTCAATTTCATTCCATTGATCAATGTGTCTGATTTTATGCAGTTAGCATTTTTTGTTGCTGTTGTGTTTTTTTGTTCTATTACTTTAGCTCTGTAATCAGGAATCATGATACCTCCAGGAATTCTTTTATTTTAAAGTATTGTTTTAGTTCTTCTGACTTTGTTGTTTCCATGATCTATAAAGAATTGTGTTAGAATTTATTGTGGTTGGTGTTCTCTTGCTAATTGTGTACCCAGACAACCTTTTTGCAGTGTCCTCCATGTAGGCTAAAGGAAGGCTGCCCCAAGCTGGATTTGATTGGCAATAAACAATTGCTGTACAGCCAAAGGAGATGGGCCTCCCAGCTTTAAGACAGGCAGATATCCACTGCTCAGGTACAGGCCACATCAGTCAAAAGAATGGGTGCTGCCAACACCAGTGAGAAGAGCATATGAGTGACATACCTGTCTGTAAAACTGCCCCATTCCCTGGATTAGGTTCCCCAAACCCATTCCACTATTCCCAAACCTGTCCCATCCTATCACCTATACCACAGCCAGAAAATATTCTTATTGAAGGTTAAATAAAAGGAGGTGATTAAAGGGATAAATTCTAGTACTTGATGTCATATAACCACCTTATGGAACTATTAGTAGTTATTTCCACTTAATACAGCCCTGCTGTATTAAGTGTATTTCCATTTAATACAGCCCTGCTGTATTAATCATTTCAGATTGCTAGACATTTTTGTTTTCCATGAACTCTCACTTTAGGCTAAGGGAAAAATGAGAAACATTGTTTAGAGTCTTGCCATTTGGGGAACAGTTATTTGGTGATGTGTGACATATGCCTCCTGCTAAGTGACAGGAGAATTATAGCCTGGCTTCTTAAGTAAAACTCACAAATTATATTCAAAGTTGAAGTGTGGTATAACCCTTTCACTCTCAGACTGTCCTATGTTCCATGTTCATTCTGCTGAGTTCTGCCTCCCTGGACATTTTGTTTTTAACAAACACACAAGTACATAGGCATGTGCACACACACACATATACACTTGAGTACACACACGCACACACACACACACACACACACACACACACACACACACACACACTTTCCTACCTGAGCTAACAGAAAAAGGAAAATGACAGTTATATTTTGCAGCATTCCAAATTTCTTTTTAAAGTGCTTCTTGAATTCAACTGATTATTGGTATCATGATCATCTTTACACAGACATAACTGTATTATTATGATAACCAAAAATTCTAGTTGGAACATTTAAAGAAAGTAAGAATAAACTACAGCAATTTTCTAGGAAATGGAAAAGAAATCTTTGCTTGGAATCACACTTAATTATTATTTACTGAGAAATAACATACAAAACAGGCAATAGTCTTAGCATTCAATTTCAACACTTTTCAATATATAACTGATTTAAGGTAATACTTTGAAAGAATAAATTTAAGTTTAGTGTTGCTTCTTTTTAAAAATTGGATATTTTATTTACATTTCAGATGTTATCCCCTTACCCCCACATCCAGGAGCTCCCCTATCCTTTCCCCCCTCCTCATGCTTCTATGAGGATGTGCCCACACCTACCCCCACTTCCACCTCCTCACCATCTATTTCCCCTGCACTCGGCATTCAGCCTTCATGGGACCAAGGATCGCCTCTCCTACCTATGCCTGATAAGGCCATCCTCCACTACATATACAGCTGGAGCCATGGGTCCCTCCCTATGTACTCCCAGACTGATGGTTTAGACTCTGGGAACTCTGATTGATTGGTATTGTTGCTCTCCTCATGTGGCCGCAAACTCTTTCAGCTTCTTCAGTCTTCTCTCTAACTCCTCCATTGGGAACCCCTTGATCAGTTCAATGGTTAGCTGTGAGCATCCTCCTCTGAATATGTCAGACTCTTGCAGATTTCTAAGGAGACAGCTATATCAGGCTCCTGTCAGCATGCACTTCCTGACATTCACATCAGCATCTACCTTTGGTGACTGCACATGGGATGGATACCCAGGTGGAATGGTCTCCAGATGTCCCTTGAATATTTCGTTACTCCTTCGAAGAAGGACTGAAGCACCCACACTTGGTCTTCATGTCATGTGGTCTGTGAGTTGAATCTTGGATATTTCAAGCTTCTGGGCTAATATCCAATTATCAATGAGTGAATACCATGTGTGTTCTTTTGTGATTGGGTTACCTCACTCAGAATGATATTTTCTAGTTCCATCCATTTACCTAAGAATTTCTTGACTTCATTGTTTTTAATAGCTGATTAATACTCCATTGTGTAAATGTACCATATTTTTTGTATCCATTCCTCTGTTGAAGGACATCTTGGTTCTTTCCAACTTTTGGCTATTATAAATAAGGTTGCTATAACATAGTGGAGCATATGTCATTGTTATATGTTGGAGCATCTTCTAGGTATATGCCCAGGAGTGGTACAGATGGGTCCTCAGGTAATGCTACATCTAATTTTCTGAGGCTTCTTAAAAACATGCTTCATAGTTTTTTTTTTTTAAACATGTGTTCACCACAAAAGTCAAACCATTTGGAATTAGGTACAAATATTATTACTACTTTTATATTCTTCCTAACATTCAAAAGGCCTGTATTGTTATATACATTTGGACAGATTCCCTTTAATTTATATACCTTATATTTCTCTGTTTATACCATGTATATGACAGTATTTCTTCAGAAATATGAACACACTCAAGATAAGTTACTGACAACAGTCCAAAGTAAGGATAACATCAAACTCCAAATTTGTGAACCAATCAGTTGTACCTATTCTTTACAAGAGTGGGCATAGCACTTAAAGACAACCAAATTCCACATGGTCATTGAAAGATAAACCTCTTGTACATGCTATACAACTTACAGACATCTCAACAGATTGATATTTCCAGGCTGTTCCACTCATCCCTGTTCCTTCTAGGCCATTTGTTTGTTTGTTTGTTTGTTTGTTTGATTGATTGTTTTTGTTTTTCAGTCCACTCCACTGGTCTTCTATGAAGTTCTACTTCTCTGAGAAGTCTTTTACAAGTTCTTACTCACTGTGTAAGTTTGGCAGTATATAGGCCTAATGAAGCTACTCAGTTTCATGGATTTCCTGAAGTTAATGAGTTGTTTGCTTTCTGAGTCTTGACAGGATTTTTTGTCAGATGGGATGTTTCACTCGCCATTAATACAACTTCTATCCTAAGGAGTTAAGGTTTAACATAGAAATAAATAGCTACAGAACATAGTGGTCATGTGAGTGGACCTGATATTAATATCTGAGCCTGGGATGGACTTTTTCTTTCCTTCTTTTAAATTCTCATCTTTGTTATTCAAGATTTAGTTCAAACAATTAATCCCTTAAGATTTTTCTTATCCATTGACATGCTTGGTGCTCTATAATCTTCCATGTTCTTCAGGGAAAACAGTGAGCTGTGGACACTTTCATTTTTTTTTCATCATTCATAAGAATAACTTTGAGCATGTGGTTCTGAGTTGTATTAGACAGCAGGATGAGGAAGCCACGGTGAACAAGCTAGTAATCAAAATTCCTCTTTAGCCTCTACTTCCATTCCTGCCTCCAGGTTCTTGCCTTGAGTTTCTGCCATGGCTCACTTACACGATGAAGTATATAATGAAGACCAAGTAAACCTTTTTCTCCCACGAGTCATGAGTTTATAATTCATAAAACCTATCTGAGATAGAAATCAAGAGCTGTCAAGTGTCACTTTCCTTCAATATACAATGGGAAGAGATGTAGAGTACACCTGGCATCAACCTCTGGACTCTGTATACACTCCCACATATGTGCACATGCACCTATACATATATGTGCCCAGTCACCTGTGAACACAAACACATATACACACCCCACACAGCACACACTAAAGTCATATTAACATGATTATGCAAAAGGAATTAAGAATCAAAATTGGAGTCATTCGTGCAACAGGATAAGTAACAAACTAATATGAATAATTTTATTAATAAATGAAGTAGAATGGATCAATCTACAAAGGACAAGATTTCAAAATAATTAATTGCACAAACCTGAAACAGAGTGGGAAGGGATCCTGCAAATGCGAAGTTCAAAGAAAGAGACAACCAAACTAAACAAAACAAAACAGCCTCTGAAGATTTAAGTCTCAATAAACAGTTTTATATTCAGTCTCTGCAAACACATTTTCATTTGCTATAAAACAGCAAACAGCTGAGGAGACTAAGCCAGGGATATGCAGAGAGAAAGTAAAATAGTCTTAAATAAATACTGGCTTGAAAAATGAAATTGACTCCTATATTGCAATATGGTTATCTTATGGTTCTTTAAAATGCAATAGATTTTTCTGACAAACAGTAATTTTGTTGAGGATTAAAACAAATTCTCAATTTATCCTAAGGAGGTATAATTTCAGACTTAGGAGATAGTTATGCTCAGATATTGATCATCACTCATGTGACTGGCTGAGCTAGGTAACCTAAGACTTTGTAGCTGTACTGAGGGAAATTTCAATAATGAAAATCTGTTAAAGGATATATATATATATATATATATATATATATATATATATATTCCATTTAATGTTGTTTGTATGTACATGTATTTAGGTCTGACCACTTGGGATTACGTAGCCTACAAAATGTTCATCCCTAGATAAAGAAGATTTTTCTTCTCTTGATGGCTATTTATTTTAAAATTTTCCCTATTACCCCAAAGCATGTCAGTCATTCTGGTCATAGGAGAAAACACATGTCCTTGTAAATCTAGCCAACAAGCTGTGATTGGAGAAGTCATGGAACCTAACAGAGAATCTATTACAGACATTTTTCTAAACTAAAATAATTTACAACTGTACAGGTAAATGTAGCCCTCAACCCTCATCATAAAACTTCTTTTCAACATTGAAGATTATTTAAGAGATTCTAAACTGGTCTAAATGCAGAGAACAAATGGTCACTGTGTGCCTTATCTCAATTTCTACATCTACAAAACCATACCTGAAAATAAGACTCACAGAACATTATGGATGGGTCAGGGAGCAGAAAGAATGTGAGAGGCAAAGGACCAGGGAACATTCCTCAAGTTATTGTTTTCTAGATGTGATAGAAAAGCTTCGTTCACAAAATATCAACAATATATTCTGAGAAAGACCTCTGCAGTGATATCAATCCAAGTATATGATCTTAAATTTAATTTAGAAATGGAGATATTTCCCAGACTCTTGTCTACATCAGAATGTGGTTTAGGCAAACCAACATGGACAAGTTAAGCATACAATGTGACTTTTGTTGGAAAGGACATGACACAAAATGTTATATTTATGTCATACTGTTTCAGAAAAATCTTGGCATAAAAATCTAATAAAATAATAGTAATTATTAAACTGTCATATACAGGATGAAAAATATTCAGCAGAGAAAAATAAGAGGGAACAATGAAGTTTATGCAGCAAATTGAATGTCTCTAGAGTTTATTTAGGGAAGACGGTAATTATCAGAGATGCATATATTCCATAATATGTTGTAGAACATAGAAAAAATGTAGTAAGTGTGTTTAAATTTTAATATTCATATTAAAGAAAATGATTGGAGAATTATACACTAAAAAGTGTACAGAGAGATTTGGATACACAACTATACTCATTTCACCATTTGAATAAATTAAGCAATACTAGTTCTAAAAGCTGTGTGAAATGTATTATGATAACTCAACAAGAAACATACCATACTGAAATATTTTATATAGCAATAGAGTGTTGAATCTATAACATATAATTTCAAGTATTTAATTGCTTATAAATTATTACATCTGAAGACTCCCAACAGGGAAGTAGGCTCAGATATTTTGGTCATCCTGTTTAGCCCTTAGAAACAGTGATCACAGAACTGTTCATGGAACTTTGTTTATTGCCTTTCTTGTTCTTTGACTATTTGTGTTTATTTTCTTGCTTGGTCCTTGAATAATTGCATCTTCTGTATTGCAGGTTCCTCAACCTAGAACTGACCTTAATGCTTGCATGTAATTAAAGTGGTTTAAAAGCAAAAAGGAGGATGTGGATGGGATAGAGGGTTTCTGGGGAAGGGAAATGGAGAAAGGGGATGACATCTGAAATGTAAATAAATAAAATATCCAATAAAAAAAGAAAAAAAAGAAAAAAAAGAAAAAAAAGAAAAACTCTTAATCCCTCTCTAAACGAATTAGCAAAATATTCAACCATCAGCCTTGATTTAGATATTTTGTTAGATATTCATCTAATAATTTATGTAAACAATACATTTACAGTTTACTTCTCTATTATGCAAAAATTCATTCTGCATATAGCTTTTTTTCAGTTTCTTTTTATTGGATATTTTATTTATATTTCAGATTTTATCACCTTTCTCATTTCCCCTGACCCAGAAACGCCCTATCCCATCCCCCCTCCTCCTGCTTCTGTGACTATGTGCCCCCACCCACCCATCCACGCCCACCTCCCCGCCCTCAAATTCCCCACACTGGGGCATCCAGCCCTCACTGGACCTTCACTGGATCTCCTCTCCCACCTATGCCTGGTAAGGCCATCCCCCGCTACATATACAGCTAGAGCCATGGGTCCCTCCCTATGTGTTCCCAGGCTGATGGTTTAGACCCTGGGAGCTGTGGTTGGTTGGTATTGTTGCTCTCTCCATGATGCCACAAGTATATCTTTTAAAACCGTATTTTTTTGTAAGATCCATGGATTTTTCAGGTGCCACTCATAATTTTGTCTCTCTTTTACATTTTTTTCACCAAAATATGATAGTCTTCCAATTATACAATGTTTCAATGAACTTGGTAAAGAATAATATGATAGCCCGTATTTATATGTAGATAATATGTCTACGTGAAAACTCTATGTATTTAAATTCATAATATTTATGTACTCTATTTATTATTTATTCATTGTGTGTTCTATATGTATGTACATGCTCATGGCAAGGTACACTTGTGGAGGTCATAAGATTCTTCTTGGGAGTCAGTTAATTTTATTTATCTGGGGGTGGGGCCAGTCTCAAACTGAGTTCTTTAAACTTAGCAATCAACATGCGTACTCAAAAAGCCAAACTGCAAGATCATGTACATTTCCCTTTGAAATAAAACTTCTTTGTTTTCATTTTTGTAGTTAGGCATGTTCATGAAGTTGGAATCCTGTTTAACCTCCCAAGTGCTATAGTATTATAGATCATACCTAACTTGTACTCTTCATACATGTGCTCAGGACGCTAGTGATGCTCTTTCTACATTATTACAAGTGAATGATGCCATTGTTGTTCACATATATTGGAGATAAATTTTTTTTATAAATGGCTTACTCTGGAAGAAGTTTATGAGACAAACTTTGAGAATATAGCATATATTTATATAGGATTATACAACCATCCCATTTTTGGTTGCTGTAGGAGTAATAGGAAAAAGGGAAGGACTCTGTTGTCCGAAATAATAAATCAAAGAGCTTTCCTTATATTTGGTGTTAGACAAGGAAACATATATAAAGTCCTCCCTAAGGAATTACAGCTTCAAAACTTTACAATGCTTTGAAAATAAAGTAGTGTCCCCTCAGAGTATGGCAATACCTCTGTAAAGACATAATTGGAAGTTGCCTCAGAAAATCAGTTTTACAAGAACAGAATAGAACAAACACAAATTCTATCTATGCATCTTAATTAGAGTCTTAGTATCTACTGTGAACAGATACTATGACCAAGACTGCTCTTATAAGGACAACATTTAATTGTAGCTGGCTTCCATGTTCAGAGGTTCATTCCATTATCTCCAAGGCAGGACCATGGTATCATCCAGCAGGCATAGTGTAGAAAGAGCTAAGAGTTCTACATCTTCATCTGAAAGCTTCTAGCAGAATATTGGCTTCCAGGCAACAAGAATGAGGGTTTAAAGCCCGCACTCATAGGGCTACACCTATTTCAACAATAACACACCTACTCACTCCATCAGGGCCACACCTTCTAATAGTGCCACTCCTTGAACCAAGCATATACAAACCATAAAACTATGGAAAGTATCTACAGCACGTATAAATAAGTGTCCATAGATAAAATTCAAAGCTATCTACAAATTTCTAAACACATAAGGGGAGTTGGTTGTGAGAAAGACAAAGAATGGAGAAAGAAAAAATACAATGGAGAATGAGGGCTACAAAACCAATAAGCTATTATATATAAGTAAACATAATAGAGGAGATAAAATAGATTAATACAAATAAATAAAAATAATAAATCATGCAGAAAATTTCATATACATACATGTATATGTGTACATTTAAATTAATATTTGCATATAGTTGATAGAAATAACAAAGTAGATGAAAGGAGCATTAAAATAAGCTGAAGAGAAATTTAGTAATGTTAACATTTCAAATGAATAAATAAATTTTAAAAATATGGTGGACAGAATACAAAATCGAAGGTATAGTTCGTAGGATTGTGTCAGGGAGCTATAACAGTACATACAGTTGAAACAGTTCAGAACATTCCAGAAATGTTTAATGAGAGCAATTCCCAAACATGCTAAAGGAGGAAAAATGAAAAGAAACTGTCATATACTCAATTACTAGTGAAACTTTAGAAAACTGAAGCCAAGTTAAAAAAAAAAAAACAGAGATTATTCACAACAAAGCCACAGTTTTCTTAACAAGTGGTTTATAAAACTAATAAAAGTCAATTTTCATGAGAGATATTGATTTAAAAACATTAGATTAATAGGTAAGTACATTTAGTGTACAGCTATGCTATTGCACAAATTTTCTATTAGGAGAATATTAATAAATTAACATAAATTGATTAATTTGTAAACTAGAAATCTATTTTATTATTAAATATTTGGTTAATTTTAAGTTAATCTACTTGAACAAATATATTTTAAATAATATACATGTATACAAATTAACTTTTACTCTAAATTTTACACACAAATCAACACCTTCATTTGTCAGATTTATCTTAAGTATTTATTTCAATTTTCTTAAGTTTATTGAAATTTTTAAATTATTTTCTCATTCATTGAGTGTCATATGGAACATTTTCTTGTCACAAATCATTCACATTACCTTGATGTCGTTACTGCTTCAAAATCATATTCCAAATTGGGTGGGACATTGTCATTTGTAATGTGAAATCTTATGTCAGTGTCCATCATGTGCTGAGCAACCCATAGACATGCTGTCTAGAGATGTTGCCATTAATGTGTACAGGTTTTGTTTTTATGAATAAGACTCAAATATGAATACATGCAGAAATTGATGAACATATTGAAATACAATTTTTATAAAGCAGAGATAATCAGTAGGTCTTTGTTTCCAAATTGAATTTCTCATTACTCCAATTAGTTCTTTCTCTGCATTTTGGTACTTCTTTCTTATTATCAGGTAAGGCATAACAAATAATTGCAAGTAAGCTTTATTAGCTCTTAAGTTTTATTCTTCAGTATTTTTCCTACTAAATAGCTTGATGAAATCCTCCCATTTCCATGTACCTGTGCCTAGGCTATTCTGTGATTTCTACAGCACCATCAGAGTGAGACACTGATGTGGGCAAGATTTGGAGTTTCTGTGCTTGCATGCTTTGAAGAACAAGGAGAGTATGTCACCTGTGCTGGGTCATGTACTCTACTTGAGACAGTTTTATAACCCTAGTTAACTTGAGTTTACAGATCAACTACCTAAAACTTAAGGAAATAATGCTATTTAACCAAGGCCACATTGATTATAGTTAGCATACCATGAAGCTAGGGATTGCTTTCTATTTGGAGCTTTAACTTTGTTTTAATATCTTATCTTAAACTGTTTTTTAAACAGTTCATTTCTAGTTTTACTAACACTATTAAGTAGCTTCAGTGAGCCAATAGAAATAGATGGGTAGGGATTTGAGTTAGATTAGCAGTACATATCTTCTTCATTAGACAATAGAATGGAGTACATAGCAAAATCCTGTTTGTAAAAATAACAGAACTATCCATAAAGAATCAGTAATATATAACTTATCACTGTGAAAAATGCAGGAATCAAGTGGACACAGAGAATATCCAGGTGTTGTAGTGTAGCTAAAAAAGTTCTACTGTGGAAGATCTATAAGGCCTAACAGGAAAAATGTGAATAGCATGCATGGGACACTTTTGACAAGGATAAGAAGCCAAAAGAGGAGAAGCAGACTATAGAATAAAGTAGCAACTTGATTGACGATGGCCTTATTTGATTGGCGAAAGAGCAGACTAGATTGATCAGATGAATCCTCTTAGAAACTGAAGATTTGGCAAGAGCGTATGGTTATATTAAGATAAAGAAAAATAAAATTTGAAGGATGACTTAACCAAATTCTATAACCAACACTCAATGTTTTTGATTAGTAAATCAAACAGAGAAGAGAATTAGAGCCTGGCCAAAAATCAGATAAACAAACAAACAACAAAACCAAAGAATAAAATAAAACAACTACAACAACAACAAATAAAATTCTTGAAGATGGAACCTTGGACAACATAATGACTGTAGAATAAGAAGTGTTCAGAAATCTCAAGCAGGATGAAAATTAACAACAAAGCAAGCTACTTTAGAAATTTAGTCATGCTGAAAATAAAATTTGAATGGAGAGGAAAGGTATTCCCAGGGAAACAGACACGCCACATGCAGGTGGTAATGATCATTCTTTTGCTTATTGGTATTTGACAAAGATCAAGTGTAATAATGACTGATGACTGATTAGAAACAACAGAGGTCAGATATCAAGGAAACTTAATTATTGGAGTTCTATTTATAGGCACAAATAACGGAGTAGGACTTATTTTGGATACATTCTTTAAAAATTAGTGTTATTTTAAAATACCATTCCCTGCTGAAACCCATGAGAGGAGTAATTGATTCCATATGGATGCAAATAAAATTAATAGAATTCAACCTGCCAAAGAAGAGATGTCTAATGCTGTAATAGTGGCAAGACTGTTTATGGGGGTAAATAGCTGCTCCCTTGACTGCATTTGAACCAAGCTAATGCGAGGGAATTCATTCCTAGTACTGTAAACATCATCAGAAATCATGGAAAGAGTCATAGGGCCTATGGAACTCCTACAGATGTTGATTTTCTAAATGTATTGTCCAATTTGCTTCTAGTTGTTTACGTTTTTTGTCCTTCTATTTCTGTTCCTCCAACCTTATTCAGAGAAGCTTCTTATTGCAGAGTATAATAGAGCAGAGATTCATTACTGTTCAAAATACTGAGAATAAGCAGCCACGAGTGTTTTGTCATAACAGAAACATCTGTATCCACATCCCTTCCCTCCAAGGTTCAGAAGAAGGGATAGAAAGAATATAAAGAGTGGAGGATTGAAAGAGCTGGAAAATGTGCTCTGCAGCATGGATGTTACAAAAATGAGCCCTCAGCAACTGCGGTTACCTGCCCAATATGCGTAAGTACAAATCACTTTAAATTTTCAGCATATGGTGGAAGCAAATCTCCAGGTCCCACCCTTATGGAAGAGCTATGGGCGATTGAACATGGCTTGGAGGAGGAAAACTAACCTGAGGAGTCTGCCTCTCATCGTTTCCTCAGATCATCGCGGATGGCTCCACATCATAAACATAAGGCAGCACTAATAGAGCTCAATATGCTAAGATAAAATCTGAATAGATCATTTAAATGAGAGTACATGAACTTTTGAAGGAAGTATGATAAGGGAGAAATGCTAAAGACAGTTGGAAGAAGGGAAGTAAGGGGTGAATGTAATTAAGATACATTGTATAGATATATAGTTTTCAAAGAGTAAACAAAATTAAGATGAAATACTACTTTAGGACATATTAGCTGTATCATTTGAATATGACAATGTTTTGCTGTTTTTACTTACATCATGAAAAATTAGAAGGTATACAAGCAACACATGGTAACCTTTTATTAGTTCTGAAGGATAGAATTTTGGAAGATGCAGGTATTTCTAAAGTCCTGCAGAACACGGTCATTGTCTTATTTGTATCTGAAGGCTTGGAAGATTCATGCCCTTCTCTCCAAGCCTGTGCACATTTGTCATACCTGTGTTTCTTGCAGCTGCTTACTAATTGTGCATTTCTGACCTGACATTAGTGACCTCAAATCCAGTTCCATTTGTCTTATATTGCCATGTTGATAACTGACTTCCTATTTTCTAGGCCTGTTTGTTTCTCATTTTTCAAATTTAAAGCCTGATACATTCTAAACAGGAGACTTCAATAAACCTAACTATTATCACGGATATCACATGCAATAGCCTTTTAAGATTTGATAATAAGAATTGTTTTATGAAAAACAGCAGTTGTGGGGAAGTACTCACCCAGGTTGTGCTGGTTGAGACTCCTCTCTGGTTTGCAAACTTGCATGAAAGGAGACAACAAAACAAGATACATATTTAAGCCTGCAGAACAACACTGATGCACAATGCAGACATACAGAGTTAAACTGTAACTGTTAAAAACAAACTCCTTCTTTTTATATGAATGATGCTATGCCCTACATTTGTTAATCTTTCTGTCTACTTTAAAGTCTACTTTGAAAAGCATCCAAAGTAGGATAATTTCTCATTCTACATTTTAATTCTAAATTCAAGGTTTTCTTTTATAAGTTCTATGTCTGTAGTCTAAATTATTTCCTTCCATGATGGAAGTAGTTATAAATTATTTTTTAAATGTTCTTTTAAAAATTTTCTGACATCTCTTTTAGTTCTGGGTGGATTTGATTGATTGAATTATTCCTTAATTTTTGAACAAATTTCATGTTAGACACTGCACTTACATTATTAGTTGGAGATTGCACATTACATATTTATATGAATACCTTTTTTTTTAGTTTTTATGAAGTTCAATTACCTTTCATAGAAACTACCTAATACTTGAAGATCTTGCTTTTAAGATGAATTTTATGGAATAATAGGAAAAAAATAGTATAGAGAAATCTGTGCTACCTTCTGGCTGTTAGTTTCCAAGGTGCATGCCCACAGTAGCTGATGACATTATTTTACCTGTGCTGAGGTAGAAAACCACAATAGAAGAGCCTGCCAAAGCAAAAATACCCTTCTAATAGTGATTTCAAGCAGAGAGACAAGACCAAGAACCAATCAGGAAAGACATATCTTTGGTAGACACGTCTTCTATTACCTACTCCTTCCAAGTGTGTTCTACTGGTTAACGGTGCAGTTTGCTATAAATTTACCAAGGTACCAATTCTTTGAAGAAATCAGCTTCCTCATTAAGTATTGAACTCTCAAAAGCTCCAACAACTGGCAAGCAAATCTTCATAATATTGATATGGAAGACTCATTTCATGTTAACATTTTATTACCAAGATGTTTGGTTTTTATTGTTTTGTTTTATTTGTTCTCTACTCATTACACTGTCAAGTTTTTGAATAGGTTTTGACAATATCTGGAGCTGAATGTTTGATGTTTTCTTACTTTCTTTTTTCATTTTTTTTCTCTTAACACATATTATCGACATCATTAGGTGTTTTGGGATTCCTGTATTTTAACATTTCCTGTAGGTGTGCGTCATGTGTTAATGTTGTTCAAAGGTTTGAATGTGACTCTGCTTTTGCTGTATATTTTCATGCTAGTTAGCAAATAATAGAGGAATCCCAATATTATGTAGGAAGTAATCATATAAGTATTGGATTGATTTCACTCTTTTTTTTTTTTTTTTTTGGTTTTTTCAAGACAGGATTTCTCTGTGTAACCCTGGATGTCCTATACCTCACTCTGTAGACTAGGCTGGCCTCGAACTCAGAAATCTACCTGCCTCTGCCTCCCAAGTGCTGGGATTAAAGGCGTGCGCCACCACTGCCCGGTGATTTCACTCTCAAAAGATGCCTGTTAAGAATTTTTAAAAGTCATGTAATTAAAACACTTGTTGGTTTTATCTCACTAACTTCTAAAGTCCATAGAGGCTACACTGACTTGAGGAATTCTTTCTCTTCTAATCCAGCCATCATTCCTGATACCTTGTTTCCCTGGCACAGAAATTTGAACTCATTACCAAGAGGAATTCTGAACCTTGAATTTTTAGGAGAGATATAAATTCTTCTGATAGAGTTTCACAGTATGGCAACATAGTCAGTGACACACATTTCTTCATGTTATTTCATAGAGATAAATTCCTTCTGTTTGCTTCAGCAAAACTACAAGCTGGCGATATTTCTTCCCTATTTTTAAATGCCTTTAGTAACTATTCTCATAAAATTGTCATTTTTGAATACAATGTTTTCAAGTTTCTATTTTTATGTAACAGATTTATTATATTAATTTATTATCATAAAAGCTATAGCTTATATACTTGCTTGTGATTCATTGTCATCACCGCCTTAAACTGTTTTAGAGTCTGTCATAGTGATAAACAAGACAGAGCTGTGATGATGACCTCACTTTTTTAAAAGATTCTTTATTTGTTTTCATGTATTTTTAAAAGTGACAGGAATACACAGTGCGTTCAATTTGATTTCTATGGCCATAGGTAGCTAATACAAGAAATTCCTTGTGCCTGAGAAATAACAGTATGAAATAATTTCTGTCATTGGATAGAATAATAATAATGACTCTATTTTCCCTGAGGTCTGAAGGTAACCAGTACCCCGAGTAATACCTATCCTCCCTCCAACCCCCTGCCTGCCAACTCCACTGGAAGCAATAAGTTGTAAACTACATCTTAAACTTTGTGCTTTTTTTCCTGCCCCACACCTCTGCTTTATTGGAGGTCTACTGGCACCAGAGACAACAAAGTAAGACTCTGCACCAAGCCCTTGACATCCCTCAAAAAGGACCTTACAGCCTTAAACTGTATACCAGCCCCTGGACTCCATTTATCAGCCCAGAATTTTTCCTGCTTCCCTAGAGACCTACTGGCATCAGAGACTGCAGGCTAACCTACTACTAGGGACTCCACAGGCAAAGCTTGCACTCTCAAACCCCAGAAGAAAGATAGGCCACAAAAACTCAGGAGTGAAATCCTACTTGACT
The DNA here is from genome assembly GCF_004785775.1 of Grammomys surdaster. NCBI lineage: Eukaryota > Metazoa > Chordata > Mammalia > Rodentia > Muridae > Grammomys > Grammomys surdaster. Next base: position 7,392,298 of record NW_021604648.1, on the reverse strand, counting down.
ATAGAAGCCTTGCTAGTCACCAAAAACCCAGGCCACTCAGCCAAAAATACAGAAACAAACAAGACAAACAGAAACCAAGGAGAAAAAAAAAACCCATACATCCAACAAAGATAAACCCAGAAATCAGCATTTAAACCCATAGTAACCAAGGTCAGCATAAGAACACAGTCAACAATAGCCAGGACAGCATGCCATTGCATCAGGCAGCTCTCCACTTACAGCAAGCTCTGGATATCCAAACACAGCTGAAGCACAAGAAAATGACATTAAATCCAATGTTATGAAGATAATAGAGGCCTTTAAAGAAGAAAATATAGGCATAAAGATTTTTGTGCATTGTGTAAAGTTTACCCTTGTGTTATTCAAATGCTGATTTCTTCCTTCATATCTTGTTGCAATCTGTACATGGAACTGTTATGATTATGTGAAGAATCTTCTTTTTCAAGTTTTTGTAAGATATGTTTGCCATTTATTCTCTGCCTTGTCACTAAAAGCTGATCAGCCAGTGGCTGGGAAGAATAGAGAATAAGGTAGGACTTCCATCCACTAGGGATAAAGTAAAGAGAGAAGAATAAAGCAGATTCAGCCACTAGGAGGTCAAAAAGAGACATCATGGAAAAATCTAAAGCCCAGAGAGCCAGGACAATGCTAAAATGCAAATATCTTAGAGATTTTGGCTGAGAAGTGGCCATATTAGCTTGGAGGATTAAAAGAGATCAATAAGTCACCAGTTATTGAATGATAGAACATGATTAAATAAATTCTGGTTTCTCTATGCCATTATTGTGAAACTAGCTAGAATAAAGAAAATCAGTCACTGTATTAATTATTGCATACATTTAAATAAAAACATCATCACAGCAAATGAATGAATCTCTCAAATAAGTACAGGGGAATATAATCAAACAGATAAAAGAAATTAATAAAACTGTTTAAAACCTGTAAACAGATATAGAAGCAATAAAAAATAGAAACTAGGGAAATCCTGGAGATGGAAAATCCTAGAAGAAACCAGGAACTATAGATGTAAGCATCACCTACTCAATAGAAGAGATGGAAGGGAGAATATTAGACGTAGAAGATACAATAGAAGGAATTGATGTCAGTCAAAATGTGGTAAATCTGAAATGGTCCTGAAACAGGAAATCCAGGATATCTTGATCACTATGAAAAGAGCAAGCCTAAGAATAATATGAAGAGAAGATTCCCCACTAAAATGTCGAGAAAACATTTTCAACAAAATCATAGAAGAAAATTTCTCTAACCTAAAGAAACATACAACATATAAACATATAAGAAATTTACAGAGCACCAAATAAATCTACTTGGACCAGAAAAATCCTCCCACTACATAATAATCAAAACAATAAATGTATAGAACAAAGGGGTATATCTGAATTTGTTGCCTGCCTTTGGATCCCTTTCCCGCTAGCTGTACCGCCTCATCTAGTCATGATAAGAAAATGTCCTTAGTACTATTGCAACTTTTTATCCCAAAATGAATTGATATTCATGGAAGACTTTCACTTTTCTGATGAGAAATGGAGGAGGAATGGATGATTGGGGTGTAGAGGGAAGAGCCAGTCCCTTCTCCTGCTGCTAGGAGTCCCACACAAAGACTGAGATGCACAGCTGTTACATAGTTAAGAGGACCTAAATCTATCCCATGCATGCTCTCTGTGTAATGGTTCATTCTTTGTGATTAGTTAGTTGATTCTGTTAGTTTTCTTGTGGTATTCTTGATCTCTCTGGTACCTTCAATCCTTCCTTCTCCTCTTCAACAGGATTCTGGATAAGGCACTGCCAAATATTTGGCTGTGCATCTCTACATCAGTTTCCACCTTTTTCTGGGTGAAGCATCTCAGATGACAGTTAAACTAAGCACCTGTCTGCAAGTAAAGGAATATATCATTAATTATGTCAGGGGTGGGCTCCCTCTCATGGCATGGGTGCCAAGCTGGACTAGTCATTGGTTGCCTTCCTCTCAATTTCTGCTCTGTGTTTGAAAAGCTCTGGAATCTGGGCGAGTCTTTGTGCCCATTATAGGGTAGCTCAATTTAAAGTCTTTATACATGTACGTGTATATGTATATATTTTGGTAAGCTTCTATAGTAGTGGATTTCCATATTGTTTTATTAATGGACTTTGTTGTTAGTTACCCCTCAATGCCCTCCTCTATCCTGGTCTCCTTTTCAGGTACTAACACGTCTTGATTCATTGCTTCACATTTCCCTTTCCTACCACTTGCCATCTATAATCTATATTTTAAAGACTCCCTAATGTTCTTGCACTGGTTTCCAAATGCCTATTAATACTCCAATTTTAAGATAATATCCAAAGATTCATATCACACACTATATAAGATAGAGAACACTAGCTATTTATCTTCCTGGATCTGATTATAATGATTATCCCTAGTTCTATATGATTTTCCCATAAAAAGTATTTTTTCTTAAAAGTTAAACAATAGTTAATTGTGTAAATATACCTCATTTCATTATTCTTTTATCAGTTGATGGGCATCTAGATTAATTAGATTTCCTGGCCATTGTGAATAGAGCAGCCTTAAACACAGATGATCACAAATCTCTGTAGTAGTATATAGAATCCTTTTAGCATAAGCTCAAGTGGTATAACATTCACCCTACTAAGTAGCTTTTATAATTCTAGAAGGTACTATCATCAAACTATGATCATCATTTGAACCCTGAAAATTACATAAGAAACATCCTGGTGAGATACGCACATTTGGATAATAGTGGTATGAATGTTACAGGCAACAACTGCTTTCCGATTGGACTTAAGATACAATCCAAAAGACAGAATTTATGCCTGTCACTGTTAAGAAATGAGGCCATGGTTTAGGGGCCAAGTAATTCATAGCACCTGTGGAAGAATGTGTTGCTATCACTATGATTAATTGAAATAGTATTAAACCAACACATTAAGACTTCATTATACCCATAGATAAATGCATTTCTCACTGCTCGTTTGAGAAGCTCTTTTTCAGGAAAAGCAAACGAAGACAGAGATCCAGAATCTGCAACACTCAGAGAACGAGAAATTATGGAGTCATCAGCCTTAAATGGAACATTTATGTCTCACCCAATCTTCACCAGTCTCAGGGATGACAAGAAACAAAAAGAGTGTGAAAGCCAAAAGCAGTGGATAAGTAAAATGAAAGTTTCCTTCTGAATATAATAGGAACATGTGAATTTACAATTGTTGTGGCAACATTTAAGAAGATTAACATGATCAAATCAGCCAAACTCCAGCGTGAAATTTGGATGAGGTCAGCCAATCTTCCCACTACCGGAGGACCTATTGTCAATGGATAGCTACCTAGAAGAGAAATAGTCAGATTCTGTTTTTATTCCCGGCCCCAGTAAAGCTTCTCCTGACAGGCCCATGATGACAGTACTAAGTGGATCTCATGAGTTTAAACGGTAACAAAGAAAACACTTGAATTTGAAGAAATTGTATTGATGAAACTGTGAAAGAAATCGGAGTCGAGAGAGTAGGGAATGGACTTGATCAATGCACACTATATGCATGTATAAAATTCTTGATTAATATAAAACTATTGGGAACATTAGAGAGAAAATATGGAGAACCTAGCCTTATTCTCTCTCTCTCTCTCTCTCTCTCTCTCTCTCTCTCTTACTTTTATTTTTTTATAGTCTAGTTGTTGCCCCACCCACTTCCTGTCCTCCCTCCCACAGTTCTTCATCCCATTTCTCCTCCCTCTGTCTCCAAGAGGATCCCCCCACACCAGGCCTCTCCACTCCCTGAACTTCAAGTCTCTCAAGGGTTAGGCGGTCTTCTTCCACTGAAGCCAGACCAGGTAGTTCTCTGCTGTATATGTGTCAGGGTGCCCCAGACCAGTTCCTGTATGCTGCCTGCTTGGTGGCTCAGTGTCTGAGGGATCTCAGAGGCCCAGGTTAATTGAGACTACTGGTATTCCTATGGGGTTGCCCTCCTCCTAAGTTTCTTCCAGTCTTTTCCTAATTCACAGGAGTCCCTGACTTCAGTCCAATGGTTGGGTATAATTATCTGCTTCTGTCTCTGCCAGTTGCTTGTTGGACCTCTCAGAGGAGAGCCATGCTAGGCTCCTGTCTGTAAGCACACCATAGCATCAGTAATAGTGTCAGGTCTTGGAGCCTCCCCTGAGATGGATCCCTGTGCAGGCAGCAAATCTTGATTGTTTGAAAACTACTTAATATATCCTAATGACAATATCCTCCACATCTTCATTATTGCCCACTAATCCTCATTTCTTAATAAATACCAAATTTTAATCAATTATAATCAAACCAAAATTTTAATAAATCATAATCAAATCAAAATTTTAATAAATTATAATCAAACTGAAATTTTAATAAATCATAATCAAACAATACAGGCATCTTAATTATGGTTTATACTACAAAGAGAAAGTATAACCATGGCAACTCTTATAAAAGACTTAATTGGGGGTTGGCTTACAGTTCAGGGGTTTAGTTCATTATCATCATGACAGAAATCAAGGCAGCACATAAGCAGAAATGGTACTGGAGAGGTGTGTGAAAGTTCTACATCCTGGTTGGCACTCGGGAGGAAGAGAGTGACAATGGGCTTGGCTTCAGTACCTGAAAACACCAAGCCCATGCCCAAAGTCACACTTCCTCTAACAATGCCACACATAATTGAACAAGTTCACACTTAATAATGCCACTCCCTGTAGGCCGAAGGGACCATGTTCATTCCAACCTCCACAAAAGGCACTGTCCATAAAGTTATCTGTGAATACTGCATGCTACCTATACATTTAAAGGGAAAGTCTTTTGACCAGTCATTAGGTACTGGCATGTTACTTATATTTAATGTAAAGTAGTTTTTGGCCCAGGGCTGTGCCAAATGACCTTCATTTCGTAATTTACTAATAATTACTCTGGGACTAATAATGTCCCAGAAACTAAAAATAATGCATTTAATGAAGATTATACCTAGAAAAATTTCAGAGATGTTACAGAGTGAAATCCAATCCCAGCTGTAGGCTTTTCTTCTCTGTAAGTAATCTCAGGAGAAATGCTTGATGGATAGGGCAGTCAAAGGAAACAATGTCAACAACAATTGCAACAACAAAGGAGAAGAAAGGAGGAAAAAAACTGGGAAGTTACTGGTGAAACTGAGATTTGTTTGAACTTGTGTTTTCAGGATGGCAAGAATTGGCTGTATCCTGAGATAGTGTGATAATTTACAGGTGAAAGCTTTTGGATCTGTTATTGGTCTATCACTGTCTAATGCTTATATTTATCCACTATAATTAACCACATCCTATACAGCTAAGATATTTCCTGTCTCTCTCTCTCTCTCTCTCTCTCTCTCTCTCTCTCTCTCTCTCTATCTCTATCTCTTTCTCCCCCTCTCTCCCACACACATAAACACACAATATATAAATATAAATTATATATATATTTGAAAGTATAAATAGTATTAATTATATAAAATAATTCTCACATATTTGAGACATTAGTTCATTCATATGTGAAAAAGTGTAGCTAAAATGATTATAAACCACTTAACAACTTGTACAAGTCTATTGAAATTACCTTAGGTACTGATGTTACTTTATTATCTATAAATATGTTTTTGTTTTCTATATTTTTTGTCAGTAATAGCATTTATCTGTATTAAATACACCTCTTTCCAAAATTGATTTTGCGGTTTTAGTCAATAAATTAACATTAGATCACATAAATTGATGGTATTTATGTGATGTGTTTGTGTTGTTTATTTCTGCTCTAGTTTAGACGTGTTGATTTGGAAAATGGAGCTCTTTACTCATATTTATGCTTTAAATTTTTACCAAAATTGCTACACTTAAAGTTATTTTAACACTGACATAGATTACCTAAATTTTTGCTTGTTACCTTTTATATTATAGGTGTTTATTTTTCTTGTTTTAAATCTATTTTAAGATTAGGGTTAATGATATCTGTCCCTTTCTCCAAATTGGTTGATCTTAGGATTCTCTTCTTTAACTTTTTCGAATTGTCATCTTAAAAGTTAAATTTGGTAGGAAAAATAGCAAATTATGCACAAAGAAATAAAAATGGTAAGTTTTAGGTGGAAATACAGATTATATAAACATTTGAAAACACAAAAACATACACCAATAAATTTTGTGCTAACTTCAAATGTTAATGTAACTAGAATTAGGTAAATGGGAAAGGAAACAGACAAAAGATAATGACTTAAATATTTGAATATGATGAAAAGCTGTAAATCACACATCCCCAAAGGGCCCCTGAACAAGCACAAGAATCACCAAGAAAGCTACCAAGAATAATAATAACCATATCCCTTGAAATAATGACAAAGAAAACACAAATTCAGACAAAATATAAGTACAAACTGATGAGGGCTTTGCCTCAGACTCAGCCTGGTGAACTGTAACATGTAACCCATTCAGGCACACTGCCTTGTGGTGCCTCAGATTCTTAGAATAAAACTGTTTGGAACAGACATGTTTTAGGTATATTTTTGAAGTGTCCAACCCTTTCTCAACTGATCCATCTGTTTTTTATTCCATCCTCTATTTCACAAAAACACTATGACAAGAACATAGATTTAGGAGTTAATCTTCCCCAGCTTCCAATCTGGGTCCAGCAATCATTATGTGTATTGATCTTCCCTGTCCCCCACTCAAGCACTACATCCAGAAACCTGTTTATTCTATAGAGCTATTTAGCTGTTCCATTTAACATTTTATAAATGCATTTCCTGCTAAAATACTGTAACCGAAAAAAGTGTCTAAAAAAATGAAGCTGCTATCTTCATTAACACAGACTCCTGTCTTCTATGGTTCTAAACAGCTTGGTGGAATAATGTATTTCTTAACAAAAATGTTTCAACACTTTCTTTTACATATATAGAATAGGAGTACATTAAAGATATTGAGCTATTCTTGGAAAATTTGTTTTAAAACTGAATATTCACCAAAAAAGGAGAAAATTCAGCATCTGTTGTCCTTTGTTTTTTTTTTAATAGAAAGTCATGCTGCAGGCACCAACATTCTTTTAATTTATAGTGACACAAGACAGAACTGCAAAATAAGTGTTATAGGTCATCATAGTAAGATGTGTGTGTTCAAAGTCAAGAACTCTGACTAATAAGGAAGTGCCTGGAGCAAGCACTGATTGTTTTAAAAAAAAATCAATTGTAGAACATGGCAAGTTTACCAAAATCTCAAGTAAGTATTGCTAGAAGAAAGGAAGTCAAATGTTATTAATATTTACGGGATGTGTGCTAATTATGATTGTACTGTGTGAATTGATGACAGTATATAATTTTACTTAATTTCAGATTTATACACAAAACTATCAAGTTTTCTTCCTATTATCATTGCAGCCGGGAAGATAAGAAAATAAATTCTCAGTGAAATGAGGTCTTTCTTCTCACATACTGAAAATCTCCACAGGGTGTTTTGGCTTAGCATAACAGTGATATCCTGTAATTTCTCTTCGACTCAGCCACAAATCAATTTTGATGTTTAATTTCAGTGTTTTCCTGGGACAGTATGTTTACTGATACCATAACTGTGTATCTTCATATCGAATATCTGGTTTTTCTATTAGTTTAGAGCAATTAAATCCTAAACCCTACAATAGCTAAAATGACTCTAGTGTAGGCCTTAAAACATAGAAGGAAAAGTGTGGACAAATGATAAGAGAGGTTTTATTCTACTCCTCTATTGGAAAAAAATAGAATTTTTTATTCTTGCTCCTTGAGTGATAAGGAACGAAAGTTTTAATATCTTCAAGAATACTTTTACTGTTTTTTAAAAGGAAAAAATGAAAGTGATAGGTTTATGAACTAAATAAATGTCCAGAGACTTCTCAAACCAAGATCTTTGATGATAAATATTCACGATGATGTGCCTGTAGGTTGTGACATGTTTGGCATACTTTGTTTCCTTAAAAATTCTCATTGTAAAATGAAAATAATCTCAGAGTGGCAGAAGTGTCTATGAAGACATGAATGCAGACTGTTTGATAGCAAGAGGCTCACTAGATCTCTAAGCAACAAATGGCTTAATTGTATGTCAGGTTAGGAGTAATTTCCAAGCAGCAAGAACTGGGCTGAGGAGAAAACTAAACACATCTAAAATAAAAATAGTTCCCTAAAATAAAATCATTTGTGAATCCATTTAGAAATATAAAAGTGTGGGTGTTGTAAATTTTGTGTTTCTAGGCTACAATGATTGAAATGGGTAGTCTTTCTTTCCTTCCTTCTTTTGTTCATTCTTTGTTTCTTTCATTTTTTCTTTCTTACATTCATTCATTCTTTTTTTCCTTTCAAATGAGTATTTTCGTTCTACTAATTTAGGAATTATGTTACTCTTTCAGTAAACCATCAACGACCTTCATGTTTGGACTTGCTCAATTTATCAAACCTTAAACTTACTCAACACTATTGGCTTTTTCTTCATAGCATAATTGACACTTATAAGTTATACAATTGGTAATTATAGTGTATATTTTTCATTAAGCAATTAGACATTTATGTTACTTTTAATATTTTAGATCTTTCTCTCTGTCTTTGTCTCTGTCTCTCTCTGTCTCTCTGTCTCTCTCTCTCTCTCTCTCTCTTTCTCTCTCTCTCTCTCTCTGTCTTCTCATCTAAGTCTTCATCTCATATCATTTCAAACTCTTGACATCCCTTTTCTTCACAAAGTTAAAGTTTACTTCATGGACTTCAGTCTTATTTTGTAAAACAGAAAAAAAGAGACATATTTTAAATAAGATATTGACTTGTTTATATGTTCTCGAATTATCTTTTTTATTTATTTACTTATCTTAGTTGCTCTAGGAATCTCAATCCCTCTCTCTCTCTCTCTCGCTTTCTCTCTCTCTCTCTCTCTCTCTCTCTCTCTCTCTCTCTCTCTCTGCACCATGTGCATTCAAATGTCTACACACACTAGAAGAGACCACTGTATCCCTTGAACCTGAGCTAAAGGCAACTGGGAGCTGTAGTTTGGATGCTGAGCACTAAATCCTGATGCCAGTTGCTCTTTAAGAGAATCAAGTGTTCTTAGCTGCTGAGCCATTGGCTTAGTCCTGCAGCTCATGTTACTAGGAAATATATCTCAGACATGTTTGTATTAAAAAAAAAAGTTCATAAATGTTTCAGGATTAAGCAGTTTACTTTGAGACTGTGTCATAAGAATGTCAGAAGCTGTACCTTTAAAGTCTCACCAATGTGAAAGTTAAATGTGAGCTGAAGAAGCACATCACTAATGAACATTTCAAACTAGGTGGAGGAGGACAAAGGGGCCTCCGCCATTGCACACGTCCAGCGCCACAGGGTCAGCTCTGAAGGCATGATTGCAGGTAGCAGTATGTGGACACAACAGGTTATGTATATATATGTATGTGTGTATGTGTATGTATATGTATATATACATAATATATACATATATTATACATATATATGTATACATGTATATGTATACATCTATACATATACATATATGTGTATAATATATGTATAATATATGTATATGTATGTATAGTAAAATAACAATTAATAAAAATCATGAATTTGAAGGGGAATGAAGAAGAGTTTGTGAGATAAAGTGAGAAAAAAAGAAATGTAATTTAATTATAATCTCTAAAATAAAAAAATAACAAAAACTATTGAAAGTAGATCATTTATTTTATATGATGACTGTTGCTGGTAAGTTTTCAATTTGGAAATCTTAACTATATATGTATTTCAAATTGACGTTGACTTTTTTCCAGAACACTGGTGATTTTATTACTTTATCTTCTAGGTTACAGTTGTATAGTCAGCAGAAAATATGACATTTTTAGCTGTTTCTATATTTGTTGTTGCTTGTTAGTGATTGGTCTTGATGTCCTGGCTATTTTAAAAATATGTCTTCTGATTTCTCCATTGTATTTAGATTCTGACTTATACTTTAATTTTTTTCTTGAATCTTTAATTTCACATCACATGAATCAATCCCATCATCTCCCAGACCTTACATATCTGTCCTCTGCCTTTGCAACCTCCCCCACCAAAACAATAAAAGAAAAGAAAAGACATTTTTAAAATCTTGCCATAGAATCTGTAGTGTGTTACAGTGCATCACACAGCGTAGCCTTTTCTCCACACATCTTTACCTGAAAACGTTCATTGCAATACGTCATTGGTCTGTTTTGTGACCTCTGGCTTTTGTTACACATCAACACTGGATCCTACCTGGGACTCCTTTCAGATAGATGGAGCAGATATTGGGATGGGCCAACTCAAGGCCCTGAATCTGGGCTTGGGATATAGCTAGTTGGTCAGCCTGCTAATTCTTCTGCACCCAAACCTCCACAGCAAGCTCTCCAGAACTGCCCTGGCTAGCTCACCCAATGCCATAGACAGCAAGGGGGCAGGGTCAGCTCTCCTATTCTCATGTCCTCCAGTCCAGCTCTCCTGTGGGCCACAGGCTGTGAAGGGCTAGATCATGTGTGTATCTCTTCCTCACCTTTGTTATCCCACAGCAGATGAGGGACAGGCTATCTCTCCCATGTTTATGGACTCAGGGCTGGCTTACCCACTCACCATCAGCAGGATCACCTTTAGCTGTGCTCTAGCTATATGATTCTGTACCAAGGTGCACTGGCAGATAAAATTCTTACCACATTCTTCACAATTCTCTTACCACATTCATAAGGTCTCTGGTGTGTATTTTCTGATGTTTAACCAGAACAGAACACTGACTAAAATCCTCACTGAGCTGATTGCAGTGGTAAGGCTTTTCACCTATGTGGAAACTGAAGTGAAGAAAAGCCCAGAAGCATTCTGGCTGGGGACTTTGCCACAAACGGTGCACTGGTAGTATTTCTCTGCAGCGAGCACAGTGTCTGTTTCTGAAGGATACCTGAGCACCGACTGAAGGTCCTTCCACAGTCATCACATTCATCGGGATGCTCACCTGTGTATGTTCTCTGGCGCTCAATGAGAATGAAATTTTGCATCAAGCTTTTTCCACATCAGCACAGATATAAGGTCTTTCCACTTATTAACTTATCTGCTGCTTTTACAGTCTGCCCTCCTGGTCATGGTATCTCCTCATTTAGGGGCCTGAGTAGCATCATCATACCACATTCCAGAAGCTTACACAAGATATGTCACTTCTTTAGACTCTTTCTTCTTCGAGGATAAATCCACATTTAATGTATTCTCAACATCAGTCTCCTGAACCTGCCATTCTTTCTGGTGACGCTTGTTGTTCGTTCATGGCTGGGAACCGGCCATAAGAAGACTTACGGGATATTCCTGGAGTCACTATCTCCTATTCAGACTTTCCCTGTTCATGACTTTGGCTTGTGACCTTTCCTCCTGGTTCATCCACTTCTCTTCCAAGTCCTCTGGAGCAGTCACTGCCTCATCATCGCTCACAGAGTGGTGCTCTCTCATCTCTGCCTGGTGATGCTCAGACAGAAATACTCAGATACTGCTCCATTACCAGCAGCCCCAGGATTTACTCATTGTGTGGGCCTTAGGCTGTAGTCATTGTTAGCAGAGATTCCGGAATCTTCCAAGAGGCACCCTCAACTCAGAGGTTCCCTGGTAGCAGAAATGCCTGAAGTATTTGTGGAAGACCTCTGTGATCTGAAGGCTATCTCTCCACCTGATAGAATCTGTCCCGTGGACATGCTTGTTCTCTTCGTTTACTTTAACTTTCAAAAGTCCTTGTATTACCCTAGTCTCAAGGGTCAAAACAAGGGCCATTTAAGGTATTGTTATTATTTTATTATTATTATTATTATTATTAGTAGTAGTAGTAGTAGTAGTAGTAGTTTATTTTTAAGAAATGAGTTTTGATTATTCATCCTCAATTATTTCTTCTAAAAATCTTGAGATGTTTTTGTGTCAAAACTTTCCAAATAAACTCAAGCTAGGTATGGTGGTTTACTTACACCTGTAATCCAGTACTGGGAAAGGAGAGGCAGAATTTCAGTGAATTTAAGGCTAGTCTTGACTATGAGATACAGGACAGTCATGCCACCAAGAAACTCAGAAGCATCCTCAACTGCAGCAACAGGGATGGGAAGGGTGGGGAGGTCAGAAGTCCTTAGCATTCTTATCTTACTTGGATATAATAATTACATTCTCGGCAAATTAGGGAATATTTACAAAGAATGACTTTTAGATATTTCCTAGGCCACAACATCAGCACCCATTTTTCTTACACTTCAATTAAATGTTTCTCATGATAATTTTAAATTTTCTGCACCTTATTAATCTGTTTAATCTACCAGTTTTAAAAAACCTCTTACTAGCATGCTATTCTTTTTAAGTGACAGCAATTACAGACAAACAGGTCATGATTTTGGCAGATGGTAAGCAGTAACACAAGAGGTGCACAAGCAGTGCACCCAGGAGATGGAATAGATAAATGATGTTGTGCGGGGCGCGCGCGTAATGGTCTCGCCGGCAAAAAACATACACACACGCACACACACATACACACCAGAATCCTTCCGTAGAAACACGTTTATTCCCATAAACCAAAATGGTGGTAGAAGACGAGAAGGCGTGGGAAAGCACTGCCTATATACCCCAGAGCGGGGTATTCACCCCCTGATTGGCTGTTCACTCGTAGCGCGCCAAACGCCGTGGGAAGGGCTTAACTTGGCGGGCTTTACCATGGCACATGCGCAGTATACTGGTTTACTAGGAAGAATTATGGCAACAGCGCCACCTAGCGATGGCGGACTTTGTCAGCTCTCGTCGCGGCTCCCAACATGATGTGATTATGATTTTAAACATAGAAATAATATAAATAAAATATATTTATTTACTTATATTATGTATTACACTTTTGTTTATTTTTATGCTTCTCTCCCTCTCCCCTTCCGTGTGTGTGTGTGTGTTTCTATGTGTGTGTGTGTGTATGTGTGTGTGTGTATGTGTGTGTGCGTGTGTGTGTGTGTGCTTGTGTGTGTGTATGTGTGTGTACAGGTGCACAGTTCTATAAATGTCAGGATATAAAAGGAAAGTTCGTAAAGCAACTGGTAGGATGTGATTCTCATTCTATTAGTGGATCATGGGGATGAAAGCCCAGTCATCAGACTTGGTGGTAGGAACCTGTCCTCACTGCACTATCTCCTGCCCTCATGTCCTTCTTTAGCATATCACTGTATTACTTTTATGTACATGAACTTCAATTCAATGTGAACAAATTCATGGCGGAGACAATAGGTTTGGTAGACTTTTAATAAATTCATTTTTGTAACTAAGCGTGTTGTGTTTTGAGTGATTGGTTGGCTGGTTAGTTAATTTTGGAGAAACACTAAACTAACTCATAAAATTAGTGTTTGAAAATGGCCTGTGTCCTGGTTTTGATGTGCATTCTTTTAGAAGAAATTCATAACCTTTCTTTCTAGGAAGAGGAGAATATTGCCAATTTGACATATGTTAATCTAAACTTTTGTATTCTTTCAGGCTACACGAGTATTTCAAAATTTCTAAAGACATGGTTAGGAGTTGGGAGGTAGCTCAGGTGGTGGTATGAGTGGGTGCTCAGTGTAAAGTGGGTGGGATGGGGTGTGCCTATGATTCTAGTTCTAGAAAGGAGCAGGCAAGAGGATCAGTAACGCAAGCTTACCCTCAACCAAATGGGGAGTGGGAGGCCAGCATGGGCTGTCTCAAAAGAACAGAAGAAACAATCTAACTAAAATCAAATTATTCTTGAGAGACATTTTCCCCACTCACCCAAATCAAGGAATTAAACAATATGTTTCTTAGAATCCACTGATCTAATGGAGATATTTTTCTGTTTCGTTCAATTGTGGGAAATCTTTGAGTCATGGAGGAAGGTCATATTAGTTTTCATTTGATACTAAGTGTTTAATTCCAAATGCTCATTTGTTTTAAGACTTTCTGACTTATGTTAATCATAATGTTTTATGATATTCTTAATCTGTAAATTTTCTTGACTATGGTCAGAGATATGGGTAAGAAATACATGTTAAAGTAGTACAGACAGTCTACATAGACATATTACTGACCTATTTGTTCTGATAATATAGATATACCAGATGCATAAAGACTTTCTATCAACTGCAGTTAGAACCTTAACATGTTTTCAAGTTAAAACATCCTAGTTGTATTGCTTGGAAATCTTATTTTATTTTCAAATAACCCAATTAAGTGTGTAGAAAAACATTATTACAAAATTAATGGTGTATGAATGGTGTTTAGATATAGTCTTTTACTGTCAGACTCTCATATAAACATATGTTACAAGTACATCTAACACACACACACACACACACACACACACACACACACACATATATATATATATATATATATATATATATATATATATATACACACATACATACATATGAGCAGCAATTCAGTCTAACATTTCCATAATCATCATAGCCGCGGTGATTCAATTTAAAAAAAAAAACAACTTCTTTCTGCATCTTAGCAATTTGAAGCCTGCATTTAAATGCTCTTTGCTTGGAATTCATTTGTAAAAATTATAAAGATTCCATAATATCATCAAGCAAAATCACACTAAAGGGAAGCAAGCATTCATTAGTATCTTGGCCCAATAGTCTATCCATTTGTCCCACAAGAATTTAACAGCTTTTAGCCATTACTAACACAATTTGTGACCAAGTGTGAAGCTGGATACAGTCTCAAAACACATCTGAAACTATTATTTATCAAAAAATAAATAATAACCCATTTACATGTTCCTTAGTTTATAGAACATTATGACAACATTTAAAATTGTTTAAAGTTTTTAATTTTTTTATTCCAATTGAGGGTCAGGCTCAATGTATTACATGGATTTTTTCTGTAGCCCTCAAAGATAACTTTCTTTTCCAATGTAGTCTTTAAGGCCTCTGTTGCCACAAAACCTTTTTCTAGGTAATGATCTTAAAAGCTCTAAATTGGTGTCAGAAGGCTGTTACTTCAATTGAGTATCCAACAGAGTATTAAAATAAGTATGAGTATGGTACTATTGGAGGAAGAGATGTTAGTCCAACACTTACGTTGTACTTCTGGTGCATTATTTATGTTTTGTCTTGGTTTAATGAATATACATGTATATCACAGAAAGTAATAACTCCATTGATCTATGTTTATACAACTAATTCTTCCGTTTCTTTTAAGATTTATTTTTATGTGTGCTCATGCACACATGTACATGCGTGCACACTCCTGTGCGCGCACACACACACACACACACACAAACATACATCTCTGTATAGGATACTCTAAATCTGGAGCGAAAGATGATTGTAAAATTTTCAGTATGACTGCTAAGAACTGAAGTTAGCTCTCTGAAAAACCAGCAAACTCCTTTAAACATGGTGTCATCTCTCTAAACTCTGCTTCTTAAAACTCATTGTAAAATATTTCAATAACCTTCTAATGGGCTCTTAAATTGTCAGTGGAGACATACAGTACATCCACCAAAAATATTTAGAAAGATATACTTGATTTGGGGTGGCAGTTATATTTTGTTCCCTTGCTTCAATGACCTTGCTTCAATGATACAGTTGCTGTTCTTATTTTGAAATATAAAATCAAATTACTTTTATTTTTATCTGACTGTCTCAAAGCCATTTTTAAAAAGAATGAATTTTATATTAATATAAGAGTCAAATAAGTATATCTGCTGTATATTTTTAATTCTCTTCTTCAACTTTCCTTACTAAGTAATTAAAATATTCTGTGTGTATTTTCCTGAAAATTACATCAATCCTATTTATAAAATAAAGCCTTGATTTATAATAACAATAAGGGATACAATTAATCTATAATTATGTAGCTCATTCATAAGTAGAATATCAGTCTGAAATACTTGCAATATAGAAATTTTATATTTTGCAGATATGTTCAAATGATAATTCACTGATACTATGTCAAAGAAAAGACATACTTACGTTCTATTGCTTTCACATTTATTAATAAAGAAATTTCTTGAGCTGAGGTCAAAATTTAGTCTAACACATCCTCTGTTCATATGAATAAAGTCTTAGAATCACACCAAATGAGTGTGCCTTTTCCTTCTAGGCAGAGCCTATAGATACTACTTGAGATTATACAACAAATTAAAGAAAAGAAGCCCCAAAATTCGCATCTCCCTTATGGGGATTTAAGCTCAATTATTAGTTTTTATTTGATAAACCAGTTCTTTATGCAGAAATGAGATTTCTTGTATACATTACAATTCTCCTATCCATTAACTTGAAGCTAAGAGAATCAAATTTTAATTAATGAATCTTTAATTCCTACATAGAACTCAGAACTTGTCAAAAAAGATAATAACTTTACAATATACTTGTAGAAAAAAGATATACAAGGAACAAAGATTCTTTTATTTAACAAGGTTTCTCTATGCAAGAAACAATGAGTCTTTAAAAAATCCCAAACCAACAAACAACAATAAAACAACCAACGAACAAACAAAAACAGAGTTTCTCTGTATATAGCCTTGGCTATCCAGGAACTTACTCTGTAGACCAGGCTGTACTCAAACTCAGAGATCTGGCTGCCTCTGCCTCCTGATTGCTAGGGTTAAGTACCACCATGTATGTCACCCAAAAACTCTATTTAAAGTCTATTTAAAGTATTTGGGTTTTTTTCCTTTATTAGAATTAATTCACCTATTCCACACAGAACTAGTAACTGAATAGTAACTGAACTTTGTCTGCCATAATATTTATAATTCTGATAAGTCTCATTAAATTTTATTATTTGTATTCTAATTTCTTTTAGAATATACTACATAAATGTGCCCTTCATGGCAGATAATTTGAAGATGGGTAGTGTTCTGTACTTGGCTGCTATGTGGGTATTGCCATCCCATCTCCCTTACCTTTTTATTAATATTGTAGTCA
Source organism: Grammomys surdaster (assembly GCF_004785775.1). NCBI lineage: Eukaryota > Metazoa > Chordata > Mammalia > Rodentia > Muridae > Grammomys > Grammomys surdaster. Next base: position 7,375,385 of record NW_021604648.1, on the reverse strand, counting down.
CTGAAAGAATCCTGTGTGCACAAGGACAATACACTTTTAGGGAGAGCACAGAATGACCAAATAAAGAAATATATCTTCAAATTCCATAGGATTTCTAATCATATTTTATAATTTTTATTCCTCCATCCAATATTTTTATGGCTATTAACATATAGCATGTATACCAGGGCCCAAAACTCAGTTCTATTAAGTAAAACAATGAAATACAAATTCGAAAACTGAAGGAGCAATGGAAAGTTACAATGGTAGTTTTTCTTTTTATTTACCATTTTAAAGCCACTTTTATAATGGGTGATGGTGTTTTGTAAGAGATGACAAAAGCATTGAAATGCTATGAGTTTTATTACTGAGAAATTGAACTTCCCTGTTCTGTGCACTTCTGAGATGCTTTCCTCTCTGGAGACTTCTTAACATCGGCTGCTGAGAAATCAATTGAACAGAGACTGTGACATTCACACTGTCTGTCTCCTCTATCCTGCTCTTGGAACGTAAAAGAAAGTCATTTATTCTCCTGTGACTCCTCTGCCAGCTCAGGATGGAGACTTTGCAAAGCATCACTTAAGTGGGACATCCATCACTGGCAGTCCATCTCCACTGCTTGCCAAAGACTCTCACACTTCAGTACCTTGGATGTAAACAAAGATATTGCATTTGATTTTCATATTGATCTTGTTGATTTTAGAGCCAGGATCATCTTGAGAGAATACTTTTTTAGACTGTGTGGCCTTTCACTGACCTTGTGTTTTACAATCCATAACTTCTGCATGCTTCCAGTTCCTTCTTTGTGGATATAAATGTCCCTACTCACACTTACCTCCTCCTCTGTCTTAGACATAGAACTAACAAAGACAAATCCTCAATTCGTACAACATCTAATAGCTTTCAAAGTACTTTAAATGAATAAAGTAAGATTATATAAAAAAACTCAGACCTGGTATCCAATGGTTCTTATTAATATAATATGATATGATATAATAATGTAACTTATTTCTATTCTTTATTTGACAAATAGTGAACATCATGTATATATATTTTTATTTCCTTGGAAAAGAACTTAGACTAGAACATACCTCATTCTCTTGATCTGAACATTTGTTTATATGTTTGTTTTTTTGGACATTCATTTATTTACTAAGTTTTTATCAAAAGTCTCACATATTAGAGAAGGCTCACATGTACCAACTTGCTACTACTATAGTATTTCTTTTTCCTGAAATGAATAATTAGTGTTATTTTTTTTGTCTTCTTCTCTCTAAAACAGCAGAGGTCTGATGATGTGGCAAACTTATGCCTAAACCATAGAGTTCCCAGAAATCATTTTCTGGCATCCTTCAGTGAATTCTGGTGACAATGAATTTCTCTCACAAAGTAGGTGGAGGGAAGCAGCGGTAACATTGTAATGGACCCACATCTTCTCCAGATATCCAAACACAAACTTAAATACTGCTGTAATGAAATATTCAGATATTAAGTCCACGACTGCCTCCACTTTGTAGTTTCTATTTTCTATATTAGTTACTTTTTTCACTGCTTTAACAAAATGCCTAAAGAATCAACTTAAAGGAAAAAGGCTTCATTCAGGTTGACAGCTGAGGGGTGTATGCTCGATTCTTGTTAGGATGGCATGATGGCAGACAGGAGAGGGTCCTGATTACATTGTTCACAGAGTAAGGAAATGGAGATGAACATGGATTTTGGCTGGGCAGTGAAATCTAAGGCTTGCCCCTAAGTGATACATGCTTAATAAAATTCTCCTTCCTAAAAATCCTACAACTTTCCCCAGTGCTGTTTAAACTTATTAGTCAAAGGAATACATTTCACATCTGCCTGGCTAGTAAATGCACACATGCGATATTTGTAAGTCATCCTACAAGTATTACTTTACCCTTCAAACACTCAATAAATGCTATTATCAATTAATGTTACACATTAACAAGTTCAAGGTGGCTGAGCTGTGTTCTTGTGACCACATATCGCTGACATTTGGGACATTATAAACAACACCACTTTTGCTCCTTCCTTCCCCAGAGTTTTGAGTTTTCTGGAACCTATTAGTGTTTGGCTTTAAATATCAGTTATTTACACTTACTATCTCTCTCAGCTTCTTTCTTTTTTCCCCCTGTATCTGTGTCTTTCTATCCATTTTCTCTTCAACCATTCTCACACAAAGTTTCTTGTTTTTTTTTGTAATTTGATTTTATTATTCAGTTTGTCAGATCAGATCACAACCCTAACACATTTTGAAAACTACAAGGAAGAAGCCTTAATGAAACCTGAATCTCCATTTAATGCCGTTGTTTAGCTTTTCATTCCAGGGTACAAGGCTCTGAATCCAGCAAGCCTGCTTTATAATGCTTTGCATACTCTGATTGCCTTTTTAAAGCCTCAGATACATGAACAGAGCAGACAAAACAAACTCCTTCCTAAGGCATTCTGTCAGATTGAAGATGGCTACTGATCGCCCATTTGACAGCTATGAAGAAGCAAAGCCATTTTCCTGATTGAATTTTATGCTAATCCATCTTGGATTCTCATAACTGTTACTTTTTCTCTGTGACTGGGACACATGCTGGGATTTCTGTTTCATTATCCATGGACTGTAATACAAATGCCTGAACAAATAGATCATCATTGATGCATTAAAGTTTGAAGAATGCCTTTTGTGAGCTTTGTGTCTGAATTGGACATTCTTGGCTTAAAATTCTGAATTTAAAAAATTCAGGAAAAAATTCATAGAGAAGTTTAAAGTATAACTTTCTGACTCTGTTCTGTTCTAGTATCTGGATCCTAGGGACCAAACTCAGACTGTCAGACTAGATGGTATGTGCCTGTACCCATTGAGCTGTCTCACAGGCTAGATGTATTATATTTGAAAATGAAACTTTCTACATTGTAGCATTCTATTTCAATGTCTTAAGATATTTAAAACAATAAATATCCTTGTTTCCAACCTGGGCATAAAGAAGCTATTCTGTTTCTTCTTATGAATTTAGCTGTCATGTTATTATTTTTAAATTAATCTTTCAGAGTTACTGAAAATGCCATCATCACTGTAGAATCTGGAGAAATAATAAAAGATAAGTGTCTGGGATGTTTCAGACGCATAATCAGTAGAAGCACTGAAACCCATGGGTATTATACTAAACTTATTTTATGGCTCAGGTTATGTTAGTAGGCATTATGTGTCTCAGAGAAAAGAGACATGAATGCAAACTTTGAGAGGTGTCTTTTAGATGAAGGCGTGAAGCAGAAAGAGAAGAGTCAAGGAATAGACAAGGTAGAAGAAGTGGGTTAAGCTAGGAAGAATTTCACTCTTGAGATGGGTAGTGTTTCCTTAAAAATATGAATTGATAATAGACACATGGTATAAAGGGAATGAAATGAAATTCAATATTGACACTAAAGCTAGAAACTATAAAGTTTGGTGTTTAGCAATCAGAAAAAGACAGAATGAGAGTAAAATGCATTTGTTGCCTTTATAAAAATTATTGATTCATGTTTGTTCATTGTTTTTTTCTCAATATAACATTCTTTATATATTTCTTTCTTTGAGAAATATACTGAATACTTCATCAAAATCAAATGTATATATTTATTATATACTAAACAATGGCTTAAATATAGTGGTATAGTAGAAGAATTGTTCAAAGTTAACTCTAGAATGTAACAGCTTTTGAGTTTCTGTTAGAAGAAGCTGGAACTTAAGGCATCCTTTCTGATCCTGGAAGAGAAGGTAAATTAAGCCCATTTTCACAGAATCAGCCTCCATATTGTTAGTGTTATTACCATAAATGCATAAAAATCTTGATATCTAAATAAGAAAGGACCGAAAAGGGATAGAGAAAATTTACCAGAAAAACATAAAGTTTGATTAGATTGATGTAGTTATAAGAAAAAAAATGAGAGCAATGAGTAAACTTGAATAGATTTAACAGTTCTGTCAATCATAGAGACAGAATTGTTGCAGTTAAATGTAATTTGGAACCATGCTAGTGGTAGAAATTATCATTAAGTCACTAGTACTTGGTTTATAATATTATAACAATAGCAATTATGTCAATATAATTGAAATGTCATTATCTAGAGATTAATTTTATTAATTCTTTTATTTATTTATAACGGAAATGTTGCCCCTTCCTAGTTGCCCCTCCCAGCGTTCTTCATCCTATCCCATATCCCCTTTGTCTCTGAGAAGGTGCTCCCACAGCATTCCCCTTATCTGGAGCATCAAGTCTATATAGAATTAGGAGCATCCTATCCCACTGGAGCCAGAAAAGGCAGGCAGTCCTCTGCTACATATGAGCTGGGATCCTCTGACCAGCCCGTGTATGCTCTTTGGTTGGTGACGTAGTCTCTAAGAACTGCCATGGGTCCAGGTTAGTTGACACTGTTGGTCTTTTTATGGAGTTAGCCCCTTCACTTCCTTCAATCAGATCCCTAATTTCCATAGGGGTCCACAAGCTCAGTCTAGTGCTTGATTGTGAGAATCTGTATCTGTCTTCTAGTAGAGCCTCTCAGAGGAGAACCATGCAAGGATCCGATCTGCAAGCACATCGGTAATAGTGTCAGTGTTTGGTGCCCACCAATGAAATGGATCAAAATTGAGGGGTTCACTGGCAGGCCATTTCTTCAATCTCTGATTGATTTTTATTCCTGCAATTCTTTTAGCCAGGAATGATTCTGGATCAAAAAATTGAGATGAAATGATGTCCCCATCACTCCCTTAGGGGTCCTGTTTAACTACTTGGAGGTAGTCTCTTCAGATTCCATTTTCTCACTATCGGGCATTTTGGCCAAGGTCACCCACATTGAGTCCTAGGTGCCTCTCATATCATAGGCCTCTGGGACTGTATAGAGGTTTCCCCAACCCTACCCATGGCAGCTGCATATTTCCATTTGTTTTCCTGGCCCTCTGTGCTTCTCTCCTGACTTCCTCCATATCTGATACTGCCACTCTTTCAATCTCCCCCCTTCCTTCTCCCACCCATGTCCGTTCCTCGCTCAGCTTTCCATGAATATTTTCCTCTCTTCTAAGTGGGGTTGAAGCATCCTTACTTGGGCATTTCTTCTTGTTTAACTACTTACTGCAGGTAGGGTGTATCATGGGCATTCTGTACCTTTTGGCTAGCATACACTTATCAGTGAGTACATAGCATGCATGTCCTTTTGGATCTGGAATACCTCACTCAGAATATTTTCTTGTACTCACCGCTTCTCTGCAAAATTCACGATGCCCTCAATTTCAATAGCTGAATAGTGCCCCATTTTGTAAATGAACCGCATTTTCTATATTCACTCTTCAGTTGAGGGACATCTGAGTTCCTTCTAGTTTTTGGCTATTATCAATAAGGCTGCTATGAACATAGTATAGCACATGTCCTTGTGGCATGGTGGAGCATCTTTTTGGTATAATATGCCCAGGGGCAGTATACCTGGGTCTTCAGGTAGAACTGTTTCCAAATTTCTGAGGAGCCACTAGATTGATTTCCAGAGTGGTTACACCAGTTTCAATCCCACCAGTAATGGAGTAGTATTCCTCTTTTTCCACATCCTGACTGGTATGTCCTGTCACTTGAGGTTTTGATATTTGCCATTCTGATTGGTGTAAGGCAGAATCTCAGGATCATTTTGATTTGCATTTTGCTGATAACTAAGGATGTTGAACATTTCTTTAAGTGCTTTGCATCCATTTGAAATTCCTCTGTTGAGAATTTTCTATTTAGCTCTATACCCCATCTTTAATGGATTATTTGGTTTTGTGAAGTCTAACTCCTTGAGTTTGTTATATATGCTGGATATCAGCCCTCCATTAGATATAGAGTTAGTGAAGATCCTTTTCCAATCTGTAGGATACTGTTTTGTCCTATTGACAGTGTCCTTTCCCTTACAGAAGTGTTACAGTTTCAAGAGGTCACATTTATCACATGATGGTCTTAGAGCCTGAGCCATTGATGTTCTGTTCAGGAAAATTTCCCCTGTACCAATGCCTTGGAGACAATTTCCTACTTTCTGTTCTATTAAATTAAGTGTAACTGGTTTTATGTTGAGATCTATGATCCACTTGAACTTGAGCTCTGTGCAGCCTGATAAACATGAATCAATATTCATTCTTCTGCATGCAGACCACCAGCTAGACTAACAGCATTTATAAAGATGTTTTCTTTCTTTTTTTTTCACCTTATGATTTTGGCTTCTTTGTCAAAGATTTTCCAGATTTGTCAAGCATAGGCTTTTGTAGTAAGATCTGATGATTTTCTGTATTTCCTCTGGTTCTATTGTTATGTCTCTTTTCATTTCTGATTTTTAATTTGGATACTGTCTCTGGGGCTTTTAGTTAGTTTCGCTAAGGGTTTATCTATTTGATGGTTTTCTCAAAGAATCAGCTCTTAGTTTCGTTGATTCTTTGTATTATTCTCTTTGTTTCTATAGATTGATTTCAGACCTCAGTTTGACTATTCCCTGAGTTCTGCTCCTCTTGGATGTGTTTACTTCCTTTGGTCCTCAAGCTTTCAGTTGCACCGTTATGTTGTTACTAAAGGATCTCTCCAATTTCTTTATGAAGGCAATTAGTGCTATGAATTTTCCTCTTAACACTGTTTTAATTGTGTCCCACATGTTTAGGTATGCTGTGCCTTCATTTTTATTGAATTCTAGAAATTCTTTAACTTCTTTGTTTCTTCCCTGACCAAGTTACCACTGAGTAAAAAGTTGCTCAGTTTCCATGAGCATGAGCTTTCTGTTGTCTTTGTTGTTATTAAAGTCTAGCCTTAATAAATGCTTTTCTGATAGGATGTAAGATATTATTTCAATCTTCTTGTATCTGTTGAGGCTTGCCTCAATTTTGGAGAAGTTCCATGAGGTACTGAAAAAAAATGTATATTCTTTTGTTTTAGGATGAACCATTCATATATATCTGTCAGATTCATTTGATTCATAATTTCTGTTAGCTGCAAAATGTCTCTGTTTATTTTCTGTTTGCATGATTTGTCGATTGGTGAGAGTGGGGTGTTAAACTCTCCCACTATTATTGTGTGAGGTTCAAAGTTTGCTTTTAACTTTAGTAACATTTCTTGTACAAATGTGCTTACTCTTGCATTTGATGCATAGATGTTCAGAATTGAGATTTCATCTTGGTGGATTTTTCCTTTGGTTAGTGTGAAGTGTCTTTCCCCATCTCTTTTGATTACTTTTGGTAGAAAGTCTATTTATTGGCTATTAGAATGGCTACTCCAGCTTAGTTACTGGAACCATTTGCTTGAAATGTTTTTTCCCAGCCCTTTACTCTCTGGTAGTATCTGTCTTTGTTGCTAAGGTGTGTTTCTTGTATGCAGTAGAATGATAGATCCTGTTTATAAATCTAGGCTGAAAGATATTAATGAGCAATCATAGTTAATGCCTGTTAATTTGTTGTTGGATATGGTAATATGTGTGTGTGTGTGTGTGTGTGTGTGTGTGAGTGAGAGAGAGAGAGAGAGAGAGAGAGTGGGAGAGAGAGAGAGAGAGAGAGAGAGAGAGAGAGAGAGAGAGAGAGAGAGAGAGATTTTCTTCTTATGAGTTTGTTGTGAGATGACTTATTTCTTGGATGCAGTTGCCTTCCGAATGTTGAAGTTTTCCTTCTAGAATCCTCTGTGGGTCTTAATAAGAAGAAAGGTATTTATCTTGGTTTATCCATCTGTATTGATTGACAGTATTGCTGTGTTTATTAGCCTAGGGTAGCATCTCTGGTCTCTTAGGTTAGAGGTGACATCTGTGTAGTATCTTCTGGTTTTTAGAATCTCTGTTGAAAAGATGTATAATTCTATGGGTCTGCCTTTATATGCTAGTTGGGCTTTATTTTTTTTCTTCCAGCTTTAATATTCTTTCTTTGTTCTATACATTCTGTGTTTTGACTATCATGTGGAAGGAAGATTTTCTTTTTTGCTCCAATCTTTTTGGTGTTCTGTAGGCTTCTTCTACATTTATGGCCAGCTCTTTATGGCTTCTTTCTATTCCTTTTATTCTTATATTTGAACTTTGTGTCCTAAATTTCCTGGCTGATTTGTGTTAGAAACTTTTTATATGTTGAATTTTCTTTGAGGGATGTATCAATATCTTTTATAGTATCTTCTATACTTGAGTTGCTCTCTTCCATCACTTGTCTTCTATTGATGATGCTTGTATCTGTAGCTTCTCTTTCCCAGGTTTTCCACCTCCAGGGTTGCCTTTATTTGTGACTTCTTTATTTTTTTTCAATTTCTATTTTTAGGTCTTGGACCATATTGTTCAATTCTCTCACCTGTTCAATTGTATTTTCCTGTATTTCTTTAAGGGATCTATTTGTGTCATCTTTGAGGGCTTCTACCTGTTTGCTTGTGTTTTCCTATATTTCTTTAAGGGAATTATTCATAACCTCCTTAAAGTCCTCTATCATCATCATGAGATTGGATTTCAGGTCAGAATCTTGTTCTTCAGGTGTGTATGGTAAGCAGGGCTTGCTGTGGTAGGAGAACTAGATTCTGATGGTGTCAAATTATATTGGCTTCTGTTGCTTAAGCTCTTGCACTTGCCTTTTACTATCTGGTTATCTCTTGTGTTTAACTGGCCTGGGTGTCTCAAATTGTAGCAGGCCTCCACAGAGTCAGGTGGAGCTGTGAGACCAGGCATAGAGCAGACCTCCTAGGAGGTAGGCAGTGCTGTTTACCACAGATTCACATGGAGTTGCAGAACAGAAAGGTGGTTTGGCTCAGGCACATCAGGATAGACCCTCCCACTGTTTGGCTCTGTGGGGGTTCAAGCTGATCTGGGTATTGGGGTGGAGGTCTCACTTGTTTATCCGATTAAGGCAGACCTCCTGTTAAATAGGCAGGTCTGTGGGGTTGGGAAGCAGGCGTCCCTATCTGCCATGTGTGCTGGTGTATGTGCAAACCAGAAGGGTAATGGGACTCTCTATAGATTGTTTTTAAGGATATTTCTTTTCATTTTTAAAATTGTCATTTATTTACATCCCTATTGCAACTTCCCCTTCTCCCTCTCTTCCCACTCTCTCATTTGTCCCTCCCCTCTCCCATCATCCAACCTTTCTTTCCTTTTCCTCTGAAAATGGGTGGTCTCCCAAGTATACCAACCAGCTTTGGCATATCGATTGCAGTAAGACTAGGTTCATCTTCTTCTGTTGAGGCTAGACAAGGCAGCTCAGTTAGGGAAATTGATCCAAAAGCAGGCAATGTCATAAAAGGCAGCCCAAGTTCTCACATTAGGAGTCCCACACGAACACCCAGTCATACAAGTGTTACATGTGAGCAAAGGGCCTAGATTCATCCCATGTGTAATCTATGATTAGCAGTTCCATTCCTGTAGGCCTCTATGGGATCAGATTAGTTGATTCTGTAGGTTTTACGTTTTCTTGACATGTCCTTGACCCCTCTTTATTTTTCCATGTTCTATAGGATTCATCAAGCTCCGCTTAAGGTTTGCTATGGGTCTATGCATGAGTTTCCATCAGTTTCTGGGTAAGCATCTAAACTTGCCCTTGCACAACCATATTGGGAATGAATTTAAGAGTTTCTCAGAAAACTAGGAATAGATCTACCTCCATACCCAGCTATACAACTAAAGATAGTAAAGATAGATATATGCCTAGTACTAGATTATATATATATATATATATATATAAACAAACATGTATGTATGTGTGTGTGTGTGTGTGTGTGTATGTGTGTGTATATGTATATATATTATATATTATATAAAATATATAATAAACATATATATAATAAAATATACAATATGTGTGTAAACACACATATATATGTATATGTGCATATGAATACATATGTGTATTATATTTAATATAGGCAAGTTTAACATATTTATAAAATAATAACCTTCACTTGGATAGTTCACTTGGATTGTTATATTTTTAAAAGAATAAATTGTCTATTATGTGTTATAGTCTGAAGAATTTAAAGGATACATAATATTTTGTGTTTTTCCTCCAAAGTTCAGTTCATCTGAATAAAACAAAATGCTTATAATGATATGTATTATAAAGCTTAAAGTAAAAAAAAATCATGAAAAATATAAAATACTCAAATCATTAAACAATATTAAAGGATGAAAATGACAAACTCTTAAAAATCACCAAAAGGAGTTTCACAGAGGAGATGACTTCTTAAACAGATCTAAAGAGATGAGTCAGGATTTCAATGGTAGATAACTAAAGTGAATTCATTTCAGATAAAGAGAATTTTCTTTCATGTGCTGTCTTATTGCCACATTATTATGGTCAATAATCCCCTCCCCTCTTCATAGGAGACAAGAAATATTTTCAATGACATATTAGCATAGTATGTTAAATGGATAGGCTTATGACTTGAATCTAGGACTCAGTATTTATTAGGCAGTTGTTTTGAATATCTAATATTCAGTTTTGTGTGCAGAATGAAGTTAATAATGACACATTTTTATCTTTTTATTGTTTTTGAAATTAAGAGAAATGATGTAAAGTTTAGCAAATAGGGAAGGATGTATATAGTCAGTCCTTTCATGGTCCTACACATCTGCTGTTTCTTTCAGTTTCAAAGTAACTACAAACTAAAAAGTATTTCTGTCATTACTTGGTTTACTATAACTGTAACTCTTACAAGTAAGATAAACATCTGAATGGAGAATTTCTAGTTGTGGTATATGATACAGACTCACATGATGTTTTACTGAGGCAAGACCAGAGAGAGGACACATCATCACTGGAAAAAGTCTAAGTAGTGCTCAATGGACAATGACAGGGTGCTTGCATAGCGAGCTGTGAAACAATGG
>NW_021604648.1:7335922-7364581 GCF_004785775.1 Grammomys surdaster | reverse complement strand
CAATGGACAATGACAGGGTGCTTGCATAGCGAGCTGTGAAACAATGGACAATGACAGCGTGCTTGCATAGCTAGCTGTGAAACAATTCGTTGGTCTCATAGCTACACCGACTTTCACTCGGTTAAGAAAGTTAGGGCAGTGAGCATCTGCCTGTGCGTTTCTCAAGCTCTGACCAAACCTCTCAGGAGACAGCTATATCAGGATCCTGTCAGCATGTACTCCTTGGCATCCATAGTAATGTCTGGGATTGGTGACTGTATATGAGATGGATCCCCAGGTGGGGCAGTCTCTGGATGGCCTTTCTTTCAGTCTCTGCTCCACACAGTGGATATGGAAATAAAGAAAATATCCAATTAAAAAAATAAAAAGAAGTAAATAGCTGGCAATATTTAAAAAAGTAAAAAAAAATGAGTATCTTAGATCTGTATAATACAAACAATATCTTAAATAATACAATTATTTAAGTTAAAAAAAAAAGAAAAGAAAGGCAGAGCAGATGATTCTTAGCAATTCATCTGGTCCTGGTTGTTGCCTTGACTTGTATTTTCTTTGGAGCCCTGGTAATTTCTGCTGGATCAGTCTGCTGTTGCTGATTTGTGATTGCTGACACTACTGAACTGTGTGGGGTGGTGGGCTGTGAGAGGTAGCTGGGTATCTGGTCGAGCACAGGCCTTGAACCCTGGGCCCTAATGGGACAGTAGGTGTTTAGCCTTGCTCTGGGGCCCTGGTTCCTTTCACTTAGCTTCAGCCCTCCACAGCCCCTCCCACAGAGAAGTCTATGGCCATCAGTCACTTAGGAACAGTGCCTCAGACTCTCCCACATGTAGATGAGGTATTTCTAAGCTCTCAGACTATGCCAATAGGGGTTATCTGCTGTTAGACCCCAACCCACCTCAAAACTGTACATAAGAACTCTATTTGGGAGAAGAAGAGGTGTGTGAGAATCATCCCATTGTCCTAGAGTTTCTGTCACAAGAGCTGTAACACTTAGGGAGAGATCTGCTTTCCTGAAGTGTATTAGGTAATCTTTGATGCTTCTCTTGTATTAAATTGTAATTACAAATGAAGGCAAGAAGTCAACAAAGTTTGAGGTGAGATTGTACAAAAGTTCCAAAATTTGTTTTATTTCATCAGTTCTTAACATTGTAGCATCTGCTCATGATTTTATTTATTCTTCTAGTTAAAAGAATTTGGCTTACTGTTCTTACTTAGGCCTTATGCTTCAGTGACACCAAGTATTTGTGCCCTGTTGGTGTATTGAAGAAGCACAGTCATTCTTGGGGAAGGAAAACCCAGCATTAGTGACTGGTAGCATATACCCCTGTAAAGATGCACTAACTTCTTAAGGCCATGTTATATTTTCAAGTATTCTTTGCTTTCTTACAGTGTCAAAATGCTACCTATTGTAAAGTAACTCCTTACAAACTACATAGACACTCCACTTTTGGGGACACATTTTAAGAAAGGATAATATCATATCTGACATCTACCAAAGTTTGTAAAATCTCATCTCATTGATTTCTCTAGATTTCAACCCAATGCCTTAACCCTTTAATGTAGGCCAGCCTACATTTGCTGTTTAGCTGAGGATAACAAACTCTGCACACCACTTGCTCCCCTTCCAATGATCACATTGCAGGTATACTCTAAAGTGCCCAGAGTAGAGGATGACAAAATTCATGATACAAAATTCTGATTTCTGTATTTTAGAAAAAGTGTCATTTTTGTTTATATTGTAAAGATGTATTTTGGCTACTTTTTTGACCAGAAATATGATATAAATTCCAAATATCATTTTAGAATGTTTTAAGATGAAGTAATTTGATGAATCAATATCTATTTTTTCCCAATTAACTTAATTTTCATTCTTCCATCTAAAGTTCAGGGAACACCACATACATGCATGTTCACCACATACCTACACAGACACACATGAACATATTTTAAGATATATCGATTTGCTCTTTAGTCTTTTCCCCCACAAAACCCATCAAGATTACATTAGCATTGCATACAATAGGATTTGGCATTTCAATCTTTCCAAAAGAAGTATAGATGAATTATTCACATCTGAAAGGAAAGTCAATTGGGGAAATAAACATTAAAATGATTTGCAATCTGCAGTTATTCAAGAGAAGCAGAGTTATCAAGAGCATGAGAGTGATGAGAACAGGAGGAAATGAATGGCTCAATTGATTTAAGGGCTGTTTTCACAGCTCCCAGATTTTCAGGAGAGGACTGAATCGATCTCAAACTCCCATTAACATCTTTCATATCTAAAAAGTTGAAATTACACAGTTTATTACCATTTTGACTATTATTATTCGATCATATTTTCCTAGGGGCAAAAATCTTTTTCTGCTTAGACCTCAGAAAGGATTTTAAAGTTAAATTAACTTGAGATAACTACGATGTGGCTTAATAAATTATGTCTGAGACATCCACAATGGCAGGGAACTCAGGCTTGCTAAAAGTAGGAACTGTATATAACATGGCTGAAGAAAAGCAAGATGCTGTATGTGAATGATTATAGTTTAATCTCTCTTGTGTACAACATAACTTTCCTACAATGGTGGAAATGAACATCTCAGCACAGTTGAAAGCATGCTTCTTTGAAATCCTGTCTACTTATCCTTTGTACTGGCAATATCCTTGATCAATGGAAGGTTCCTTACCCTAGAGTTTGAGGCCCAGGGATCCTTGTGGGTGAGCTTTAGGTTTCTGAGCTCAATGTGAAATGACTAGAATTCACCCTTGAACAAAGCAAGTATGACCAATTCTTTTATTTTTTCCACTCACAAGTTTCTGCAGTAGTTTAATAAGAACTCTTAAATATTCCCCTAACACTCTCAGTCCATAAAGGTTAAGCCTACTAGAGTGTTATAAAATTGGAAAAAAAAAAAAAAACCTGTTTTTCTGGATTTCCAATTTAGCTCTCTAATAAGATGTTCTTGCCTGAGACAGCACATTTAAATTAGAGAATGCACTGCAGGTGGCCTATCATGATAATGGTGATCTTGTTGAATATTGTAAATCCTGAATGTTTTTATAATTTATAGCAAGGGTACTAAGTACTATAGTATTCATTATGAAGATGCATATGAAGAGTCAATCAATCACTATAGGACACCAGATATTGGTAGAGAAAAGGAAATTTAGGACTGTTTTTCATGGGGAGATTACATTGGGTATCTGGTAGACTACCTGATCAGAGTATCAGGGAGAGCTAAACCAGCATAGATGGCAACAGCATAACTGAAGAAAATGGTCAAGGCTTTAAAATGGTATGTGTTCAGATAACAGATGCTTGAGTATATTAACATGGGCAAAGGAGATTCAAATAATAAAATGCCATTGTGTGGTAAGATGATTCAGATAATTCTAAGATTGTGTATGTATGCATACATAAATATGTACATACATACATAATACTTAATACATATATGTACAAATATATATGCAGTGTGAATCATAAGATGCTGTATACTCTCTGATGTGGGTTCTGAAAAAGTAACCTGGGTACTCATAAACTGCCTCAAATATAGTTTGGGAAGAATGGGGCTCATTCTTGCCTGAAAACCTCTAATCATGAGCAGTATAACCATGTATCCTAAAATGATAAGCACTAAATGCACTATTATATGTATTAGTTCCCTGAGATAAGAAATGTACTTCATTTCAGTTAATCCTTACCAGAGAACTAAGAAGAAATTTTCACTGTATCTTCTATATAGTACAATCCATTTAATTTTCTGAAATGGATTAAGTCGCACTTATTTCCAGCTGTTCCTTGGTCTGAATTAGCTTATTGTTCCATATTAAAAGTACTAAATCCACATATCTTCTGTCCTATTAGTAGGATTTTATGTGGTACAAAATGTATCTTAGTTGAACAAGAAGAGTGTGAGAGCTGCTGCATCATTTAAATATACAGGTTATGACAACTCACTTTACAGTAATTTCATTTGGAAAGAACTGGAAAAATGCCTTGGTAAATAAGGCTTTTTGTAGTTTCTGTCTATAGATACAGTTACTACTCACAAAAGAATAATGATAGTTCTTGATCTGTGTCAATGTTTGATTCTTTCTGCTTCCTAGTGATTTCCATGTCACATTCTATTACATCATTTGAAAGGTATTAGTTTAGAATCATAGCAGTGGTAGAATTCATTTTTAAGAAAACTAAAAATAAGTAAATAAGTAGTATTTATTTATTTATTTATTACTTAGAGGAAAACAAATCTTAATATTTTTACTTTTGTAAAATGTGCTGTTTCTAGTTTTATTTTTCTATATGCTTTCTATTCCCAAATAGCTTTTATAGATCTTTTTAAAACAAAAATAATTTTAAAAGTAGAGATGATTAAATACTTTATGTTTGTAGATAATTGTATAAATACTTTAGTATTTTTCAGTAATTTTAGAATATAGTAATTATGCTCTCTTGTAAGTCACATAGCTACTATATGATAGAGTCTGTATTTTTTTTTATGAGATCAACAACCCTGTAAGACAACTAGTTTCCCAAAGCCTTAACTACTGATTCACTGTAAAGTTTAATTTCTCTAAGGTCAATTAGGTGCAGGATAATACATTCTTATTTTGCCATACTATTTTTTGTCAGTGAATTTCCCTTTATAAATTAATTTTAGTTTATTATTTATGCAGGGCAACTTCTTGAATCCAGTTATATTTTAGAGATTTGCTTTTCCTCATAGTTACTCCTTACTTATTACCTTCTATACTGAGGCAAGGTTACCTGACCAAGTAGACCCCTTGATAGGTATTTGTTTGATCTATAAATAGATATAAAAAACCATCAGTTATATGTTGACAATCTTCATGAAAGAAAAAAATGTGATTGAAAATTAGTAACTACTCAAGCAAAAATATACATAATATTTGGGCCTGGAGAGATAGCTGCTCAGCCATTAAAAAGTTGGCAGCTCTTCTCCAGAAGTCCTTAATATTAATTCCCAGCAACAACGTTGTGGGTTACAACATTCTGTAATGAGTTCTGATGCCATATTCTGCCATGCCAGTACATATGCAGATACAGCACTCATAAATAAAATTAATAAATCAATTTTTAAAAAATCAATAATGTTATGTGTTTCATAGGAAATATATGAGGAAGGTTGTGCTAGAGATGACTGGTTTGAACTGAATAGATGGTTATTAAACATATAATTCTAAAACATTTGAAAGTGTTCATTTTGAAACCAGAAACATAGATACCTGTTATTAAGGTTATGCTTTCTTTGTAAAGGAAAATTTTCTTTTATCTCTAAATCTATTCAAATCCATTACATCTCAGAACATTTGACATCAGAATATTTTGTCACTATGTATATCAACTACAATTCAGGGAAGGTTTCATGCCCAGGAGTAGTTGGACAATTCAAAATGAATTACAAGGTTTTGTGTGTGGAAGTTCTGATGAGATAAGATCATTTTGTTTTCTTCTGGCATTTTGTCTTATTATCTTATTGTATTTTGTTTTAGTATTGTTTATTTTTAATTTGTTTAGCTTTGTGTGAGAGAACACAATATTGAGTACATAGGATGATGGGAAAATGTTTTAATTACTATTCTATTATTGCTGCTATAAAACACCAGGACCAAGGCAACTTTTAAAAGGAAGCATTTAATTTGAGGATTGCTTGTAGGTTTAGATTTTTCAAAACCTACTTTTAATAATGGTACTTAAATTCTTTAACCTCCCATCTAGCCCACCACTTACCAGAGGTAATAGAAAGGAAATGTTAATAAAAGAAACAAAGGTATGGACATATTTAGGAATAGTTCTTAGGAGTGAATCCAGTCTGCATTGTCACAATATCAACAGTTCATTTCATATGAATCAGAAGTGGCAGCTTGATCCAATCACAAACACTATTCATGAATCAGCAATGGCAGTTCAATGCAGAAGAAACTGCAAAGCTCTGCCAATTGGCCAAGTCAGAGGAAGTGACAAAAAGCTGCCAGAAATCCTTTGGTGTGTTCCTCTTTATGAAATCAAGATAAATGATAATCAGCAAAGAATAACAAGCTGAACCAATACCCTACAGCATTGTCAGTAAAGACTAGCATCAGCAAAAGCCAACAATGGCCAGAAAAGAATGGTAAAACATACCAATAACACACAACACTGTCTTTTGGGTTTATTTATCCCCTTTCTAAACATCACATGTCCTCTCAAGGGTTTGCTCTAGCAAACTATCACATGCCCCTTTTTCAGGCTACTTCAAGGAAAAATACCATATGTCTGCTTCATCAAAAACATCCTCACTTAATACAGTTTACAACAGCAACAAAATCATGGGACACAACTGAGTCTCCAAAGAAACTAGAAATTTCCACTTCAATTAGTCCATAAACATCATGGCCAGGAAAGCAGTAAGGCTTGTTACTAGATGAGTAGCTGATAGTCCACATCTAATCCTCCAGTTGTAGACAGAACAAGAAAGAGAGAGACTTGACCTGGGGTTGCGCTTCCCAAACATTAAAACATACCACCAGTGCCATCCCTCCTTTGACAAGGCTACACTACCCCTACAAAACACAGTTATTGGGATAACTAGGGACCATGCATTCAAATAAATGAATCTACAGGGAATATTTTCATTCAAATGTCCACAAGAAGATCAGGAAGAGGTGATAGAGCAGAATCTTGATCAAAAAATATTCTATAACATTTTTTTAAAATGAAAAATATTAAAAGAAACTTTTTTTTCAGTTCAGAATGGAAGGTCAGAGAAAAATGGCCATCTATATAGAATAGCTTGTGTACAAGACACGTGTTTAAAAATTAGTCTGAGAGCCGGGTGATGGTGGTGAACGCCTTTAATCCCAGCACTTGGGAGGCAGAGGCAGGCAGATTTCTGAGTTTGAAGCTAGCCTGGTCTACCGAGTGAGTTCCAGGACAGCCAAGGCTACACAGAGAAACCCTGTCTCGAAAAAAAAAAAAAAAGGCTGAGAACAATCTGTTTCAATTAGAGGAGCTATATGTAAAATGAAAAACTAGTCCTTTCCTATTTATCTGCTATTCTTTTAAATCCTCTTATAAATACAAATCTTTAATTTACCAACTACTTAAATGAATGATCCCATTTCTCCCATGGCCTGGCTTCAAAGAATAAGGTTTTGAAATGGAATGATACTGCTCATTATTATCCTTAGTAACCACAAGCAAGTTCTTTTCTTCATGTCTTTATGCATTTTCTCCCCTCAGCCCCTTAGGAGTTTTGATTCTCTAGGAGAAGTGTTTCTACCAAGGGGTACAATAAATTTTGCATTAATCTGCAAATCTAAGACTTCCTCTTGACTACTTTAGGCTCCTAGCACTCTGTGTCAAGATTAAAAACAAATTAGTCGTTAGCAAGAATGATTGATCCAGATTGCCAAGGGAATAAGAGAATACTACACAGTACTGATAAAAAAAGAGTAAGTCTAGAGTGTAATATACCCTGTATAGTATATCATAGTTTTTATGATTGAGGATCAACATGAAACTAAACAACACACTCTAGGCAGGACGATAAAAATGACTAGATCAATCAGAAATAAAAGTGTGAGTTGGTTCTACAGATAAATGACAAAGACCTAGTGAAATGTTTTCTGAGAATCAAGTGATGGGAAGTAGAATAATGTAATTATATGCATGTACTCATATACATGCATGTTTCCTACTATATATATACATACACATATCCATATTATGTGTTATAATGGTATAATACATAGTTAGCATATATATAGTATACAGTTAGTATATATATATTATAATGAGTATATATTTATACACCATTTTGTCTTTCTTTCTTTATTTCCTTACCATGTAGTATAATAATCAATTGGGTTAATATCAATATTTAAGTGTTATGACTTCATTACCATTTTTAAGCAATGGGATATAAAATGAACAAGGATTTCTAAAGTGACTTTTTAAATCTACTTTGAGAGTAAGTGTAAATGTGTTTTCAGTCATATGTTGGAGAGTTACTCCTGCTAGGCATCATTTTGTCTAGGTTACAGCTTCATTTTGCAATTAAAAATCATATAAGGAAAGATAGTTGGACATCAAATAACAAAGGATGGACTTGTGATAGACTGATCTTGATCACTAAATTAACAGTATCTGGAACTAATCAGGAGATACCACCCTGCATATGTCTGTAAAGGGATTTCCAGAGATATTTAAATGAGGATGAAAAATACTCTAAATGTGTATGGTTCTAGTCCAAATAATGATCCACTGAACTGAATGAAAAAGGAAAGAAGAAAAGCATAGCTGAGCACCAGTAATAACCTCTCTTTGCCCTCTGAATGTGTAGGCATTGTTTTGTTCTTTCCTGCGTCTTCCGACCACAGTTGACTGCATCCTTTCAAACTATGAGCCAAGACAAAAGTTTTTCCTGGAAGTTATTTTAACAGAAAGTTGTTTTTGTAGGTTATTTCTTTCCCACAGGAACAGGTAAACTATAATATTTATCTGTTTCCAAGGACTTTTCAGCATCTCTGATTCATTCCCTGTCTTCACAAAGGAAGATGGAGATTACCATTCATTCATATCATGAGTGTGTATAAAATATTGCAAAAAAGAAATACTGTATAATACTTAAAGTGCTAGACATTAGATAAAACTTTAGAACTATGCAAACTGACTATTAGGAGTCAAAAAGTGGAAAAAGGTCTTTTTCTATGTAACAACTGACTCTGACACCATAATCCTCAGCTAGCTTCACAAATTTATTAAAGAGTATGTAACTATTGTGAAGGGTGTCATTTCTCTAATTTCTTTTTCATCCTGTTTATCCTTTGAGTAGAGGAAGGCTACTGATTTGTTTGAGATAATTTTATATCTAGCCACATTGTGAAGTTGTTTATCAGGTTTAGGAGTTCTCTGGTGAAATTTTGGGGGTCACTTAAGTATAAAATCACATCATCTACAAATAGTGATATTTTGACTTCTTTCTTTCCAACTTGTATCCCTTTGATCTCCATTTGTTGTCTAATTGCTCTGCTCGGACTTTTAGTACTATGTTGAAGAGGTGGGGAGAGAGTGGGCAGCCTTGTCTAGTCCCTGATTTAAGTGGGATTGCTTAAAGTCTCTCTCCATTTAGTTTGATGTTGACTACTGGTTTGCTGTATATTGCTTTTACTATGCTTAAGTATTCCTTGAATTACTAATCTTTCCAAGACTTATATCATGTGAAGGTGTTGGTGGAAATATTTAAAAAACAGTGCCCGGTCCAGCTAGTTCCTGAACAGCAGCCATTTTCCCGTGGCTCCAGCTCTGGACCACAGCTCAGGCTATCTAGAAACACTGGCCCTGACACCCATGAGATGCCAGCACGGGGTATGGCTCTGCCAATCCACCACGCTGCATCCACAAAGCTCGGCTGAACTCCAGACAACACCCGCCATCCTTTGTGGTACCCAGTAGAAATGAAACTCTTAAAGCTTAATATTATCCAAAGTATTTATATATTTGTAAATGCTCAATTAACAAGATGCCCTCACAGAGTTGTTACTCAATATCTAACTTTTAGATATAAATTGTTACCCAGGACTGCTCTCAACCAATTCATCTTCCTCTACCTTTGCCACTCTCTTCCTCTTGCCCATCCTCTTCCTTCTCCTTCCCACTCTTCTCTCCTTCCACATTAGCTCCTCTGAAGTTACTGAGCTTTAGTGCAAATGTAGAGGGATGTCGAATCTTTTCAAATGAAAAGATTTTTTTTAGCATCTAATGAAATGATCATGTGGCTTTTTAGTTTGAGTTTGAGTGAAATACATTGATGGATTTTCGTATAGTGAACCATCTCTGCATCCCTGGGATGAAGCCTACTTGATCAGGATGGTTGTTAAAATAGTCACAAATAATATAAAATACCTTGGTGTGAATCTAACCAAGCAAGTAAAAGATCTGTATGAAAAGAACTTCAAGTCTCTGAAGATGAAATCGAAGAAGATCTCTCAGAAGATGAAAAGATCTCCCATGCTTATGGATTGGCAGGATTAATATACTAAAAATGACCATCTTGCCAAAATAAGTCTACAGATTGAATACAATCCTCCATCAAAATTCTAATTCAATTCTTTATAGAAAAAGCAATTCTATGAAAGAAAGATTTCATTCTTAGAAAGAGCAATTCTCAAATTCATTTGGAACAACAAAATACCCAGGATAGAAAAAACTACTCTCAGCAATAAAAGAACTTCTGGTGGAATCACCATCCCTGACCTCAAGCTGAATTATAGAGCAATAGTGATAAAAATTGCATGGTATTTATACAGAGACAGACATGTGGATCAATGAAAGACCCAGAAATTAACCCACATACCTATGGTCACTTGACCTTTGACAAAGGAACTAAAACCACCCAGTGGAAAAAAGATCATTTTCAACAAGTGGTGCTTGTTTAACTGGCAGTCAACATGTAGAAGAACATACATTGATCTATTCTTATTTTCTTGTACAAAGCTAAAGTTCATGTGGATCAAGGACCTCTACGTAAAACCAGGTATACTGCAACTAATAGAAGAGTAAGTGGGGAAGGGCCTTTAACAGAAGGGCACACGGAAAAATTTTCTGAATAGAATACCAAGGTCTTATGCTCTAAGATCAACAATCAACAAATGGACCTCATAAAATTGCAAAGCTTGTGTAAGAAAAGGACCGGACACTGTCAATAGGATAAAATGGCAACCAACAGTTTGGGAAAAGATCTCCTCCAATTCTACATCTGATAGAGAGCTAATATCCAATATATACAAAGAACTCGAGAAGTTAGACTCCAGAGAGCCAAATAACTGTTTTAAAAATGAAGTACAGAACTAAAGAAAGAATTCTCAACTGAGAAATATTGAATGGCTGAGAAACACCTAAAGAAATATTCAACATCCTTAATCATCAGGGATATGCAAATGAAAACAACTCTGAAATTCCACCTCACACCAGTCAGAATGGCTAAGATCAAAAACTCAGGTGACAGCAGATGCTGGCAAGGATGTGGAGAAAGAGGAACATTCTTACATTGTGAGCCTAGGGTCCCCAATGGAGGAGTTAGAGAAATGACTGAAGGAGCTGAAGGGGTTTGCAACACATAGAGAACAACATCAATCAATCCACTGCCCCACACAGCTCCCAGGGACTAAACCACCAACCAAAGAGTATACATGGAGGGACCCATGGCTCCAACTACATATGAGCAGAGAATGGCCTTGTAGGACATCAATGGGAGGAGAGGCCCTTGGTCATTTGAAGGCTCAATGCCCCAGTGTAGGGGAATGCCAGGATGGTGAAGTTAGGAGTGGGTGGGTGGGATGGGAGAAAGAGTATGGGAAAGAGGAGTTCCAGAGGGGAAACAGGAAAAGGAGATAACTTTTGAAATGTAAATCAATACATATCCAATAGTAAAAGAGTATGTATTGACTAGCAAATACAGAAATCACTTGTAATGAAAACATCATCAACAAAGAATTGACAAAATTCTTGTAAAATATTTACTTCAGAGAACAAAAGATCAATGACTATCTCTAATGTAAGAATCAAAAGCAAAACTTTATATCATAATGACAATAGAGGAACATGTTTTAGATAGTAGATTAGAACATCAAGGAACTCTGCATGATGTAGTGCATGCATTGACATTTTTTCATTTGTTAGAAAAGATATGAGGTCAATTTATATATTCACTATTTACAGAACAATCAGAGTAAAACAAACTGAATTTATTTTCTCCCTGGTAAATAGGAAAAAAAAAACAGTATATTGTAAAACTAGAGGACAAAACAGAAAAATGTTATGCATAAACAACAACACAAAAGCTCAAACAAAGCAACTTAATAAAAGGAAAATGACAAAGTATATCTTATCAATATAAATTTGATGAATATACTATATAGACAGATGGTGTGGAATGTATGCTTAAACTTTGTTACTAGTTGACCTATAACAGATAACACAAATTATACATATACATACATTGACAGATAGATTGATAGAAGATAGATAGATAGATAGATACACACACACACATATATATGTCTATATGTATATATGTATTCATACATACATATATACATATACTTACATACATACATACATACAGACAGACAGACAGACACAGAAAACACAAGTAGGAATTAAGGCAAACAGACTGGCTAAAATTGAAGAAATATCAAAATATAGATCAAAAGTATTATATCAATAGTAGATAGAAGACTTCTGATATTTTGCTTGAAATATTACTGCTTACTAAAAATTAATGAAAGAGTATTTATAAGCATAAATTTTATGTAGAATCAAAGTTAACCCCCAAAATGAAACCTCACTTTGCAATAAGGTTAACATTGTTGGCTTACAAACATGGAATAACATAGTATAGACATAGTGGAGAAAATATAATCTGTAATTATAGTAGGAAACTAAAATATGCCACGAACAAAAAAGATAAAATATAAAAATAATAACTGTGATTTGTTAGAGTCTGTGAACAGACTTCAGTTGTGTAATAATTTCACAATATATATGCATATCACATGGTCATTTGTAAAAGTAAGTATAAGCAACCTTATTTCGCAATGAGGCCCTAAATTTTTTAAATTATAATAGCATTAAAATTTGAATAAAATATTTGTCCTTTATTTAATAAACAACACACTCTAAAAGTCATGGAAGATGCCAGAACTCCAGAGTCTTGCTCTGCAACACAGAATTAACAGTATTTATAATTCATTTATAAATTTCAAAAAGAGTCATCTCATATTTAGTTCCTACCTCACTTTAAACTCAGGAAGACAGGAGAATAAGTGAGTTCTGAGCTCAGATCCCTACAGGAGAGCTATAGACTCAAACCATGGTATTATAGTTTTGGCAAAGGCTTCTAGGGTTCAGATAAAATTACAGAGAGCATTTTAGGAGCATCCTCCTGCAAAGAAACTTTCATCTTAAATGAATCAGCAATTCAAAATTCCATTTTTACTTCAAAGCTACTGCTGACCAAAGACTTCCAGTTTGAAAGAGATCTCTCCCTTGTAAATGCCTTGGCTGCATATGAGAGAAGTTTCAGCCCACGATCAAGACACAGGGAAGCACATTTTCAGCTTCCTGTATTGAGATACTATTTATGTCTTAGTAGATCTTACTCTTTCCAGTTTGTATGCCTCAAGATGACTGGTAGTGGGGAAGCATTGGTAATATGTTGAGTTGAAGAAAAGCTTTCAGACTAACTAGATAGAATAAATTTTCAATAATTCAGGTCTGTAAACACATAATGTATACAAAGGAAGTTGGAGCACATGTTACAGATATTCTATGGGTGTATCTGAAGAAAAAATGAAGTAAATGTGAGAAGCAAATATTTTCAGAGATTCAACACCCTTAAATATTAGCTTGCTTTCCACAGACAGTGCTGAAAGATGTATGGCTGATGGAAAAGATGAGAGGTAACTAAGTCCTGGCTACCAGCTGAGCCCTTAGCACACAGAGGTCTCTTTTTTAGATGATGGCATTATATTAGGGTAGTAGGCAATATCAACATGAGGCTACAATATATCCAATTTACACACAAATCCTTAGAATTTGCTTATTATCTTTTTAAATGCCCAAGGTGAGCCCCTTTTCAGGAACCAATGCTCTTATAATATATGCTTGTTTGTTTTTAATTTTTATTTTTCTACTGTTTGCATAAATAAGATTTCATATTTAATTTCACAGAATAGTTGTGGAGATGATAACACAGGCATAGAAAATAAGTCCATGGAACTAATAACTTATGAGAACATATAACCATCAGAACATGGAAATGTTCATTTTCTAGAGGCCAAATCTAACTTTTTAAAGTAGAAAGCATGTGGTTATGCTGAAATGCAGTGGCTTATGGAAGACAAGAACTGGCTAATGTTGGAGCTGAAGAGCACACAGGTATTACTGAATATGAACGTCTTGAGTGTTCAAGACATTATGGTGGGTGAAAGAATTATTTATGGTTTCTGTGAAGGACAATAGCTCAAAATCCCTAGAACATATCAGATTTTAATGACAAGAACAATTTATTTTAAAAGAAGCTAAATATATATTTCTTTTAAAACTGTTTCATACATCCTTTCCCATCTCTATTTGTTAAACTTGCAAGCTTTGTCACCTTATTTCAAAAGCAAGATGCTGAATAGCCAGCATCATTGAACCAAGAATCATGAAAAGAAGAAGAACAAACTAACTTACATTCTAGCAAGTAAACACAAAATATAAATATAATGTCAAATGAACAATTAAGTTAAAAAATCTAATCTTTCCCATTTCTCATGGGAAAAAAAAGACAAAAATAGGTGCTAATTTTGTGGGTCAGTCAGTGTAATTCTTCTGATCAAACATTAGGATATGAGTTAGGACCCCAGCTCCCACACTGTACTGTGACCCAATGGTACTACAACCCTGTAATCTCAGAGTAGGGGAGTGGCATGGATCCAGCAGGATTCCTACTGCTTGCAGGATATCCAGGGTAGCTGGATCTCCCGTTCCTAACTAAAAAAGAGTAAATGAGGAAGTGCCTGAGGAGGACACTTCACATTAAGTCTGCCAATCATATACATGTGTATACTCATGCATGCGTACATGCATATGCATACATGTACAACATAGCACTCTTTGAATGCAGGTTCATTTTCCCAATGATGCACATTTCTATGTTTTTGTTTTAACAATTAGTGATTTAAAGAGAACTTTTATCTGTATTCCAGAAATTTAGGAATCTCCCAGAAGCTCTACCAAGAGAAAGATGCATCATTTATTTCCATGGAAATGCATATGTATGTGTTAGCCTGGTTTACTGTATGTAACATTGTGCTGAGCAAGGAAGGTTCAGAACAACTTTGATATTCTGTATTTGAAATATGCATCCATAGAGAAGAACAATACAAAATGCTGCCCTCTGCTGAAAACTACTTAGTACACAAATCAAACCTGGAAATAGATTATTCTTAATTTAATAGATTATAACTTCAGTACATTGATATGGTATAAAAAAACTGAAATATTTTTCCATAATGCTATTCATGGAGAAAAGTGAAAAATGTCTACAATCTGAATTAAAGAGAAATAAGAGAAACATGAACGATGACATAACCTGTCTGTAGTGGCACATGAATATAACTTCCAACTGTTGGAGCTGGTGCTGAATCACAATGATGACCACAATCTGTGTCACTTAGTTACACAGATCTGCAGGTCAGCCTGGGATGTGTGCATAAAGCACAAAAGATAAGATATTGAAAATACTAAGCTGAGAAAGGATTAAAACTTGTATGGTAAAATTTTTTTCTTCATATTATAGTGGCAGATAATTCCTATAATTTTAAGCAGCTCATATAAAAATTACAAAGAAAAATAATATTGGAGGTATTCTATCTAGGAGGACATAGGAATTATAATAAATGTGTGGCAAAATGTTTCCAAGCTATAACAATTTTAGATTTTAAAAATGCTCCTAAAATGGTTTATACTCCTTAGAGGAGTTGGCAATGAGAATTCGCAGGTTTCAGGGGTCAGCAGGGTCAAGGTTGTGTGACAAGACTTTGCCTGGGGAACCACAACATACACATCTATGCATTCTAGATAGGAAACTTATGACAAACCAAACTACAGATATGACCAAACAGAACTTAATGACTGGAGTTATGTGCTGGAATACATATTTAAGTTAGGTCACATAATTTCAGAAAGTCATATGTTATCTGGGTGGACTGTATATGATCTGTTGGCTCTTGATCCAGTGAACAGTCTGAATTAGTGTAGAAATAACTTCTTCAATAGAGCCTCCAAAAAGGAATATGTCCCATCATCATGTTCATATCAAGCCTGTGACAACTGGGCTTGAGGAACCTCCCAGCCATGTATTTCTGTCATATAAACTTGGACTTGATAAATATTTGTGGTCTAAATTCTAAAATATGTGGATTCTTTTTACAGAAAAAAAAAGCAAGAGAAATAATAGATACTGTAAAATTATTTTCAAAAATAAGGACTATCTATGCTCGTGTTTTTAACATAGTCATATGATTGTATACATACAGAAATAAACAATATAAAGCAAGGCAATATGCAAAGTTAAACAGTGACCACTCTGTTACTAGGTAAAATACAGAAAAGCAACTGGAAGTTGAAATAAAGCCTGGTTGAGGCTCAGAACAAAAGGTATTTTACAAATATAATTTGTGTTAATTAGAATACAAATGTTTGTTGCCTTGTCTCCTTAGGATACTATAAAATACTAGGAGACATGCAAAGATTATGTCTTGAAGACTGAGCCACTGTTAGTATACATCCTTAACAAAGAACAAAGTTAAAATATTTTTTCTAAGATTTTCTTTTCTTAAAATAAGACCTTTTAAAAGTTATTTATATAGTATCTCCCATGTCGTGTCCCTTCTTATAGACTGTGGGACACTTACATGCAGCTAGCTGGTCTTGTGTTTAGTCTTCTAATTTGACCTAGTATCCAGATCTGTTGTCATGTGAATCCTCAATACAAGCTTATTCCCAGTTCTAATGTCAACAGTCAAGTCACCTTACCCTTGCAATGGATAATTCAAATTAGTTTTCTTTAGTGAATGGTAACTTTCTTAATATATCTAATTAGCTTATTAATTACAATGTGCTCCTTGAGAATTCCTCTTTCTGAGCTGTGTGTGTATGTGTGTATGTGTGTGTGTATGTATGTGTGTGTGTGTGTGTGGTGTGTGTGTGTGTGTGTGTGTGTGTATGTATGTGTGTGTGTGTGTGTGGTGTGTGTGTGTGTGTGTGTGTGTGTGTAATAGGAAGAAGACAAAAAATCAAATGTAGAAGTTGAAAACAGGTTTAGCTAGTTAGGTATTATAGGATGGCAGCCACATTATGTGCTTTGGTGTCGTGTCAATTGCCTTCTAGGCATATTATTATACTATGTGGGTCAAGTCACAGTTAGGTAGCATTTGTTTCAGTAACTCATCAGGCACTTCGGCACCTCCCGTCGTGTGTGTGTGTGTGTGTGTGTGTGTGTGTGTGTGTGTGTGTGTGTATGAGTGTGTATTCCCCTTCATCTATCATTAGGTCATGAGGTTTTGATTTCAATTGTAGGTCTTATAGCAAGACAAGATACCTACTGATATCTCCTGTTCATACCATGTGCTCCTGTGACCTCCCCATCTAAAAAGAATTCCAGAAATGTGTATTGAATCAAAGCAAGCAGAAAGCAGTCGGAATACTTCACAGCAGTCATCACCATACTGTCTGTCTGCCTTTACTTTGATCTGTAACTGTGCTTTTCTTCCAACTCCCTTTCATTTTACCTTTCTACTATATCTTTATTTCTATGAATCTGTCAGTTTTTGCAAGTAAGTACCTCAGAAGTTAGAGCAGGAGAAGGTACACAACAGCAGGGAAGCCTCCTTGAAGGATAAGGAAAGGAGAATGTGGAGATGGACTAGAAGACTGCCTGGGACACATTTGTATCCATTTACACTGAGATGGGGAAGATGTGTGTGACTGTGACTCAGACTGTGAGAGCATTTAAATTCTCATTCTCTATATATACAGTTTTGAAAAAAGGAACAATACAAATCCATCATAGACTATGAAGAATGATAGCCATTATAGTTTTCTTATTCCAAATACTGTCTTTGGTTGCCTGTGTAATAAGTTCTGGGAAGTTTATCTACTTTAATTTCTGCCTCATTCAATTTATCTCTATACAATGATCAAAGTAATATACTAAAACAAATCAGATATGTTTCTCCCAAAACGAAACAGTTTTATTTAGGGAAAAGGTTGACATTTTCCTGCCGTTACCTGTGGGACTGTGGAGCCCATGTGGGCTTGGGTCCTGTTGGGCTGAGTTGTGGGTTCTGTGTGTCTGCCACCCTAGGCTGCTCAAGGGGGAAGAAGCACAGGATTTTGACTGAGTTCATTCCACACAGCACTGGGGAGATGTCTGACTGTGAGAAGTCACAGAACTCTGCTTCAGATGTGGGGAGATCTCAGTCTGAGGTCCCACGGGGGCAGATCAGAAGTCTCCCGGCTAAGGCAAGGGGAGAAGCTCTGGTGGTGCCCTGAGGGAAAATGAGACTCTTGGTAGAGGTGACTCCCTTGGCTGTGTCACAGCTGGCTTGGCTAGCTTTTTTGAGTTGGCAGGCCTTCTTGATGAGAACATTGAGAAGTCCTCCGGTGGGAGAGTAGGAGGCAGCTCATTAGTTGAAGGCTCCCTCTATGGTTCTCGGTACTCCATGGGGGTTGGGGGTGGGGAGACATGAGGAAGTCCATGGCTTTAAAAGGTTTATTGTCATGGTGGAAAGTGGATGAAGCTGTACCCTGTGTCCTCAGGGCAGGCCTGAGGTTAAATACCTTTTGTGAGTAGGAGGGTCTGGAAAGAAATGCTTAACTGCCTATGCCCTCTGGCCTTTAGGTATCTCATTAATATGGAGATCTCTTGAGGCTCTGTAGCCTGTAGTCACATCCTCTACCTGTGCTATGTGACTGAAGGCCACAATCCTTTCTTTGGGAGGGGCTGTGGATGGCTGAAGATAAGTGAAAGGAACCAGGGCCCAGGAGCAAGGCTGAACTCCTACAGTCCCATTAGGGTCACCGGGGTTCAAAGCAGACTCAAGTGGGTACCCCATTGCCTTTCACAGCCCACTGCCCCACAATTATTCTTTTATTCAATAGGCTATAGAGAATATTAAATTATCACCTTATATTTTCCATATTTCTTAATAATATTTTTCTCCTTTGAAATGCACCTCTATGTATTTGTTATTCACTTTATTTTCGTTTGTATATCTCTTACTATTATGTACTTACTGTTTGCTATTGTTCCATCTTCTTCCTACTCAACAATAGCAAGTTGAATTTCTTGAGCATGAAGGATGTCATGTCAAACCCCTAGCTCAATTTCTTGAGCATAGATGTTACTCAATAGATATTTTCTTTGAGAAAGTCTAGAAAATTCCTTAGACATTGTATAGATGCGGTAGATACTCATGAAGTGGGAATGAAGAAATCTAGACCCTAATTTCAGCTTTACTTTGGTACGGGCTCACAAGCTTCTCTTTCCATATCTGTTACATGAAAATGCATTCATATCTCTTAAGTAAGGATGAATAACTGTGAATGAATCCATGTCTATGCTAATATTATCTGCCTTTTAATGTGTGGTTTAGGCATCAATGAGAAAAAATGAGCCAGTGTTTCACATCTATAACTAACTCAGAAAGCATAGAAACATGTCACAGAACCAGTATTATGATTTGTATTTATTTATCTATTCTATATAAAATTGTATAAATGTATTCATTTATCTTCTTAAAATGTTACTAGTTAGAAACCATTAAATTATTATTGAAAATTATATTGTCTAAAACAACACCAGTGTAACAGAGTACTGACTTGCATGTTATAGCTTCAGTCTCATTGGAGCCTTATAAGTGCTGACTCAACAAGTTGTACACAGTGGATGCCTTGCAGTAAACCAACAGTCTCTTATAGATTGCATACAAACTCCTGTGAGAAATTTAATTGAAACAAAAAGTCTTAGATATGGGAACACTGGGACTCTGCAAGTGTATGGAGGCAGAGAGCTCCAAGTTGATACTCCACTTATTTTCTGCAGTCTTTCTTCTGTGTTGATTATCTGTTATTATCTGTTCCTACCAAACACCAAAAAAATTAAAAAGAGACATCTACATAATAATTAAACATCATCAAAAACATGGTATAGAAACAAAATTAAGAATATCTTCTATTATATTATTAGTCATGGTGTACAAGGGAATTATTTACCTTACTGAACCCTACTGACCAAGTATAAAGCTCAAAATTGATAGAAATTATCAACATTAGCTATTATGTGATGGAAGAGACTAAAATGAACATTGTGTAAAGTGGTTCAAATCCATTGTATGGATAGACACATCCATACAACGTCTAAGGATTTTTCTGGACTTCCCCAAAGATAGCCACTTGTTGCTTCCAACATTCACAGAGGATACTTGATTTCTACTAGGTAAATTTTAATTTAGAGGTTGCTTTCAGTAAACTAACACAGACACACACTGTTCTAGGGTAGTGACATAGAATACATTATTTGAGATCAAAAGTATAGCTTTAGATTAGGATATAAAATTGATGAATTGGGAAATCCAAGACACAGTAAAGTGGGTTTCATTGCTTTTTTAAAGGGCAAATTAAATTTAAATGGTCCGAATACACACTAGGAAAACAGATTGAGTGGAGGTTAGAAGATCTTAAGGCATATTATTTGTTATGGGATATTTTATTTATTTACATTTCAGATGTCATCCCCTTTCACCATTTCCCTAGAACACCCTCTCCCATCCCCCCTCCTCTTTTTTGCTTTTATACCATTTTAATTACATGCAAGTATTAAGGTCAGTTTTAGGTTGAGGGACTAGCAATACAATAAATGCAAATAGTCAAAGAACAGGCAAGGCAGTAAACAAAGCTCCGTGAAAACTCCTGTGATCACTGTTTCTAAGGGCATATCAGGATGATCAAAATATCTGAGCCAACTTTCCTGTTCTAGCCCAAAGTCATTTTCATGTCTGAAGCCTATTTCCTTGTTCTAGCCTAAAATTTAGATTCCTGCCTGAAATTACTTCTTTGTCTTAGCCTAATGTCAGATTCCTGCCTGAAGCCTACTTCCTTGTCCTTGGCCAATGTCATATTCCTGCTAAGCAGCCCATTTCCTTATCCTTGGCCCATGTCAGATTCTTGCCAAGCAGCCCCCAAAGCTCTACACCTCTACCCGCTTTTTATTTCATTAACAAGACTGAGCCTGTCTTAGGTCATTCTGACAAGAATGCCTTCAAGGCATATTATTAACTTGGTTGCAAGATCTGGCAAACATGTATTTTCTGAAAGCAATGACTATTTTCAGAAAAAAGTTCTGTATCTGTATCTATTTGGCTTAGTCACAAGCTATACAAAGTTAGAATACTAGTAGCTCTTCATCTATTATGTTATTGCTGTTTTATTACCACAGAGAGAATTACCACTTAGAATTATCTAGACATCTTCAAGGATGAAGGGATTCAAAACTGAGATTAAGAAGAATTAATTTCTAGAAACTAATTCATTTGGAGAGGGGGCAATGACTAGTGGCTGAAATATATAAATATACATATTTAAAAAATTAAGAAAAACCATATTAAAGGTTCTGATACATTGAAAACTAGAGAACAATATGATTATTCAGATTAGAAATCCAGCAAACGAGCAAGGTAGCTATTATGTGATGGAAGAAGCTGAAGTGAACATTGTGCAAAATGGTTCAAAGCCTAAACCTGACATTCCTCTGTGGCTAATCCTGGAATCAACTGAATCCTAGTTCTTTCACTGCTTTCTATTCTGTAAGTGGGTGTTTTCTGCTGGCTGCTTACCATGTGTAGAAATCATTTATACTCCAATAATATGTAATGACATATAAAATATAAAAATTGATCTAAGTAGCTTACATATTAAATTACTTCTTTGCAATTTCAATAATATTGTTATTTTGTAGATTTACTGCATGCTAATTAGGTAGCAATGAATCTTTCAGCCTCTTGGCTCACACCAAACAAATAATCAGTGCTTTCAAAGTATTACTTAGTCCACCATTTATAAAGAGTACTGTTTTCCAGTCTTTGGATAGATTGACCCTTCTGAAAACACTGCAAGTTTCTTATCCATTTCATTTCCACCATGCTTAAAATCTGGAAAATAGTACCCCTGGACAACACAAACCTACATCTATATACTTTACTTTTACTTTGATGATGGAATATTATAAAAAGTCTCTCTTACTTTCCAAGTAAGATACTGGAACGTTAACCAGAATGCACAGCTGTAATTAATAGTATGCCTTAAATTCAGGGAAGTCTTAAAGGTGCTGTTTACTGTGTACTCAGTCAGTTTGTTAAATATTCCTTTAAGAGAAGAAAGCATGAGCCAACCTTACTTGCTTTGAATTTCCCCTGTAATCATCTTTTAAAGCTTAGACTAATACATAACTCTAATCTTAACTTATGTAAAGCTTCCATGCTTTTCAACCAGAACAGAGCCTGTGTATCACTTTCTGAAAGGAGAAAATACAGAGGATGAAAGCAACCTCATAAAATGAATATCCATTTATGAATATTAGTTGATAAAGAATGATTTTATAATACTGTTTTCATGTGGGTCACTTGGCATCAGTTGAAGCCTGTGACTTAATTCCTTGAAAACTCTGTTAAGATGTCAGAAAGTATGGCATTCCTACCCCATGTAATGATTTCTGTGCTCTTCATAAAGTCAAGAGTGAAGCTGTTTGTGTACACATCACAGAAATGCACACATGCACATACATGCATGCACAGATTCAGACTCATGCCACAGACAGACAGGATGAAAGACATAAGGAACATGGAGGAGAAAATGTAAATCTGGACTCTAACTAAGTAACTCCAAGGGGATATGCTTTTGTTTTTTTCCTTGCTGCAACTCCAATACATTATTGATGACTTGGAGTTAATCACCAAAGAGTTTAATTCATGTATTTTGCCACACAGTACTCTGAGTCCATATTCATTTGTCCCGTTTAATGCTAATTAGGTGGCATTATCACAGGGTTTACCTCACTCATCTTTCTTTTGCTTCCCCAGTCTAGGTAGAAGCACCTTGAGGAAAGAGAACATTTTTCAAGCCTTTGTGATATTCCATAAAAGATTCAGCTAAGTACGTAAACCCTGCATATACACTACATTTCATTAATTCATTATAACCTTTGTATATTTGTATGCTCGGAATTAATCTCTCAGCTTCAACTCTTCAAATATCAGAATACTTCTGATATTCTAAGACCAATATAAATACATAGCATCTCTGGGTGTAAGTAAGTATCTGTTTTATCTGATAACTACACTTGAAAACATTTTGACAGGTTCACAGTGTGAAGAGAACGTGTTTTTGTTTAATTAATGAATCTTTCCCCAGGTCCAAATTTTTAGTCTTTTAATGCACTTTCAGCTGTTAGAAGGATACTATTAAAATGTCTTAGCGATTGACTAATGCTTAATTATTCTCTTTCTGGAGTAAATCACATTTTTAATGTAGATCAATCCTTGGCCTTCTTAGCAGGAAGTCCTTTAGCGTGGCAATATATCAATGCTTTGTGTTTATTTTCCATCTCTCCTTGTCTCATTTTAAGTGGGAGGTTTGCAATGGATTCTACTTATAGAGCATAATACATTATGTTAGTTGGACTTAGCTTGGCTCAGGAAAGTTGCATGGTAGATTAATGCAGCTTGCTGAAGCCCTCCTCCTCCACAATTGAAAAAAATTAATTTATAGTCTGCTATTTAAAGTATAGAGTATATAGTCATATGTTATACATTACATTTACATATTTAAATGTAGTTTATTTCATTTATTTGATGATTCTAAATATTATGAGATCAACAAAACCAGACTTGTTTCAAATATACTATGAACAAAATGGATTCTTTTTCACACTTGGATGTTTTTTACAAAAGCATAGCTATTTCTATAAGTTAAAGTTCAAAATTGGAGGATATATATATGAATATATATGACAAATTAATTATTCTTCTAGATAATAATTTTTAAATAATCAATATATTAAGTACATTTTTAAAAATTTATTCTTCTTTCATCTATTACATAAGACAATAGTTTTCCTTTGCTTCACTCCTGCTAATTCGCCTTCCCTCTTCCCTCTCCCAAGATCCACTCATCCTACATTCCTCTTTAGAACTGAGTAGTCATCTCAGGAACATCATCTAAATAGGGCACAGCAAGTTATAATAAGACTAAACACAAACCCTCGTATCAAGGCTCAACAAAGCAGCCCTGTAGGAGAAAAAGAGTCCTAAGAACAGGCAAAAGCGTTAGAGACAACCTCAAGTCTCATTGTTAGAAATAGTTTGCTCCCCCTTCTAAGTGGGATTTATATAGTTAGGAAGGACTGAAGGCGTTGAAGGGGAGGAATCCAGTTTGGAATCTCTCTAGATCTCAATGCTTCTCTTAACTTCAATATCTATGATTTTCTTCCCTTTTTAAACAATTCCACATCTCATTTTCTTATGTCCAGCAGTTCTGTGAGTCCTTTCTAAGCAGGGTTGTTTATGCGTGTCAAGGTCCACTCCAATGAAAGCATTATGAGTACTGAGAGAAGAAAATCAAGGCAAAGATAAGAAATAGACACTGACAGTTTCCAGTGACCCATGTCATTAATATTGCGTTTTATGCAAACATTCATTTTAACTGAGCATACTAGATTTACACTGCTGCTTATAGTAATATTAGTAAAGTAAAGATGAATTCTATTGAATGACGCCATTGTATAAAATAATGCTCATCACTAAATCTTCCTTATTCTTTTTAAGTATAAGTAATTTCACAGATGCACATTTGTCTCCCTATGTTAATATTTTCATCCTCATTGACATTAAGATAAATTACTCCATTGTCATAAGGATAATGATTTCTGATGGGATTCAGGTTTAAATAATTTGCTCCTTTATTTTTACATACTCAGACAACCATGACAACTGTCTGATTCTCATCAGCTGAAATATGTATTTCTTTAGCTGGTTCCAAGACTAATATTAGTAATGATAAATATCACATTTATTCTCTCTTTTCTTGTGTCGTTGTGGTATAATGTTTTTAAAAAGTGTCCATTTGTTTTGAGCCCAATGTATGTATTAGGTTTAAAGTTAACTTAAAAGAATCACATAGCCTTGGGTTCCTAGTCTCAGGTATTTCCTAGAGAATTATTTTTAATAATTATTATAACATGTTAAAATATAATATTTCCTTCATCTTTCATATATTTCTACTAGGGATTAGAAATATGAAATCATTTTAAGAGGGTCAAATACCTAGGAACTAACAGATTCTGAAGCTTAATCATGTCCAGGAGGCTGTGTATGTTGCCTGGGCCACATGCAAACAAGGATAGCTACAAAAGTTCAAAATTGTAAATTTATTAAAATAAGTATGATTCTTAAATTTTCAATATTTCATAAGTCTATGTAATGTATCTAGATTACACTCTCTTCCTACTCTCTTGCTTCAAGCTCACAACCCCCAAACATAGTTGCCATCCCTTCTTAACTTCCAATCCAATTAGTGCTACGTGCATATGAGAATGTCACAATCAGTGGCAGTGGATGGCTGCTGAGGAAGGGAGAGTTTCATTTCTCTGAGGAATCACCTACTAGAGGTTGCCCATTATGAAATTTTGTTTCAGTTTTGTAACTTCATTCCATGTTTCTCACTATGAATTTTGGGGATGATAATTTCATGGAGCATTGTCTATTAGCAAACATGGAAAGGACTCAATTCTATCCTACTAAAATACAATAATATCTTTGGACCACATTAAACATCTAATAAATGTATCTATTTATTCAAAATATGTTTACTAAAAACTGTATTCTACTTATGGTAAATAATGCAATTGTTAAAATCATATGTAAGATAAAATTCATAAATATGTAGAATTTTTTAAAAATAAAATAATGAAAACTATTTTATAAATGAACAGGTATTATTCTTGATCTCTACACAAACTGGAAAATATTAAAGCATGAAATGCAAAAGTGTGTTATTACATCTAATGAAGGTTTAGCATTAAAAAAATTATATCCTGAGACCACCATCCATATTTCACTCCAACACTCAGCAAGTATTTGGTGTCTTCTGTGTTGTACTATAAAGAACATTTCTTTCTTTCAGAAAGTTCTAGACAGACTTATCTACTCTATTTCAAACATCAGAAAATTATCAGCATAGAAAAACAATTTTCTCCAACAATGAAACAAAGAGGAAGGTGGTGGATGGGACAAGAGCTGTTAGGTCAAGAGAAACTGAGGGAAGAAATTAATTGACAAAGATTTCCAAGATCTATCGATCCATGGTACGAAACTTAACGAAATTTCCTATATAAAGAGCTGAGAACAATTTAAAACTAAGTTACAGCACCTAAAGCATGGGTACTCCAAGATAGTAAATACTTTATCAATATATTTTAACATGTTGAAATAATGTTAAAAATAATTACAATATTTCAATTTTTTACAAACTAAAACCTGAATCAGTGAAACTATTGTTTAAATTTCTTTTAAAATAACTAGAATATATCTGTAAGGAAATTTTTAAAGGGAGCCACAAGATTAGATCCTCAGAGCAAACTAAAGAATACATACATGGGCTGAGTCATGGCCCCAAGCACATGTGTAGCAGAGGACTGATTGATTGCCTTGTAAGGCCTCAGTGGGACGTGATGCCCCAGAGAAGAGAGATGCTGGTGTGGGTGAATGTGCTGGTTGGGGAGCACCTTCTCAGAGGTGGGGGAGGGGAATGGGGTCAAGAACTCAGGAGGGGGTGGACCAGGAAGGGGGCAACATTTGGAATGTAAATAAAATAATTTAATAAAGTTTTTTTAAAAAAGAGTAGCACCTGATTCAATTGAACCAACCTATACAAATCCCTTATAGCACCACTGAATGTTACAAAAATCTAATGTTTGTGTCTTCCCAAGTTTCTAGATTTTTTAATAACTTTTGAGAATTTTACATAAATATAAAATGAAATTTGATCATATTTCATTTCCCTCCTCCAAATTCCTGTTTTTCTCCCAACAGTTCACTCTCCTATCATTGTTTATTTTCATTTTCCAGTAAGTCTTATTGTACATGGAGCTGGAAGGGCATTCAGATAGGAACAAGAAGTAACTACTCCCTCTCCTAACAGATATCAAGTGTCAATATCTCCTTATTAAAGTATATGTGTGGTGGGGTGAGGATTATTTCCCCTATCATTGTGGAAATTCTAATTGTCATGATACAAAGTTCATTTTTAAAAATGGTATTATCAATATTCTGGTATTTGCATGTGGGTCTTAGGAAGGAATATGAATATGATTAGTTTCTCCATGTGAATTATTAAAAACCTAGTCTTTTTTTATTTTGCTATGCCAGGATACAAGTTCATTAATACTCCAAGTGAAAGAAGGTCTTCACCAGAACTGCACAATGCTAGCAATCCGATCTTAGACTTCCAGTCTCCAGTAAAAAACAAAACAAAACAAAACAACACAAAACAAAAAGCAAATAGATTTTGTTGTGGATAAGCAGCACACCGCCTAGTACTTTGTATAGAGGCCTAAATTAAAACATATAAATTAAAATAATATAAAAATAAAACATTAAAACTTCTGCCTATGTATATTTTATGAAAAGTTATTGCATCTGAAACATTAAAATATATAATAAAAGTAAAAGTTAATAAAATAGCCTATGGATACATCTTTTCAAATATATTTATCTTAACTTTAAAATTTATGTTAAAATGTATTAATATTTATAGAAATAAGAGTTCATTAGTTTGAAATTCAAGGAATGCCTATTTATCAATGTAAATATCATGTTCTATACATATTACCAGCATATTTAAATATTTCTGGGTAATTCACACATTATTAAAATTGCACAATGCTAATTAGTTTTCAGGTCAATGTATTATAAGTAATATGCTAAATTTATTTACTCAAAAACCTACAAACTAGAATGCAAAAGCAATTGAAAATAGGTCCTTAAGTACTTAAGAGTATTTGAAACTTAAAGTTTTAAACATAAGAATCAAAGATAGAGACGGTTTTATGACTATTCAATTTCTTTCCTTTTTGGACCTAAGATTTTTCTTATGAAATCCTACACAATTCATGACTTGACACTAAAGTAGTCTTTGTCCATTCCAAAGAATGGACAATAGTAAGTGATATATTTTATATGTTATTGAAATTTTAGATATGACTACTTGTATTTAATTATTTCTCTTCTTTTCTTTTCCTTTTTATTGGTTATTTTATCTATTTAAATTTCAAATATTATCCCCCTTCCCCGTTTCCACTCCACAAACTCCCTACCCTCGCCCTTTTCCCCACTAATTCTATGAGTGTGCTCCCACCCCTAAACC
Organism: Grammomys surdaster; assembly: GCF_004785775.1. NCBI lineage: Eukaryota > Metazoa > Chordata > Mammalia > Rodentia > Muridae > Grammomys > Grammomys surdaster. The sequence continues at coordinate 7,336,560 of NW_021604648.1, read as the reverse complement.
AACCAATTCTTGACTCAGTGCACTAGCATTCCCTTACACTGGGTTATCAAGCATCCACAGGACCAAGGGGATCCCCTCCCATTGATGCCAGATAAGGTAATCCTCTGCTACATATGCAGATGGCGCCATGGGCTCCACTATGTGTATTCTTTGGTCCCTGGGAGATTTGGGGGCTCTGGTGGCTTGATATTGTTGTTCTTCCCATGGGGTTGCAAACCTCTTCTGCTCTTCAGTCCTTCCCCTAACTTGTCCACTGGGGTCCCTGGGCTCAGTCTGATGATTGGCTGCCAGCATCCATATCTGAATTGGTCAAGCTCTGGCAGATCCTCTCATGGGACAGCTATACCAGACTTCTGTCAGCAAGTACTTCTTGGCATTAGCGATAGTGTCTGTGTTTGGTGTCTACAGATGGGATGGATCCCTAGATAGGACAGTCTTTGGATGGTCTTTTCTTCAGTCTCTGGTCCACATTTTGTCCCTGTATCTCCTTTTGACAGGAGCAATTCTGGATTAATATTTTTGAGATGGGTGGGTGGCCCCTTTTGAGATTATAATGTAATTTCATCATTTATTCCTTCCCTTCCCTCCTCTCAAACCATCCTCTCTCCCTCCCTCCTCCCCTCCCTCCCTCCCTCCCT
>NW_021604648.1:7300836-7335822 GCF_004785775.1 Grammomys surdaster | reverse complement strand
TCCCCTCTCTCCCCTCCCTCTCTCCCTCCATCCATATATCCCTTTGCTCTTCTTTTATGTCTTCTTTGTTCATTATTATAGCATGCTTCAGACATATGTATATACATATGTATTTTTAAACAAAACTTGTTCTGTTTGTATAATGTTACTTATACGTATGTTTTCAGGTATATCCATTCTGTATTGATTCTCCAGGTAAAAGCACGTATAAATGTAATTTTGTGCTTGTGTGTTTATTATATGAGTTTGAGTGTATATATGTGTAGTTGAGCATTTGACCTGGCATACATGTGGAAGTCCAAGGACAAATTCTGATGTTGGTTCTCATCTTGCACCCTGAGACAGTGTCTTTTGTTTGCCATTACTAGTACCATGCGATCTGACTTACTGTGCTCTAGGTATTCTCCTACCTTTGGCTCCTCACATGAGCACTGGGATTGCATTCAGTCTATAAAATATGTTTTTTGTTTGTTTGTTTGTTTGTTTGTATTTTGTTCTGGGAATTCCAAACCAGGTCCCTAAACTTTTGTGATTGGTTTATGCTTCATCCAGAGGACAATTTTCCACCCCACCACTTGTATTTATATTAAGAAGAACCATAGAGAGACAGTTTCTACAAAAGGCTTTATTTGACATTTATTTAGCCAAAACTACACTATAAGCATAACCAAGTCTGTGATTTTATAATCAGAAGAGACACAGTATGATTATCTGTTGGAAAGTTGAGGCATTATCAAGGGCTTTAAACTTCTTAGAAATTACATAGAGTCAATATCCCCATAAGGGTTAAAGAAGAATAATTTTTTAAAGGTGTATGGAGGCAAAATTCTGGCTCCTTAAACTAGAATGCTCTCCAATATCACACAACTCTATTACATTGATTTTAGAACACATGTGATAGCTATAAATGAAATATAAATATACAATTTTATTTTAGTAATAAAATTATTTATAGTCACCTTATGGTTTATATAACGTAGAACTTGTTAAAATGACCCCATCTAAAGTTGATCCATGTCTGATGCTATATAAATAGCATCATACAGGCACAATTATGACATTGTTTTTCCTTTACATAATATTCATCTGAACATCTCAATATCTTAATAAAAATAATTGCATAGCTTTTGAAACCAAATATGAATCACCAGAAATTAAACATTTTATAATTTGTGCCCTTAGGGTCTTTACCAGAGATATACAACCAGGAGCTGCACTATGAAAGGAACCATAGGTAATACACAAACAAACATCTATAGACGTTGTTCAGTGAAGTTTTTATAGAAAATTTTCTATTTGAAATTAGTATAATTCAATCATTTATTATGTTAATGAATCATATCAGTATAAACAGTCTCAAAAAGCTCTATTTCTAGAATGTAGGAAAACTCTGACAGCTCAGTAATAAAAGACCTAGTCCTCTAGTATTACACGGCGAAGACCTGCAGCCCGGGTTCCTAGGCACCTTCTACTCTTTATATCCAAAAGAAGTCAGTAAGTTCTGCATTTATTGTCCTATCAAAAGCACTTAGGGCCTGTTCTATATAGAGAATAAATATTTAATTATGTGTTAATTACCCCTTTAAAATCATTGTGTATCACTTTGTGCTAACAGCAGCGAACTCTTGGGGAATGAGTAGGTCTAAAACCTGCCTTTGGATTGATTGCTTGCATGTCTAATGAAAGATCAGCACCTCTACTTGTGGGCTTTCACTTACACAGAGGAATAGGCAAGACTCTGCATCGGCAGGAAGCAAAGCTCTTTCACACAATGCAAGGATTTCTGTTGGTCAGGTTTATTGTACAATATATTATAGTTAATATAAGTATCAGAGGAGTTCTGATTGGAAACAGCAATGACAGAAAAGCAAGTAAATGTATGAAATTATTTTGTACTTATAAAACATGTCAAAACAAGAGTAAATCCGTGGAAAATGAAGGAAAGATTTGTCCATTGCTCTGCTTGTAGAGAACTGCAAAGAAGGACATATCAGAGTGGTCACCACTGATCAAACATGTTACACAATGGACTCTGTCTCATACAGGCCTGCCTTGCATATCTCTTTGGAAATTTCCATTTAGCTTGGGACAAATGTTTGAAATAGAAATATGTGAAAAATTATTCAGTAAATACCAGATAATTATTAATACTTTTATACTATTTATTCTGTAGCGTCCCCATTTTATATATGAAGTAACTGACATTTGGTGTTTGCTAATAACAACATAAACTTTGAGACAAATCCAATTTTTTTTAAACAATAAACTTATTATTCAATTTAGTTTCTAAATGATTAAAACCCATTGTTCTAAAAGGATATTGGTTATCAGACACATTGAAATTCAAGAGTCACATTAATAAAATAATTAATTTGTAAACTGTAATGAAATAAGTTAATGAAACAGGTATATTACCTTTCCTACTTGTTGAATAAATGAAGCTGTAGAAGCCACTCATCAACAGATTTATTGTTAAGAATATGTCTTTTAAAAAGAAATGAAGAGATGCCTCAATGGCTAAGAAAAATTGTTGAGATTGGAAAGGAACAACATTAGATTCTTAGCACCCATATGGTGTCTTATAACCATCAATAACTCCAATTCAAAGGGATATGACATCTTATTCTGACTTATATGAGTACCATTATGTGCCAGGCAGGCACATAATGCATAAACATACATGCAGACAAAATATTTAAATATGTAAAAATGTGTATTTAATGGTAAAAGTATAAAAATTATAAAAAGACTGAAGATAAAAATAGTTGGAATACAACATGAGGTCAGAGATGGTGAATCCTCCAGAAGTTTTTGTATTGTTGAGAATAGTTTTCGATATCCTAGATTTTTTGTTATTCCAAATGAATTTGCAAATTTCTCTTTCTTACTCTATGGAGAATTGATTTGGAATTTTGATGGGGATTGCACTGAATCTGTAGATTGCTTTCAGCAAGATGGCCATTTTTAGTATATTAATCCTGCTGATCCATGAGCATGGGAGGTCTTTCCATTTTCTGAGATCTTCTTCTATTTCTTTCTTCAGAGACTTGAAGTTCATGTCATATAGATCTTTCACTTGCTTGGTTAGAGTCATATGAAGGTATTTTATATTATTTCTGACTGTTGTGTATGGTGTTGTTTCCCTGATTTCTTTCTCAGCCTGTTTATCTTTTGAGTAGAGGAAGGATATTGATTTGTTTGAGTTAATTTTCTATCCAGCCACTTTGCTGAAGTTGTTTATCAGCTATAGGAGTTCTGTGGTGGAATTCTTGGGGTAACTTAAGTATACTATCATGTCATTTACAAATAGTGGTATTTTGACTTCTTTCTTTCAAATTCATATCCCTTTGACCTCCTTTTGTTGTCTAGTTGCTCTGCCTAGAATTTCAAGTATTATATTGAATAGGTAGGGAGAGAGTGGGCAGCCTTGTCTAGTTCCGGATTTTAGTGAGATTGCTTCATGATTCTCTCCATTTAGTTTGATGTTGGCTACTGATTTGCTGTATATTGCTATTGGTATGTTTAGGTATGGGCCTTGAATTCCTGATTTTTCCAAGACTTTTAAGATGAAGGGGTGTTGAATTTTGTCAAATGCTTTTTCAGTACCTAATGAGATGATAATGTGATCTATTCTCTTTGAGATAGTTTATATAATGGATTACATTTATGAATTTCCATTTATTGAACCACCCTTGTAACCCTGGGATGAAGCTTACTTGATTAAGATGGATGATTATTTTGATGTGTTCTCGGATTCAGTTTGTTAGAATTTTATTGATATTCATAAGGGAAATTGGTCTGAAGTTCTCTTTCTTTGTTGAGTCTTTGTGTGGCTTAAATATAAGCATAATTGTGGCTTCATAGAACGAATTGGGTAGTGTTTCTTCTGTTTCTATTTTGTAGAATAGTTTGAAGAGTATTGATATTAGGTCTTTTTTTAAGATCTGATAGAATTCTGCACTAGACCCATCTGGTCCTGGGCTTTTTTGGTTGGGAGAATTTTAATGACTGTTGTTATTTCTTTAGGGGTTACGGGACATTTTAGATGGTTTATTTGATTGTGATTTAACTTTGGTACCTGGTATCTGTCTAGAAAATTGTTCATTTCAACTAGATTTTCCAATTTTGTTGAGTATATGCTTTTGTAATAGGAACTGATATATTTTTTTGAATTAACTCAGTTTCTATTGTTATGTCTTCCTTTTCATTTCTGATTTTGTTAATTTTGACACTGCCTAAGTACACTTTTTTGGTTTGTCTGGCTAAGAGTTTATCTATCTTGTTGATATGCAAGCTGGTACATGGGCACAAGGGAAAGTTTCCTGAACAGATTACCAATGTTCTAAGATAAACAATCAATGAATGGGACCTCATAAAATTAGAAAGCTTCTGTAAAGCAAAGGACACTCTCTATAGGAGAAAATGGCAACCTACAGATTGAGAAAAGGTTTTTACCAACCCTACATCTGACAGAGGACTAACATCTAATATATACAAAGACCTCAGGGAACTAGACTCCAGAGAACCAAACAACCCTATTAAAAATGGGATACAGAGCTAACAAAAAAAAATTCTCAACTGAGAAATATCAAATGGCCAAGAATCACCTAAAGATATGTTCAACATCCTTAGTCTTCAGGGAAATGCAAATTACAACATCAATGAGAGTCTACCTTTCATTGGCTAAGATCAAAAACTGAGGTGTCAGCAGGTATTGTGGAGGATGTGGAGAAAGAGGAACACTCTTCCATTGCTAGCGGAAACTGAAAGCTCCTACAACCATTATGGAAATCAGTCTGGGTGTTCCTCAGAAAATTTGATATAGTACTACCTGAGGACCCAGCTATACTACTCCTGGGCATATACCCAAAAGGTGTTCCAACATATAACAAGGACACATGCTCCACTATGTTCACAGAAGCCTTATTTATAATAGCCAGAAGCTGGAAAGAACCCATATGTCCTTCAACAGAGGAATGGATACAGAAATGTGGTACATTCACGCAATGGAGTACTACTCAGCTATTAAAAACAATTAATTCATGAAATTCTTAGGCAAATGGATGGATATAGAAAATATCATCCTGAGTGTGGTAACCCAATCACAAAAGAACACACATGGTATACACTCACTAATAAGTGGATATTAGCCCAAAGTTCAGAATACCCGAAATACAATTCACAGACTACATGAAGCTCAAGAAGAAGGAAGACCAAAAAGGAGGAACAAAATACTTAGAGGAGGAAATATGAAGAAAATGTGTGGAGTAGAGACTGAAGGAAAGGCCACCTGGGGATCCATCCCATATACTGTCACCAAACCTGGACACTGTTGTGGTTGCCAAGAAGTACATGCTGACAGGAGCCTGATATTGCTGCCTCCTAAGAGTGTTTGCCAGAGCCTGACAAATACAGAGGAGTATGCACCAGTGTAAAGGAATGCCAGGGAAGGGAGGCAGAAGTGGTGGGGGGCACCCTCATAGAAGCATGGGGAGTGGGATGGGATAGAAAGTTTCCCGGGGGGAGAGGCAGGAAAGGGGATAACATTTGAAATAAAGAAAATATCCCCTAAAAAAAGCCAGAAAAAAAGAGCAGACTGTCCCAATGTTTAATAGAAAATAATATATTTTGCTAAATCATTAAATCATTACTTATACCCTGCATGGTGTAATTAACTGTATCTGTTTTTTTTCCAGAAAGTTCCTCATAACGGAAAGCTAAAGTTTAGGAAATGCTAATTTCACTAAGTAATATAAGACATATTATAAAATATAAAACATAATATAAAAATAATTGATAAAAAGGAAGAAAATTATTTGCAATTGGATATTTGATATATTTTAGATTTAGAATCCAGATTTGATTTTATGATCGAACCATTTAAAACCTGGATGTCTCTGGAATTGAAAGTGCTTTAATCATTATAATCAAGTGTGATGGGCTTCAAATTATCTCTATGGTGTGTGTGTGTGTTTGCGTGTACATGAAAGTTTGTATGTGTGAGTTTGCTATTTTCTGTGTTTGTGTCTTTGTGTTTGTTTGTGAGTTTGCATGTGTATGCATGTGGGAGTGTGTGTGAGCATGTGTGTATGTTTGTGCATTTGTGTTTGTGCATGTATTCATATTTGTACAAGTGTTCCCTGGTATGTTCTCTAAACTATAGCAAACACGATCATGGCAAGAACTATCAAAGAAGCAGAGGGAGGGGGGATGGAATAGGGGCTTTCCAGAAGGGAAACCCGGAAAGGGGATAACATTTGAAATGTAAATAAAGAAAATATCCACCTCAAGCTGTACTACAGAGCAATAGTGATAAAAACTACCTGGTATCGGTACAGAGACAGGCAGGAAGATCAATGGAATAGAATTGAAGACCCAGAAATGAACCCACACTCCTATAGTCACTTGATCTTTGACAAAGGAGCTAAAACTGTCCAGTGGAAAAAGGACAGCATTTTCAACAAATGGTGCTGGTTCAACTGGAGGACAACATGTAGAAGAATGAAAATTGATCCATTCTTATCTCCTTGTACAAAGCTCAAGTCTAAGTGGATAAAGGACCTCCACATAAAACCAGATACACTGAAACTAATAGAAGAGAAGGTGGGGAAGAGCCTTGAATACTTGGGCACAGGGGAAAAGTTCCTGAACAGAACACCAATGGCATATGCTCTAAGATCAAGAATTGACAAATGGGACTTCATAAAATTGAAAAGTTTCTGTAAGGCAAAGGACACTGTCAATAGGACAAAACGACAACCAACAAATTGGGAAAAGATCTTTACCAATCCTACATCTGATAGAGGGCTAATATCCAATCTATACAAAGAACTCAAGAAATTAGACTCCAGACAACCAAATAACCCTATTAAAAAATGGGGTATAGAGCTTAACAAAGAATTTTCAATGGAAGAAACTCGAATGGCAGAGAAGCACCTAAAGAAATGTTCAGTGTCCTTAGTCATCAGGGAAATGCAAATCAAAACAACCCTGAGATTCCATCTTACACCAGTCAGAATGGCTAAGATTAAAAACTCAGGTGATAGTAGATGCTGGCGAGGGTGTGGAGAAAGAGAGAACACTCCTCCATTCTTGGTGGGACTGCAAGATGGTGCAACCACTTTGGAAATCAGTGTGGCGGTTCCTCAGAAAATTGGACATAGCATTACCCGAGGATCCAGCTATACCACTCCTAGGCATATACCCAGAAGATGCTCAAACATATAACAAGGACATATGCTCAACTATGTTCATAGCAGCCTTATTTATAATAGCCAGGAGCTGGAAAGAACCCAGATGTCCTTCAACTGAGGAATGGATTCAAAAAATGTGGTATATTTACACAATGGAGTATTACTCAGCTATTAAAAACAATGAATTTGAGAGTTTCCTAGGTAAGTGGATGGAACTAGAAATCATCATCCTGAGTGAAGTAAGCCAATCACAAAAGAACACACATGGTATTCACTCACTGATTATCGGATATTAGCCCAGAACCTTGAAATGCCCAAGATGCAACTCACAGGCCACATGAAGCTCATAAAGAAGGAAGACCAAGTGGGGTTGATTCAGTCCTTCTTAGAAGGAGCAACAAAATACTCAAGGGAGCAAATATGGAGACAAAGTGAGGGACAGAAACTGAAGGAGGGGCCATTTGAAGACCTTTCCACATGAGTATCCATCCCATGTGCAGTCACCAAAGGTAGATGCTGATGTGGAAGTCAGGAAGTGCATGCTGATAAGAGCCTGATATGGATGTCTCCTCAGAGGCCTTCAAGAGTCTGACATATTCAGAGGCAGATGCTCACAACTAGCCATTGAACTCATCATGGGGTTCTCAGTGGAGGAGTTAGAGTGAGGACTGGAGGAGCTGAAAGGGTTTGTGGCACCATGAGGAGAGCAACAATATCAACCAACCACAGCTCCCAGGGTCTAAACCACCAGCCTGGGAGCACTTAGGGAGGGATCCAGGGCTTCAGCTGAATATGTAAGAGTGGAGGGCCCTGCTGGGCATAGGTGGAAGATGAGATCCTTGACCTCATGAAGGCTGGACGCCCCAGGGGGTGGGAATTTTGAGGGTGGGAAAGTGGGAGTGAGGGGTTAGGTAGGGGTTACATCCACAGAGAAGAAGGAGGAAGGGTAAGGGGATAGGGGGTTCCCGGGTGGGTGGGGGATGGGGTAAGGGGACAACATATGAAATGTAAATAAAATATCCAATAAAAAAAATTATAAAAAAAAAGAAAAAGAAAATATCCAATAAAAGAAAACAATACTAAAAGTAATAAAAAAGAATTTGTTATAGATTAATTGAATGTTGAGTATGATTTTTATATTATGAGTTATTTTTCTGCTAATTGAAATTCGGTAGTCTAGCTTGCATTTCTGAATGGACTATTAGCCCATGTATTATGTTGTAACATCTTACACTTGACACTTGTCTCCATGAGAATATGGCTCAGTGGACTCAGTTAATCTTTGGATTGTTGATGAATGTTATTTTATTACTCCCCAAATCTCACTTCTACATTTCATTACCAGTAAAACTGGTAAAATCTTGAGATGTGATTGAGTTCAAATATAAACTTTTCAAATTTTTTTAATCCACAATTTTACTATTGATAATTGTTACTTTACTAGAAATATCATACTCACTTCACACATTTCACAATAAAGTTTGCCAATTAGCCATGTGAATAATCATGATCTATCAGCCCATCTTTCAAGTGAGGATGGTTACTATTAACAAAAGCAGCTATTGTGGTTCACATCTCATTGGATTGTGAGGGAGCTTTTCTCAAGTTAACTGTTAGATTTCTGAACATTGCAGAAACATTTTACACACACACACACACACACACACACACACACACACACACACACACACTATTAAGGACAACTACTCCAAGCTTGACATCTTATAAAATGAAGGTTATACTGTTTCATATAGGATATTTTTAATTGAGACTTTTCTTGTATATTAGCAGCATTGAGTATCACAAAGGCTCATGCCACTGATTTGAGTTGTTCTACAGCAACAGTCATGGCCACCTTTGCTGTGACACCATCTCAATTATATCTGAAGATAACAAAATCATTCATCTGCAGATCACAGACACACACACACACATATGTGAATATATACATTTATGCACATGCAAACACACACGATGAACATGGATGGTCTCTGAGTAACTAATGAGTTGGGACCGAGGCTTTAGACCCACAATAACTCAATGGCATTGCTACCTGATTTTTTTCATATGCTTTGGAAGTCTTGAATTAGGATATTCTTTTCTCATTAAAGCATTTACAATCAAGAGTTGTTTTCTTATATTCATGACCTGCTTATAGGAGCAGATGGAATTTAAGGGTTTACTGCTACAGTAACATTTGTCATTTGCTATGACAAAATATTAGTCAAAATAAGAGAAATATGGAATTTAAAGAATTAACTTGTAAATAAATTCCAGACAAAAAGTATTTGATTTAATAACTGAGGCAAAGCAATGCTACAAGCTATTGCATCGTTAAACTGCATTCCTGCTAACTTGACAATGTCTTCTAACCTTGCAGCTGAGAGTGTGAGGGAAACTTATCAGTTCAGCAAAAGGAGGAATTCTTCTTTATTAAATGTATGCTTTTAAAGGGAAAGATTATTTGCTTTGCACTGCAAACAACCTTAACATCCACTCCACTGAAAATCAAATTGTGTTTCCAGGGCAAAGACAGTAGATTGATATTAATAGACATTCTGTTCTCAAGCAACTTATTCTATTAGTTTGTTGCCTCTGTACCTTTAGGAGTTTACAGAATCAATGGCCTAAAAGGTTTTGGAGACTCTAATATTTATGGTTTGGGTTTTTATGCTTTAAAAAATATGCAGTTTTTTCTCTTTAAAAGGTATACTACATCTTTTGTTTTGTGACTTAGAAAATTTCTAAGTGGATAGTTAAAACTAAGAGAACTGTTAAGGTTAGATGATAACTCATAGAAAAGTTCAAAGGGACCAGATGTAGGAAAGTTTTGATGAAGATAAAGACCAATATTTTGAATTTATTTTTAAGTCATTGTTATATGATTTAATGTAGATTTAAACACTTATTTTGTGACATTGTTTGGAGATTAAGTCACATGAACTGTATAAGGATCTCCAGATAGACCAGATATAAACTAGAATATTTTGTGAAATATTTAGCTATACAATAAAAGAAATTACTAATGAATGAATACTGTGTACTTCACTGGTAATGAGCTCAAACCTACTAAATTGCATGCTATAAGGGCTAAATCTAGAGAGTAGCACTTCAGACTGCCAAGAAGAGAAAGGATTAGGCAAAGAGCATTGTGAAGTGGGTGTGGGGGTGTAAGTGTGATAAAAATCCAGTTAGATCAATGTGAGTATATGGTGCCATATTAGAATTAAGAGAGTTAACTCTCTGTGAGAAAACTTCATTCTAAAGTGAAAGGCTATACATGTGCTAATAAAACAGAATTGGTTAATATTCATAGCATACCTGAATCAACACTTCACAATATGTTATATACAAACATTGTGTCAGTCAAAAAAACGAATATTTTAAAGGCATGGTTCAGAATTTATTATTTGATTGAATATGATCATATTACTATGAATTATGTAGTTGCTTTAATTGTGGTGCTCTACAGCAGTGGAAGAATATCCCTACATTAACGAACATCTTTTATTTGAGTGGGAGATTATAACTTCAGAAGCTATGGGGCTCTACTTGGTGCTTTGAGCCACCTTTCAGCTTCAACTCTTCGTTTTCACCTTGGGCTCTCTTAACTTTAAAAAGCTTTATAAATGCTACAGATAAAAATATTGTATGTGAAGGATATTTGATTTGGAGTTAGTACTCATGAGCTTTACTTAATTAGGCATGAGGACAGAGAATAGAATTAGTAAATGTGACTGGGTTACCTCACTCAGGATGATAATTTCTAGTTCTATCCATTTGCCTAAGAATTTTATGAAGTCATTATTTTTAATGGCTGAGTAGTACTCCATTGTGTAAATGTACCACATTTTCTGTATTCATTCCTCTGCTGAGAGACATCTGAGTTCTTTCCATCTTGTGGCTATTATAAATAAGGCTGTTATGAGCATAATGGAGCATGTGTCCTTGTTATATGTTGGAGCATCTTCTGGGTATATGTTCAAGAGTGATATAGCTGAGTGTCAGGTAATACTATTTCCAATTATCTCAGGAACCATCAGACTGATTTCCAGAGTAGATGCATCAGCTTGTAATCCCACCAACAATGGAGGAGTGTTCCTCTATCTCCACATCCTCATCTGAATCTGCTGTCAACTGAGTCATTCTAAGTTATGTGTAGTGGGATATCAGTGTTGTCTTGATTTGCATTTTCCTGATAAATAAGGATGTTGAACATTTCTTTAAGTGCTTCTTGGTCATTTGAGATTCCTCGACTAAGAATTCTTGTTTAGCTCTGTACCCCATTTTTAATAGGGTTATTTGGTTCTCTGAAACTTCTTGAATTTTTGTATATATTGGATATTAGCCCTCTATCAGAAGTAGAATTGGTAAAGGTCTTTTCCCAATATGTAGGTTGCCATTTTGTCCCATTGACAATGTTCTTTGCCTTTCAGAAGCTTTTTAATTTTATGATATCCCATTTGTCTACAGTTCATCTTAGAGCCTGAGCATTGGTGTTCTGTTCAGGAAAATTTCCTCTGTAATAATATGTTTAAGGCACTTTCCTACTTTATCTTCTGTTACATTCAGTGTATCTGGTTTTATGTGGAGGTCCTTGATCCACTTGGACTTGAGCTTTATACAAAAAAGATAAGAATGGATCAATTTGAATTCTTCTACATGCTGATCACCAGTTGAACCAGAACCATTTGTTGAAATTGCTGTCTTTTTTCCACTGGATGATTTGTCTTCTTTGTCAAAGACCAAGTAACCATAGGTGTGTGGGTTCATTTCTGGGTCTTTAATTCTATTCCATTGATCTACCAGTTTGTCTCTGTACCATTATCATGCAGTTTTTATCACTATTGCTCTGTAGTACAGCTTGAAGTCAGGGATGGTGATTACTTCCAAAGTTCTTTTATTGTTGAGAGTAGTTTTTGGTATCCTGCATTCTTGTTATTCCAAATGAATTTAAGAATTGCTCTTTCATATATATATATATATATATATATATATATATATATGTATATATATTGGATATTTTACTTTCATTTCAGATGTTTTCCCCTTACCCCATTCCCATCCCACCCAGGAACCCCCTATCTATCCCACCTCCTGCTTCTATGAGGATGTACATCCACCTAGTCCCTCACTCCCACTTCCCCACCCTCGAATTCACCTCTACTGGGCATCATAGAACCAAGAATCTCCTTTCCCACCTATACTGACAAGGCCATCCTCCCCTACATATATAGCTGGAGTCATTGGTCCCTCCCTATGTGCCCTCAGGCTGATGGTTTAGACCCTGGGAGCACTGGTTGGTTGCCATTGTTGTTCTCCTCATGGGGCTGCAATCCCTTCCAGCTCCTTCAGTCTTCTCTCTAACTTCTCGAATGGAAACTCCTTGATCAGATCAATGGTTAGCTGTGAGCATCTGCCTCTGAATATGTCAGACTCTGGAAGACCTCTAAGGAAACAGCTATATCAAGCTCCTATCATTATGCACTTTCTTGACATCCACATCAGCATCTAACTTTGGTGACTGCACATGAGATAAATACCCAGGTAAAATGTTCTCCAGACCCACACTTTGTCTCCATATTTTCTCTATCTCTGTGAAGAGTTGAGTTGAAATGTTGATGGGAAATGCATTGAGTCTGTAGACTGATTTTGGTAAGATGGCCATTTTTTACTATGTTAATCCTACTGACTCATGAATATTTTCATCTTCTGACATCTTCTTCAATTTCTTTCTTCAGAGACTTGAATCTCTTGTCATATAAATCTTTCACTTGCTTGGCTAGAGTCATGCCAAGATATTTTATATTCTTAGTGACTTTTGTGAACGGTGTTGATTCTCTAATTTCTTTCTCAGCCCAATTATCTTTTGAGTAGAGGAAGGATTTGTTTGAGTTAATTTTCTATCAGCCACTTTGCTGAAGTTGTTTATCAGCTCTAGGAGTTCTCTGGTGGAATTTTTGGGGTCACTTAAGTATATTATCACATCATCTTGAAATAGTGATTACTTGTCTTTTTCTTCCCACCTCCTTTTGTTGTCTAATTGGTCTGCATAGAACTTCAAGTACTATATTGAATATGTAGGGAAAGAGTAGGCAGCCTTGTCTAGTCCCTGATTTTAGTGGAATTGCTTCAAGTTTCTCTCTATTTTGTTTGATGTTGGATATTGATTTTATATATATTGCTGTATATGTTTAGATATGTGCCTTGAATTCCTGATCTTTCCAAGACATTTTACATGATGTACTCACTGATAAGTGGATATTAGCCCCAAAGCATTGAATACTCAAGATAGACCATATGACACTCAAAAAGAAAGAAGTCCAAAGTATGGATGTTTGAGTCCTACTTAGAAGGGTGGACAAAATAACCATGAGATATAGATGGAGGGTGGGAAATGGGAGGGAGAGAGGAAATGGAGGGGAAACGAGGGACAGAAGGGTGGACAAAATAACCATGAGATATAGATGGAGGGTGGGAAATGGGAGGGAGAGAGGAGATGGAGGGGAAACGAGGGACAGAATAAAGTGTGTGAGGAGGCAGGGGAGAAGTGTCAGGTAACTGAAAAGAAGTCTGTAGCAGTGGGGGATAGGGAGCCACTAGAAAGTCCCAGATGGAAGAAAGGGTTTTCAAGTACCCAATGGGCATGACATTAGCTGAAATACCAAACAAAAGGGAAATAGAACCTTTAGAGAGAGTATTGAGTATATAGGCATGGCCCCCAGTTGAGGGATGGGGCTACTCAGCCATCTTAAATATTTTAACACAGAATTGTTCCTGTCTAAAAGAAATAAAAGGAGGAAAGGCCATTCAGAGACCACCCTATTCAGGGATCCATTCCATATGTAGACACCAAACCCAGACAAGATTTCTGATGCCAAGAAGCGCTTGCTGACAGGAACCGGTTATAACTATCCCCTGGGAGGTTTTGCCAGAACTTGACCAATACAGATGCAGATGCTTGCAGCCAACCATCCGACTGAGCATGGGGACTCCAATGGAAGAGTTAGGGGAAGGAATGAAGGAGCAGAAGGGGTTTGCAACCCCATAGGAATAACAACAATATCATCTAACTGGAGCACTCCCCCCCCCCCAGAGCTCCCAGGAACTAAACCATTAACCAAAGAGTATACATGGAGGGACCCATGGCTCCTGCTGCATATGTAGCAAAGGATTACCTTCTCTGGAATAAGTGGGAGGGGAGGCCCTTGGTTCTGTGAAGCCTCGATGTGCCAGCATAGGGAGATTCTAGAGTGGTGAGGCAAGAGTTAGTGGTTGGGTACAGGAGCACCCTCATGGAGGCAGGGGAAAGGGGAAGGGGACAGGGGCTTTGCAGAGGGGAAACCAGGAAGGGGGACAAAGTTTGAAATGTAAATAAATAAAATAACCAATAAAAAAAGAATTAGAAACTGTGTAGAAGGTTTATATTTTGTATCTATAAAATTATAGTACTTCTCAGGTCATAGGTTGTCATGATGTTAATTAAATATTGGTAGCACATTGCAGTTGCTTGATAAACATTTAATTCCTCAAGATCATGTAAAAAACCTGGACATTCCTTTACTCTTCAGTACAAAATTTAAGAAATACTATATATAAATTCATTGAGGATTTGTTTCTTTATGTTCTATTCAGCCAACCCCCTTTTGCTCTTCTCTTCTTTCTTTCCTTCCTTCTCTTCCTTCTTTTGTTCAGTTTCTATATTTAACTCCTACATCCTCTTCTCTGTTTCTTTTTATTTGACTTATTTGTACTTTGTTGTTATTAAAGTCAATAAACACATGTGAAAAATCCTAAAAGTAGAAGTCAGGAAATTTAGCAAATAAAGAGATATAGATATTGTAGGGAAATTTAATTTTGCAGACAAACAAGAAACAGGCAATGAAACAAGATATAGGAATTATTCTTCAACTCAGTTGAACAAATTTATGAAACAGGTTTGTTAGGGTGATACATGTAACCACCAAGACCCACATCTAGTATACAAGAGACATTTAACAGATGATGTTACCACTGTTTTCTACTCAATACAGACTCAGATTTGAGCAATTTCTTATTCAAGTTGTTGGTACTGAATATTTAATAGCATATCTCGATAAATTCTGGAGAACCTCTGTTTTGAGAGATCAAGAAACAAGAAAACTTGACTTATGAGCAAGGAAAGGCTGAAGTTAAGACTCACAATGGGAAAAAGTACTCCACTAAAGATAACGATAAGTTCAAACAGACACAGAAGAGAGTTGAAAGAAACAGCAAGTAATCTGCAATCTGTTAACTTAGCCCTTCACTGCTGTCAAGCAAATCGAAAATGTGCTCTACCCTTTCACAAAGTAAACCATGGTACCTGAGGAAGACCTAGAGAGAGTAGAATAACCCCTTTCATATCACACACTGGTACAGCTTTGATAATAAACATCATTGAAGATAAAGTCATGTAATCATAGCATGTAGGTCTCAACTTTATGTCCAATCACATTTTGTTTTGATGCCTTTCTTTTTTTTTTGAGTTTTTTTTTATTGGATGATTTATTTACATTTCCTATGTTGTCCCCTTACCCCATCCCCCACCACCCCCTCGGAACCCCCAATCCCCTCGCCCCTCCTCCTTCTTCTCTGTGGATGTAACCTCTATCTACACCCCCCCACTCCCACCTCCCCACCCTCAAAATTCCCACCCCCTGGGGCATCCAGCCTTCATGAGGTCAAGGTTCTCTTCTTCCACCTATGCCCAGCAGGGCCCTCCACTTTTACATATTCAGCTGAAGCCCTGGATCCCCCCCTAAGTGCTCCCAGGCTGGTGGTTTAGACCCTGGGAGCTGTGGTTGGTTGGTATTGTTGCTCTCCTCATGGTGCCTCAAATTCTTTCAGCTCCTTCAGTCTTCACTCTAACTCCTCTATTGAGAACCCCATGATCAGTTCAATGGCTAGTTGTGAGCATCTGCCTCTGAATATGTCTGACTCTTGAAGGCCTCTGAGGAGATATCCATATCAGGCTCTTATCAGCATGCACTTTCTTGAATACAGAGTATAGGCAAAATGCTACTGATTCCTAACTTAAATTAGCTTTTTGAAATTTATTAAATCTTCGGACCATAAGAAAAATTTTAGACTTACATTTCAGTAGTTAATGAGCTTGTTACTTTGAGAAGGGAAATACTTGTCTCAGTTTTTAATTATGATTTCATGTTTTGTGACCAAAGTAAAGATTTCATAAAAAGAAAAGTGGTTTGTGTCACTCAGTTTATATTAGATTAAAAGAAATTGTCAGGCCCTCAAAGCCAATGCTAGCTCTTTACTTTTGAATTCAAGTTTTATATGTATAAAAGTATTTTATATGTGTGTGTATGTGTGTGTATGTGTGTGTGTTTATATTGATTTTTCTTCTCAATTTATATCTTCTTGATCTTCTTCATTTGTCTTATTTGATTGCACTAGCTAAAAATTCAAGTACTAGAATGAATAGGTATGAAGAGAATAAACAACTTGCTTTGCTCCTGATTTGAATGAGTTTGTTCTGAATTTCTCTCTGTTAAGTTGATGTGGGCTATGCACTTGCTGTTAATTGCATATATTATGTTGAAACATGTCTCTTATATCCCTAGTCTTTTGAAAACTTTTAAAATAAGTGGTACTGTATTTTATTAAAGGATTTTTCTGAATCTAACAAGATAATTATGTTTTTTTCAGATATTTATATTGTAGATGTGTGGAATATATAAATAAAATCTTACAGTTAATAATGTTTCAGCTAAGTAGCCTGATGCAAAATTAACTTGCAAAACTCAATAACTTTCCTATATACAAATGAGAAACAGATGAAGAAAGCTATTAAAATAGCCTCAAAAAATAAAAAAGTAACTTGGGGGTATCTATAATTAAGAAAGTAAAAGACTTGTAGAATTTAAAAAAAAAACCCTTTTGTATCTATAATAATTATGTAATTTGAAGACGATATCAGAAAATGGAAAGATAGCCCATTTTCATAAATCAGTAGAATTAACAGAGTAAATATGGCTATGCTACTAAAAGCAATCTACAAATTCACTGCAGTTTCCATCAAATTTTCAACATAATTCTTCACATATTTTGAGGAGATAATTTTCAGTTTTATATATGGACACACACACACAAACACAAAAACACACCAGTTCTTTGCTTATATGAATTGTTTTCTTGTTTTGTGTCTTTATGAGCTTGCTATGTGTGTTAATGTGTCTATCTCTATGTCTATATATGTTTCTTGTGATTTTATTTTGCTTAGTTTTTGTTCTTTGCTTTATAAAATCAGTACTCCCTCATTTTAAGATTCCTATTTATTTTCTAAGGAGAAAGAGCAAGAAAGTGTGTGTATTGGGTGAGGGAAGATGTGTGGGGGATCTGGAGGGAGTTGGGGAGGTATAAACCATAATCAGAATACATTGTATGAAAAATCTAATTTTGATAAAAACAGAAAGCTAACATTTGAGTAAAAGTTATGTTTAAGAAAGAGAAAGAAAAGAGGACAGCATTGAAAATGGCTGTAAGAATGGAGTTCCTCTCAGTATTATGTTGACTGTCACAATATAATTATGAATTTTCAGCTCTTTTTATTGGATATTTGATAAATGATGGTATGATCCTGAAAAAAATATGGATAAAGTGAATCAATAGAAAATTTATATGATTTGTCATACCATATAGCTTTCTTTCCAACACTTTAAGCAGATGTACAGTATGACTTCATTTAGACATGTCATTTTCTCATTTAGATATTTTCAAGTGCATTATCTTTCTGTATTTATACACACAATATCCACTGGATCTTGAAAAATTAATTTTATACACAAAGTGAATAGCAAATATTGCATGTTTCTTCATTTGTCTTTGTGAGTCTGAACCATTTAATCTTTACTTTTAAAGTATTCTCTAACACTAGCTTTGCAATTATGAAACAGTGATACTTCATCTATTTATTCCTATGCTAATTATGAAAGTAGAGAACAATGCCTAGAACAGTTATGAAATGTAATCACATGGCCGCTGTTCAGTGTGTTATATGCTTTCTGCAAAATTGTGAGAGTCTGAATTCAATCTTTCACTCTTATGTGAAAATGCTAGGCATGGCAGTGCATAGTTGCACAGAAGCAGAAACACATGGATTCATGGGGCTCGCTGGTTAGCCACCCTTAACTACCCCTGCAAATTCCAGATAAGTTTGAGACACTCTCCTCAAAACAAGATGAGTATACTTTGAGAAAAGACATTTGAGGTTAACATCTGTCTTTCAAATGCCTATACAAACACATAAACATTCACTTAGTCACATACACATAAGATATGCAATCCTGGTTGAATGCTATCTAAACTAACAGGAAATATTTACACTAATAATGAGAAGTAAATAGAATTATGCAAGATGCTGTGAGATTTTACTTTATATCTCCATTACGTAGCATCTGTGCTACTTTGGGAATTAATTTATATTGCCCCAATGAAGTCATCTCATACTTGTCCTTTAGAATTTCTAGGCAGAATAGAATCCTTATATCCCCTTACATATAGAGCATACATGGCAAAATAGTAGTATGTAATAACATTTTGGCATGTAATAACAATTTTATTATTTTGGGTATTGTATATTATTATCATTATTATTAGTAGTATTAGTAGTAGTAGTAGTACATTTTCATACAGTCATTAATCTTGATATGAATCAAGGTTTTTTATTTAAGTTGTATTGGCCATACTAATAATGAAGATGAGAAATCATGTTTTTGTTCCTATCATATCAGGAAGTGAGACCTGAGACTGGGCACACAAGCTATATGCTTAATATTTGATTCTTTTACCCAGTTTCACCTTTACTTTAGTCTAATATAATTTTCAGAGCAGAGAAAACAAGAAACATAACGTTATGAAATTTCCCTATAAATTTTACTAACTCATTGTTCATTATGATCCTTCTTTGTAATAAGTTATGAAACATTTATGGATGGAAGTGCACACATCATGAAAATTTAATGAGTATATGCATATCTTCGGTTTCTAATAACCCTTAAAATATATGAATTTAGTAACATTGAAGATACTTAAATATCTCAGTTTAAACCTCAAAGTTGTCCAGATACTCATGAATCTATTGACTATTAAGTTTGGCACTGATTTAATACTTGAATGTTTGAAAGCTCAGCATAAAAACAATGAGGGAATGACTATGCAATATGGTAGTGATAAAAATAAAATTTCCCTTTAAATTAATTTTCTTAATATCAGTGATCTGTCTACCATATATTATTTATCCATGTCTCTATCACTGCCATTTACTATCAGTCACTTCTATTACCTATCAATCTTCTATTATCTATCTAACGTCTATCCACTATCTTTACATCTAGTACCATTAATTTTCCTTGTTCATCTTTTCCAGTTTTGCTTTTTATAACCCAAATAATGCTTCAATCTTAACCCATTTAATTGGTCCCCAGTGACTACTGTAGAGTGCATGGGTGTTCCTAAGTGTCAGAGAATCTATTCATAGTATTTCAGAATTCGACTTAAATATACTTCGATCATATAGTGTTCAAAATTCTTTCTTCTATTCTGTCTAAGCTCTAAGGCACCTGCTTTATTTTCCTTGCTGTCATTTCTGTCACTCATTTGCTGAATTACTATTTCAGATATAGTGTATCCAGAGGTTTATGGTCAAATATAACAGGAAGACAAGTAAATCAGTAACTGATACAGTTGAGCAAGTGTTAGCATATGTGTGTCCAAGCTTGTGTGGACAAGTCAATGGAATTCATAATTGGTTAGTATTTATAAAAAAATCCATTAAGTAGAAATCATATGAACAACTTATTATTAATATGATTGTCAGTAAATGCTAATACATAGAAAATGCATTCTATATAGTGAGTCATATTAAAATGTAGCCTGGAAAAGATAACATGAATCCTCTATATTTGCTTTCTTACAAAGAGTATGGACATGAAAAATTTCTGGACTATCCCTCCAACAGTTTTTCTCTCTTTTTCCTTCTTTTTCCTTCTTCCCTCATTTTTAAAATCTCCTTTTCCATTATTAAATTAGTTCTTTGAGAATTTCACCTACGTATTTAGGACATTGTGTTTACTTTCTTCCCTCACTAAATTTTATGTCCTTGTCACCACTTCCACAATCTTTCCAGACCACAATCTCCACATTTATGCCTGTCTGTTTTGCTTTTTGACACATTGATTTTAACCAGAGGCATCTGTGTAGCTGCAGATTTGAAACTGCCCATTGTAACCTGCTGGTTTCATACGCTATTGAAGATCATCACTGCCTTCTCGGAATTCACCAGGTGCCAATGGTTTAGCAGTGATATAGATGCACTTTGATTTCTCTGAGTCCCTCCTATTTCTCAATTTAGACTGTTTCTAAATTTTAGGTTTGATATTGATGTTATTTACCATGTGAAGCTGTTTTTATGCATGGTGAGAGAAAGAATTTAGTTGATTCTTCTACACATGGATATCCATTCTTTTTCTACCATCATTTGTTGAAGCAACTGCCTTTCCCCTGGTATTCCCTTGTGAGCCTGCAATGTCATGAGTTTATGTATGTGTTGTCTATTCTTTTCACTCTATTTATGTGTGTGTATGTGTTGTGCTTTGTTGTTTTATATTACCCTGCTGCTGTTGTATAATTAGAAATCAGAGGTGGTTATGTTTATTAAAAAGATGACTTTTGAAGTATCCAGAGGATAGCTTAGAAATAAAGTGAAAATGATTCACAACCCTAAAGTCTATGTGGGAAGGAACTATCCAGTATGGAACTAGCTACCTGAATGAAGTGACATGAGGCTGATAAGATGGCTCAGTGGTAAAGGTATTTGCTGTCAAATCTGTTGTTTTGATTTTCATACATGGCTTCCATGAGATGAAAAGAGAGAGTTGCCTCTCATCCCTCCTGCTTGTTGTACTTGGATTTCTGTATGCATACAGGTCATGTAGACTCATGCGTTCATGCTGTTATAACCATAAACACAAAACATAAAACTGAAATGACAACATGATAGAATTAGGCCAGATGGGAAATGTTATGCAGCACTATATGAGATATCCACAAGTAGCTTCTTTTAGAAGGATTACCTAAGGAAGTGAGGGTCAAAAATCTTGCTTCTAAGTAATTGGAAACTGCATGACCTTTGTCCATTCACACTGCTTAGTCTTCTGGGTAACTCTTCCTCCATGCCCTTTTTCCTTCTCATCGCACCTGCAATTACATTCCCAGGATTTTTTAAGTGATTTTCATGGTAATTTATTCCACTTGATACTTTGTTTTGAATAGCAAGTGACAATTGACAAAGGGGCTAAAAATGATGACTTTGGAACCCATTTAGGATCGAAGTTGCTTCCATATGAATTCAAAAGGAAACAGACAGTGGAAACCCTGAAAAGCAATAGAGGAAAACTTTTTAAAAGAGAGAAATGCGTGCTTTTTCATTACAATTGAGTAAGCAACCTGTTTGAAAGTTTAATTATGTGGTAACCAAATCTATCTCCATCACTGATAGTAATTTAGATTTATGATTTATTTCAGTTTTTGTGTATGGGCACTGTTGTAGAGTCCAGAAGAAGGCATCAGATTCCCTGGAACTGCAGTTAGAGACAGATGTGAGCCAACGTGTAATTGCTGGGAATTGAATCTGGGTCCTCTACAAGAACAGCCAGTGCTCTAAACCACTCCAGCCTGCTAATAGTAATTTAGAAAGGATCAAAGATTTAGGAAAAGAATCACTTAGGAACATCCTTAATCATATTGAATTTCTCTGGTGGCCAGATTTTATCCATAGGTTATCTTAAGAAATTCTGTAGTGCGTATAAGATAGTGACAATGTATTGTTCTCGAGTTTATTAGAAATCAACATTGACAGACTGAGGTTTGAAAGCTAACAATAGATAACTATAGACTCTCCAGGGTTTCCAAGGAGCATTTTATGTGTTGTTTGGTTTCAGTTTTGGTGCAACAACAGCTCTGAAAACTGTTGTATGCTATGTTCTCACTTGGAAGATGAAAAGAAAGTGTGAGCTTTTAATGTGAGGTTAAGTGGATCACCATACCACTGTAGAGACCTTTGTAACACTGACCAGCTTCTGTGTTTGAATAAATGTTGTTGGATCAGAGATGAGGGATATTTTTCTCTTTTTTTACTGCTTTCACTTCAATTCTCTCCATCCCCCAATTTTATTAGCTTTTTGAGATTTTTGAAAAAATGTATTTGCTCACATTTACCACTTCCTCTAACTTCTCCCAGGTCCTCCCTTTTCTCTGCCTATTCAGCTTTGTGGGTGGGTTTTTTTTTTTTTTATCTATCAAGTTCAGTTTATTTTTCCTATGTACTTTGGGGCCTATCACAAACCTCCCATGGGCTACATATTATTGGTATTGAACTTTCCCTCTCAGAATGGCTGAAGTGCCAATAGTACCTCATCCTTTCAATTCGTATTTTTGGTGGACTAACTTGATTTATCTGGATTTTAGAGTGTTCCTTTATTTCATGAGTATATACTGATTATCCACTCATTATCCTACAAATGAGTGGAGCTTGAATTCATGTTAATGAAGGGCTCAAGGATAAGAATATTCAAAAATCAATCAATGTGTTTAAAAACGAAAGCAAATGTTTTTGGATTCACATAAAAATGAAAAGAACTTAAGGCTAGTATAGACATAAGACATCTACTCTATACCAAAAATGCGTTCAGTGCATAGAAACAGATAATTAGTAATGGAGAGTTGAGTAAAGGTAACTGTAGTACAGAAAGATCTGTGATTTAAATCTTTGTGTTTCTGAAGTATTTGACTTTACCTGTAGACCACACAGAGAGAAATATTATTATTTCTAGATATCACGTCACAATGTGAATTTATAGAGTTAATCTGGAAGTGACAGGAGAGTTCCAGTGTCCATGATGGTTAAAGTAAATCATAAAAAAAGAAACAGAAATAAAAAATGTGAAGTAAATTGATGACTAGAGTGTCTAGCTTTGAGTTTATGCAACGTGCTTTGTGATCACATCACCAGAGATTTCTCATGTTAACAGGAATAAACACTGAAATAAAAGCATGTAAAACATGACTTACTGCAATTATTCTTATAGCATTATTTTTATTCCTGTGAATAATTACCTATAAAGTAAGGAAACTTCTAGGGCAGTGTAATTAGTCCAGATGTTTAGTTTGTTGCAACTAATTTTTTCCCAGGCTTTGTTCTAGGAGCTGAGTAGCATAGAGATGTGGAAATAGTGGTTGCTATATACAAGAATTTATAACCTGGGCATAATGACTCACAACGGTAACTCCATTACTTGACAGATAAAACTACTAGGATTGAGGATATCGTGGATTACAGAAGAAGACCCTGTCTCAACACATAGTTTATTATAAAAGAAAACATTCCGTTGAGGCTAGATTATAGTTTTAGTGGTTTAGTCCATTATCATCTTTGTAGAAAGCATCACTGGATTCAGGTTAGCAATGGAGCAGCTGCTGGAAGCCATAGGTAATCCATGGTGAAAAAGAGACCCTGAGCCTGCTATGAGTTTGTTGAAACTTCAAAACCCACCACCAATGACATACATCTTCCAAAACGGTCATAATTTCTAATATTGCTCATTCTATCAAGGACTTTCACTCTCTGGTGACGAAGTACTAAAACATATGAGCCTATGGAGGCCTTCTTATTCAAAGCACAACAACTATTCTCAATTAACTAGATTCCATTGCTTATAGATTACTGATCATTAACTCATTAACATTAACATTAAAATTCATTAACATGAACTCAACCTCCACTCATTTGTAGGTAAAATAAAATTGGCTTCCACCTCTCATGCCTTTGATTCAGGAGTATGCTTCACTCTTAAAATTACTACAGTTCATCAGCTGGCCATTTCCTCAGACTCTGCTCTATCTTAGTCCCTGCAGGTCTTGTAGGCAGGACACATTTTGGATTGAAGGCTTGGGGAATGGATTACTGTCTTTATCCTTCAACTGAGAGTCCTACCTAGCTACAAGAAGTGGCCACTTCAGAATCCATATCCCCACTGCTAGGGATCTCATGGAATCACCCCCTTAGATTCTTGAAGCCTTTCCCCATCCCAGGTCTCTGGCACATCCTAATAATTTCCCACACTCCCCAACAGGTCTCTCTTCTCTCTCCCCTTCTCACCCTACACAAAAGCATATGATATCCCATCTCACTCTCGTCCCTTCCACCCAGTTCCCTACTTCCATTGACCTCTGCTATCTATTTTGTTTCCCCTATAACTGAAATCCAAGCATCCTTGCTTGTGTCTTCCTCCTTCTTTAGTTGATTTGGGTCTGCTGGTTATAGGATGGTTATCTAGTGCTTTATGGCTAATAGCCACTTATAAATGAGTATATACCATGCATATCTTTTTGGTTCTAGATTACCTCACTCAAGATGATATTTTCTAGTTCCACCTATTTGACTACAAAATTCATGATTTCATTGTTTTTGATGGCTGAGTAGTGTTCCATTGTGTTATATAACCAGATTTTCTGTATCCATGCTTCAACTGAGAAACATCTAGGAACTGAGACCCATCCCATGGCTAAGAAACAATTCTTTTTTTTTATAAGAACCAATTCTTAATACTATTAATGATACTGTGTCATGGTTGCAAGCAGCAACCTAGCATAACTTTTCTGAAAGGCCCCCACCCAACAGTCAATGAAAAGAGAAGCAGAAACTCACACCTGAACAGTAGATGGAGCTCAGGAAGTCTTAAGAAATAGTTGGGAGAAAGACGGGGGGACCAGCAGAGAACAGAGACTTCATAGGAAGACCAACACAGTCAACTAACCTGGACTCTTAGGGGATCACTGAGATTGAATCACCACCCTAAAAGTGAACACAGGCTGGACCTAGACACCCTGCATATATGTAGCAGATGACCAGCTTGGTCTTCAAGCAGTTCCCCTAAATAACTAGAGTAGGGGCTGTCTCTGAATCTACTGTCTACCTACATTCCAGTGGATACCACATACCTAAATGGATAACTTTGTTTGGTCTCAGTTGCAGAGGATGTGTCTATTTCTACAGCAACTTGAGTAGCAGGGTGGGGGCAGGAGGAGTTTTTTGTGGGGAATTTAAACCCAGAGTAGGAATTCATCTTCTAGGGGAATGATGGGAGGACTTAATTTGGTTAGTAATAGGACAAGAGATAGGGCTAATATTAGGTTTTAGAGTAAACAAATACATTTAATCGAAACAAGCTAACTAACTAACAAAAAATTATTGTAGCTCCCAGTCATCTTCTCATCACAGGTAAATTTTATAAAATGGTCTCTTCTCCGAAAGCTAACATTTATTTGATCCAAACACCAATGATTGTAACTATTACGTCACTGTTATCATGTCCCAGACAGATGAATGAACAATATGATAGGCAAATTTATAAAACATTAAAAAGAAGCAAAACAATGGCATCCATTGAAAACTTGTATAGTTGAAAAAAAAACTCTGATTTTAATTTAGTTTCATATCTTGAACACAGCTAGGGTTCATTAAGATTTCTTTGTAAATATTTCTCTTTTAAAATAAAACGACATACTGTGAATTAGGATATTAAAATTAACAGTAAGATTAAATCGTGGGAATCTATTTTACTTAATCCCCTTACATTGTACATTTTCTTCATGTATCATGCCATACATCCACTTTTTCACCCCCTTCATCCTTTCTTCTCTTCCTTGTGCTCTTCATCTAGCCATGCACTTTCTTTTTTTCTAGATGTGTACATATACAAATATGTATAGATCATGATTATTATCTTCAGTGTCTCATACATAAAGATTTAATGCAATAGATGTGTTAGCCAATATAGAACATTATTATATGAATTTAGAATGATAAATATTTGCCTTACAGAAGAAATAATAACTATACCAGCTGTGCTAACACCAGCTGTAAAGAATTGTATTTTTAAAGGTAATGATTGAGGAGAAAACCCAACAAATTACACTTTAGATGGTTAGCAGGTGGGTATGATTGACATCTGACAGCTAGTTTAAATGATAATATCTCCAGTCAGTGGTTATTTTGACAGTGATGAGTTCTCCATTCTATATATTTTTTCTTTCCCAAATAAAATACAAGTTCTGTAGAATTAGATTTTAGATAGAAAACTTCAGTAAGAACAATTTTTATTCAAATTGAACATATTGACAATTTAATTTTCTTCCTGAATTTGAGTGTAATAGTACTAAAGAAGTCAATAGAAATTATGAACATATTTTTGCCACATGATTCATTTTTAACTTCAGAAAGACCTAGGAATATATTGACTTTTCTCACAAAACCATTTAATTTTGACACTTGATTTTTCCATGAGATTCTGACAAAATGTAAAAAAATCAACAACTTATAGAATTTGGGATTGAGATTTTGCTATTAATAAAAGCTGTACTAATGTTGCCTAAGGCTTTAAAATTAATAAATAAAATTCTTCTCTTAATAATACAAAGTCAAGTATTGGGTAAGAGAAAAGGACTGAAGCCCTAAGGGCCAACAGAAAGAATGGAAACAGGCAACCTCTGTAGGTAGGAGGTTGGGGGACCCTCCTGAATGCACCAGAGACCTGGGAGGTGAGAGACTCTCAAGACTCAAAGGGAGGGACCCTAAATGAAATGCCAGACAATAGGGAGAGTGAAGTTATAGACTCCACCTCCAACAGGAAGGCAGGGTTTCAAGTGAGGGATGGGGTTGCCATCCCACAGTCAAAACTCTGACCCATAATTCTTCCCATCTGAAAAAACTGTAGGGATGGAAATGAAGAGGACCCTGAGGAAAAGAAAGTTCAGGGACAGACCCAAAGTGGGATGAGCTTAAGGAGAGGTCCCAAGGCTTGACACTGTTACTGAGGCTATGAAGTCCTCACAAAAAGGGACCTATCATGACTGCCCTCCAAAAGACCCAACAAGCAGATGGAAGAGTCAGATGCAGATATTTGCACCCAACAAATGGACAGAAGCTGCTGATCCCTGTGGCTGAATTAGGGAAAAGCTGGAAGAAGCTGAGCAGGAGGGCAACCTTGTAGAAGGACCAGTAGTCTCAATTAACCTGGACCCCTGAGATCTCAATCACTGGACCATCAACCAGGCTGCAAACACCAGCTGATATGAAGTCCCCAACAAATATACAGCAGAGGACTGCCAGGTTTGGGTTTAGTAAGAGAAGATACACCTAACCCTCAAGGGACTGGAGGTCCCAGGCAGTTTAGAGGTCTGGTGGGGTGGGTGGTGGGAAGTAGGGGGTGGGGACAACCTCGTGGAGACCGGATGCCAGGGAGGAGGTATGGGATCTGGAATAGTTAGAGGGTGGACAGGGAGGGGAATAAAATTTGGAGTTTAAAGGAAAGAAAGAAAGAAAGAAAGAAAGAAAGAAAGAAAGAAAGAAAGAAAGAAAGAAAGAATCCAAAGTCTTGAAGCCAAAACTCTGAAGAAAATGAATCTTTTTTTTTCCAGCTGCTCTTAACTCTCAGTAGTTTTTAGATAAATGTGAGGCTTGGTGAACCCCTTCCTAATCCATGTGATAATGCTAACTGGAACTGCCCTGCTCAGACTTAAAAATGAAGTGGCCTTGAACACCTAGGAGATACCATTTATAAACAATTTTCAACAACCTATGACTTTACAATCTATCTACCTCCTCTTATATCATTTTCTATGAGCTTAGGGGTGTAGGTTGATTCAGATGCCCCATTTTGGAAGGGACAATCTACAGTCTCTTATTCTCTGCATTTTAGTAATTATGAGTTTCTGTGTTAGTCACCATCAATGGAGAAGGAAGCTTCTCTGATGAAAAGTGAAAGACTCTCTCTCTCTCTCTCGCTCTCTCTCTCTCTCTCTCTCTCTCTCTCTCTCTCTCTCTCTCTCTCTCCTTTCTATAAGCCTTCAAACTAAAATTGATTGAAAAAGCTAAAAAAATGTTAAAAGGTTTAATTAGGATTAATTTACATGTGGTTGGGGAAAATCATAAGTTATCAAACAGAAATCATAAGTTATCAAACAAAACCTAGGTAAATGATAGAACATGTTTTCCTTCAAGTCATTGGTCATGGTAGTCCCAGGGATTTCCCAAACAGTACAAGCTAATGTTATTGCTTTTGGTTGACCACCAGAACTTAATGGTTTGACACTATTTATGAAGATGACACACAAGTTAGTCACTGGAAATGAAGTAACAAAACCTGGTATTTCCAAGAAGCTTTCTTGAGGAGAAAATTTATAGTTTCTTTGAAAATTTAGTTATGTCGAACAAAGATTTGCTGGGATACACAGGTGAAAGTATGCCTTGGTAAAGCAGACATGTGAAAGAATGTTTTCATGAAGCAGACACAGGTAAAAGGATGTTTGTATATAGCAGACATGTGTGAAAGATGCTTGATGAAGGAGTATAAATATGACCCCACAGACAGTTGGAAATGAGTACTGAGCCTTGGTTTGGTTTGCTGTGCCTCGCTATTCACTTATGTATTGGTTTGCCGTACATAGCATTGCTGAGCTCCACTTGTGGTATTTCTGCCACTGAGAAAACTCACCCAAGAACTGCTCATGAAGCTCCTGCAGTGGCTTGCAGCTTCTGCTTCTACTTCAGCAGCCTCACCTCAGAACAGTATGTATTTCTGCCTTAATTCTGCCTGACGAAAGAACTAGATAGCTAGATAGCAACTGCCATTTCCTGTGTGCTGCTTGCCAGCCTAGAGGATTGATCTATAGATTCTGAGTCGTATTTGGTATTTGCTATAGGCCTGAACTGCCACCAAAGAATATCAAGTTTGTCCCCAAAGAACTATTGCTGAATAGGTTCACTTCTCCTATATCCCAATAATTTTTCTCTTCCGCTACCTCTGCTGTGTGGTGGGCTAGAGGAGAGGTTTAATCCTTATTAAAGTAGGTTGTAAAATATTTTGCCTACATTTTCTCCCTGTAAACTAGCTTTCATAGTGCTCTCAGGTACTATGTATGCTGGTAGAAAGGAAAGTTATCAACAGTCTTACTCATCTATGAAAACTAATAGCTACAACATTGAAAATAAGCCTATAGATGCAAGAATACTGTCAAAGATATAAGGGTACTCAACAGGCTTTTGTTGCGTTTAAGATCAAAGGCACAGGATGGAACTTAAAACTGGCACTGTTAACTTGTTGCTAGGGAGGTCATGAACCCTAAGGGATAGCCTACTACAGTTATTTTGATACAAGAACATCGTATGAATTTGCCTTCTAAATATGCATATCTATATGTCTCTTTATCTCACTCTCTCTCATATATATATATATATATATATATATATATATATATATATATATATGTATGTATGTATGTATGTATTTAGACATAGTTTGGAGTGTAGAGTATATATCTGCTTACAATCCTCCAATATATTTCAGCAAAGCCTTTTAGTTGACACTGAATTTTCTCCCCTCTCTCTGTCTCTCCATCTGCTTATTACTCTCTCACACAGAGGGATAGAGATAGAACAACAGAGAGATCAGATGACTGAAACTGTTCCAAGTTTTCCACAATGCACATTTTCCTGTAAGATGGTTTTGAGGGACTAAGACTCATAATGTTAACTGAAGGTCAAAGCAAGACCCAATACATGAAAGCTTGACAAGGGAGACATATGTTTGCACAAATGCTGCTGTTTTTCCACGAAACGAAGAAGTTAGAAGGTGTTAAATTCCTCCTTCACACATTCATTGTTTTGACTTTGAATTTAAATACTAATATGCCAACATTAACATCATCAGGGAAATCACTTCACTGCTGAGTACACAGCATAATATAAAAGATAACATCATGTACTTGGGACTTTAAAGATAACTATAATCAGAAAAGGATACTTAGAATTGAGCATGAGAAGCAGGTTTTGTTTTGATCTTGCTTGCTTTGTCTTGTTTTTACTTTTTGAATGCATAAAACCTACTGTGGTAAAACTCATCTATCAGTATCTTTTGAAACTCAAATTGAACAGATCTTGGTTATATTTAAGGTTATCATCCTGTAGAGCTCAGTTTTATAAATCAGAACAAATTTGCAAAGTCAGTCAGTGGAAAAAGATAATGTAAAGTTTGTGAGACAAGTTGTCCATAGAGGGAAAAAATTCATGGGTGCTAGAAGCTGAAGAAGTTGGGGTGTGGTGTTTGTTTGAATGGTGAGTGTGAATTGAAGGTTAAGTATGTTCAAACCTGAACATGCTGTTATAATTCTTCAACTAACTTCCCACTTTACTTTCCTCATCAAAATACTGTGTGACCAAGTTAGAAAATTCTAACAAATATGAAAGGATGTGTCTTAGAAATCTGTAACAACAAATAACAGTTATGGAATATGCAGTAGCATATATGAAATGCTAGGGCAGATTAATAGGTAGACAAAAGGCACCAAGCTTTGATTCCAAGATCCATTCTTCACAAATCTTGCTATGTACTTATATTCTACATTCATAAAAAGAGTACTGCCCTTTGTTTACATGATTTGTAGTCGATAATTGTCAAAGTGTTATTAGTGGCCATATTTCAATTGAAAACTGAAATTGATAATTATACAATTCCAATTTAATTATTCTGAATAAAATTTGGCACCATTAACATCTACAGTATTGGGGACGACAAGAGGATTTCCTTGTGAAGGGACTGGAGAGCAGAACTGAGAGCAGTTAAAGAATGCCATCACTTTTGGTATCTCACACATCCCTTGACATATGCCTCTTTGTAAAGTACACACATCAATATTCTATTTGCTTTATTACCCCATTTTCACAACAAGAAACGAGACATTGGATTACCAGAATAGCCGATTCAACACCAGGGACACCACCAGTTGTGAAATGAAAGGCTACATTTTTATTTTTACATAAACCATTATTAAGGCCATTATTAACCATTCTCCTGAAATTTGGAAAAAATGAACAAAATATAAACCAATTATGCAAACAGTAAGGTGAAAATAAATTTACAAAAACTTGAAATGTTTCTTCCTTTACTGTTCTCATTCACTGACCAAGAAAGCTTGTTAAAACTACTATTGAGAAAATAAAGTGAAGAAAATATATTGTTTTGGTTAAGAAAACTTGGTTTCTTCTTCATGGTTTATTACAAGTAACAAATCATCTGTATCTTTTTGTAAAATAAAATGCATCCTTGCCCCTTCATCAGAATTTCTCATTTCCATTTAGTATGGTGGTAAGGCTCAGCATTGTGATATGCAATATCATTTCTAGTGGGAACTACTAGCCCCTTCTTACGCACAATGCTTTTAAAATGACATTAATCTTGAGACCATTGCACATTCATCTGGGCTCCTCTGATGTACCACTCAGGCTATAATTTAACCTTCCAATAGAAACAATACTTAAAGAACCTCCATAGTCATAGTTTATTACTTAAGGATTTTCAGTAAGATTAAGTACTTCAAGTATACAGTCTAGAAAAGAACATTTTCCCACATGGTTCAATATGGATCTTCAGGAATATCCTTTTTCATAGGCATTCACACACCCAGCAGACTGAAAAAGAGTGATACAGGACAATCATGGAAATAGTTGAGGTAGAAAGCAGATCTATAGTGATATTTATATTAAGTTGATGACTATATTTATGGAGAAGACCTCCATTTTCATAGTCTAACCTTACTAACTCTGAAAGTTAGCATTTGCCACCAAATGCAGTGACTCCTTTTTTAAATTTAATTTAATTTTATTGGATATTTTCTTTATTTACATTTCAAATGTTCATAGCAGCCTTATATATAATACCCAGAAGCTGGATAGAACCCAGATGACCTTCAATAGTAGAATGGATACAGAAAACGTTGTCCATTTACACAATGGCTATTAAAAACAATGAATTCATGAAATTCTTAGGCAAATGGATGGATATAGCAAATATCATCCTGAGTGAAGTAACCAGTCACAAAAGAACACACATGATATGCACTCACTGATAAGTGGATATTAGCCCAAATCCTCAGAATAGCCATGGTGCAATTCACAGACCACATGAAGCTCAAGAAGAAGGAAGACAAAAGTATGGGCTTTTCCATCCCTCTTAAAAAGGAGAACAAAATACTCATAGGATCAGATACACAGTGAGTCCTAAGATTACCTTTCATAGAACTGGTTTCCTTTCGAGAAATATTCATTGTGGCCAATGTACACAGTAACTCCTTTATGAGATGGACTTTCTTGCTTCAATTTTGTTTAGAAAGCTTTTCATTGAATTTTCATTTATTTTGCATGTACATATATCCATCTGGACTCTGGGTCAGAGGAATGCTTTAGAAGTCAATTCTTTTCTTTGACCATGTGGACATTCTGGAACTAACTCAAGTTGTCAGTGTTGGGTGCATGTGAAAAAATAGAAATTTCCAGAGTTCAAAACTTTCAATACTATGTCACTGTCAGCCACCATTTAAGGCCTCTCATTGGCCTTTGTTTATTTTCGATAATGAACTTTGAATTCAGAGAGAAAAGTCTCTATAAGTCATGTGTAATGCCTGTGAGGGCTATTGTAGGGCATGGAAGAGTATGAAGACTGAGGAAAGCTTTTTCATTCTGGTGATTTATGAACCAGCTAATCTTGGAAACAAGTAGAAACCAGATGACTCAGTATATAATGATACATTATCAACTTCAGACCTAGTAAGTACCTTAAGCTAGGCCATCATAGATAAGGTTGGTTTAAATTTGCTCTTTTTTGCTCTTAAAACTATTTAATTATATGATCATGAATTGTGGAATGGAATAAATGTCTAAGACTGAGTGACGTTTCCAAATATTTTCTCCCTGGATGATTTAATAGAGCCGTATGTATGGAATAGAGGCTGATTGTTTAACTGTAGTCTCCTCGGTGCACCTGGGTGTCAGTGAACAAGCTGGAATCATTTTTCAAGTCTTGGTTTTTATTAGTTATGAGTGGGAAAGGAAAAATATAACAACATAAGCAAGATACACAGATTGGAATTTACATTCAATATTCATGATGTTTTCAGCTTCTGGTCCTACAAAAGCATGTTAACAGCCAGCTTCATTTTCCATTATCCGTCAGACATTTATATTTTTTCTAATAGGATACATGGATTACTTCTGAAGACTATTTTGATGATATTTGATGACTACTTTGTAAATTACAAAGATATATTGACATCCACATTAATAAGAGTGTCTTTGCCTTTAGCAGTACAGATATCAGAGTTCAGATTTTGCAAGAATATTATGACTGGGCTCCCTCTGTTGGCATGGGTCTCAAGTTAGACCAGCTATTGCTTGCTCACTGCCATGATTTTTGTACCACCTTTGCCCCAGAACATCTTGTAGGCAGGACAAATTATAGGTTGAAGGTTTTTTGGCTGGGCTGGTGTCCCAGTTCTGTCACTGGAAATCTTGCCTGGTTACAGAAGATGATCAGTTCAGTCTCCATATCCCACATTGCTAGGAATCTGAGCTAAGGCCAGTCTGTTAGATATCTGGGAGTTCCCATTGTACTAGGTTTCTAGCTCATCCCCAAGATAAGCCCTAGTTCCTGTTGTCTCTCCCATTATTCTCCCCATCCAAGCTCTCCCCTCATGATCCCTGTTCCATTCCCACCCCACCAACATCTCTGTCCACTCAAGATGTTTATTGCCTGGAGGGCCAGGACCCAGAAGCCAAGAATAGAACCAAAGGCATCTGGGGGGGGGGGGGGGGGGGGGGGAAGAAGTCAACGATGTTCTATCATACTCATAGCATCTGGTGGAAACGGATGCAGAGATCCAGAGTCAAATGTTAGATAGAGCTTGAGGAATTCTGTGGAATATGTCAGGGAAAGATTGTCAGCATCTGAGTGGTCAAGAACATGACAAGAAAACCCACAAAACACACTAAACTTGCTCATAGAGGCTCACAGAGACTGAACTGACAACCAAGGGTACATACACGGGTCTGATCTAGTATCTCTGCATGTATATTACAATTATGTAGTTTGGTCTGAAAACAGAACTCCTAACTGTAGGAATAGGAGCTGTCTCTGATATTTTTTCTTGCTTTTGGGACTTTTCTCCTCACACTGGGTGCAGAGTCTTACAGCAACTTGATATGCCATCCTTGGTTGACATCCATGGAAGGCCTGCCATTTACTGAGGAGAACTCAGGAGAATTGTATGGGGTGTGGGGAGATGGAAGGTAGTGGCAATGGACTCAGAGAATAAGGAAAGTACAATCAGATGAAATATATGAAAGAAGAGAAAATGAAAAAAATTAAAAATTCAAGAATATATTACTGTAAGGTTTCATAGGGTTATTTTATACCCTTTTGTGAGAGCAATAGTGGCTATCTCATTGAATACCTTCTCTAAATTAATTTATAAACTAAAACAAAAATATAGAAAAATAAAATATTGTCTAGGTAAACAACTTGATCTCATGTGGTATATACCATATGAAAAAATTTAATTTAAACTTCCATGTAAGATTACTTATTCATGCCAGTTTGTGCAGTACATAGAGACTTTATCAAGTTCAATTCAAGAACAGCCACAATACAGAACCTTTAGACTTTCTTAAACTCTCAGACATACTTCATATATTTGATTCCACAGATGATAAAAGAGAGTAATGATGATTAATGATACTAAACTTATATAATTTAAGAAATGCATGTACATGGGGAGTAAACAGTTTGGGGACACACGCAAATGGGTTTTTACTTTTTATCTATTTATCAATTGTCATGAATGTTTCACACACACACACACACACACA
>NW_021604648.1:7250154-7300736 GCF_004785775.1 Grammomys surdaster | reverse complement strand
AGAGAGAGAAAGAAAGAAAGAAAGAATATCCCAAGCTGCTTTCAAAAGTTTGAGGAATGTTATTGGGAGACATTTTTAAACTTTATGATTAACCTGTTCTATGTTTCAATCAGTACTTCCTTTTTTTCTTTTCTTTTCTTTCTTTCTTTTTTTTTTTTTTTTTTTTTGGTTTTTTGAGACAGGGTTTCTCTGTATAGCCCGGGCTGTCCTGGAACTCACTCTGTAGACCAAGCTAGCCTCAAACTCAGAAATCCGCATGCCTCTGCCTCCCAAGTGCTGGGATTAAAGACGTGCGCCACCACCGCCTGGCTAATCAGTACTTCCTTATTGTATATAATAACTGATTTGTAAGAGATGAGTTACAGATTTTAGTTTTTTTTGTTCCATTGATTTTCCTCCTTTGACTTCCAAGATATTTTCTTTCTTTTTTTTTCATTCAAATGTGTACTTCTGCCAAAAGAACATTTGACTTGAATGGCAGGCCTAAATCTTGCTTCGGCTGATTATTAACAACTATTTATTAACAACTAGAGTACCATTCTCTTGTATTCATATAATCACTTTTATGTATTCCAGTAAATAATAAGAAATTACATGATTATTTCTGCATTTACTATAAGGGACAAAACTGCCTATAGTTACTATTCTCTCTTTCTCACTGGTTGACTTTTATCTATTTGGTCACCTAAGAGGTGTTTGAAGCTTCAAGAGTCATATTTCTTATAGAAAGTTATAGTCATTTTACCCAACTGATTCCCTCGAGAAGCCATTTATTAGATGATTAATTCCTGTAGTTACATACTTAACATATATAAGTAAATTAAAATATATGTTGGAGAGAGAGAGAGAGAGAGAGAGAGAGAGAGAGAGAGAGAGAGAGAAGACAGAGCAGTTTACTTTCAGGAGATTAGAATACACAATTATGCTGAAGCTTTCAATCTACATGATAAAATCCCTACAGGCTACATTCTTATATTTAAAAGAACCAGTGAGCAAGTTTCTTCTTAGCGATTGGATAACAGGATAGTTATACTATGTAATGTAATGGATGCAGACTTCTTGTTTCTCCAAGGGAAACTATTAAATTTAGGATTTATATTTTCTAAGACACATAAGTTTGGTCAATCAAGAATCTCTGAGATTCATGAGCTTTATAGGCCTTATGAAAAAATGCTATGCTTCAAATAGCTGCATATCTATGTCCCTTTTCAATCTGAAGAGGAGAAAGCAGCTAATATTGAACACAACAATCAAACTGATACAGTCCACACAATCAAAGGGAACTCTAGAGACACAATTCTATGAATAATTCTGTGGTATTCATACTAATTTCCATTTTTTAGATTGAAAGTGGGATTGTATTAAGTAGGTGGGGGTTTTTTCTTCATCCTTCCTCTATATTTAGAGAAACAAGTGAGGACCAAGTTTGCACTAATTATGTTTCTTCAGGTTACTTTCTAAACTGACCCAAATTTATCCAATTTTCCTGTACACAGAAGTATTGTTTTTTTACAAAGAAAAAATAAAAGTAAAACACATGGGGAAAAACAAACTGTTTTCTCTGCAGTCAGATCGCATTTTTTCTTTCCTATCAATAGACTAAGAACATGGCCTTTTTGCCATTTTTGTTAACGTATTTTATTTAAGATACAATTTTCTTCTTTCTTTTCCTTCTTTCCCTTTCTCCCTTTAACCCTTCACATGTGTCCTCCCTGAATGTTACCATAAACCCTGCTTTGTTTCTTCTGAATTGTTGGGCTTTTTCCCTTTGATTAGTGTTGATAGATAGATAGATAGATAGATAGATAGATAGATAGATAGATAGATAGAAGAAAAAGGTGGATGCATAAATAATAAATATAACCTGCTCAGTAGATTTTCTTTGTTTTTGTGTATTTGGTTTTAGAGCTGATCACAATGTAATGATTAAATCATTATGAGTTTCTTCCTTCAAAAAGACTAATTCTCCATCTCTTAGTAGTCACTGGTTGCCTTTAGTGTTTTAGTTTAGGGTGGGACTCCAGGTGATTTTCTTCTTTAAACATTAGCATAACTATTGATCTTGTCATTGTTCATGTCATGTTTAGGCAATTATTTCTAGAAAATACAGCTAAACTTCTCATTTTCAAGGTACTCTTTATATGGAATTGAGTAAATAATCTGATCTTTGGAAAATGGAAAACTTTAGCAGAATTTATTACTCTCAATAAGGCATTCATATCCATCTTTATTTAAACGTTTGCAAATTTCCTCCTCCTAGAAACACAGTTTCCTGGTTTCTAAATTAAAATATTCTCTTATATGTATTTTTTTTCAGAACTCTAATAGTTATATAACGTAGTCTTCTAATAACTATATTCTGTATAAATCATTAACATTCATTAACTGAGATAAATCGCACAGAAAATATTCCATGGAATGACATACTTGTTCTTTCGCATTTCCCTGACTATATACCAAATGCTGAGTGGCAATATATTTAGTTTTCCAACTTAAAACTCTGTTATCATTTGAAATGTTTTTTTTATTTTTGTATTTATAGTTTGAGTACCATTATCTTGGAATGTTTTATCATATATCTTATACTGTTTTTATAAATGTTGCTCTGTTATTTACATTTTACTTTGCATTTAGTCCAGAGATCATTTCTCATTTGTTTTATAATATATCTGCTTATTTCTAATAGAGAACCCCTTGGCAGCCAAGAGGAATTGAATCTAATGCCCACCAAACAGCACTTGATGAAGTATGAACAATCTTTTTACTCACCCATTTACCCAGTCCCTACATACACAGTTATGGTTAGCTATGTAGACTTTCCTAAAAAAAGAGCCCTCCTGTAGCATCATCCTTCAAAATCAATAAAAAGGTGGTAAACTAAGAATTCTTTTGTAATGAGTCCTTGGAAATCCCAATAGAATGATTCAATGACTCTATTATAGATTATTTTTTTAAGTAATAAAAACCACAAGAAAATAAATTATGAACATGACCTTAAAAGTCATCTAACAAATACACATTTATTCAAGAACAACAGCTTAGGCAGCACAAAAGGTGAATATATCTACTGCTAGAATAAAAATAGATGCTTTCTGTTCCCTTTTCATTTTACTGAGATAAACCCAAAGCACAGACTGACACAGCCAAGAACACAGGGGTCCTTCTCTATGCCAACTTACCAGTCAAATTGTTTACTTTGAAAAGCCATGGATGCTCCTGTCTTCAGTTCCTATTTATAAATCAAATGTCTGGGTACCTAGAACAAGAGATTGACCAAATCATAAAATAAAGGTTTTCCATTAAGTATTGCAAGAATGCAAATGTGGAAACTGGGTATCCTTGCTCTAGCTCAGATTTTGAGCTTCCCAGGTTAAGAAAGGTACTTGAGGACATGCAGATTTGTAAATATTCTCCACCCTTATGTAAAAACTTCAGATCCTAATGTAGGGCTACCAATCATAGAAGCACATGTCATCTTTCTATTTTCCTTCTCCTGTGTACCAGACATGAACTCTGATGATTTTATCTAAGATGAGAAATATGACATAGAAAACTGAATTCTAAACCTCATTCCAGATTAACTTGATGAAAACAAGATGTGGAGAAACTCACATTATACAAAAGGCAACTGGTAAAATATTGCTAGATTAGTTTCAATATGAGACAAATTTTATGGTTATTTATTAGGAAAAATAGGAAGAAACAACTGGAAAGAGTGCTTTGGATCAAGACCAATCTCGAAACTACCCTGAAAGAAATGACACCATAGAGGAAGCTAAATTTGTTTGGATAAATCTATAAAGCAATTTATGTCCCAGAACACTGGTGATAAAAATTAGAACAATCAGCTAGAGAGTAGTAGAGTTTGAAAGCTAGATATAGTCAAGAAAAGAGATGATGAAAAAGAACTTTTTCAAATTTGTCTTCCTTCTATAGTGATTGTGGCCATGTTCAAAGCTATGGGCATAAAGCAGAGGTGTATCGCACAAACCAAAAATAATATCAATGATCACAAACAACTAAACAATATAATGATAACAAGTCCTGAGGAAGAATACTATAACCATGAATTGCAATAATATATAATCAAATAATTTTTTTTCTGGAAGAATAACAAGAGAGCATGAACTACACACCTGAAAAAGGTATCAATAATAGAAACTCCTACAACAGTGGTCTGGAATTGTATTCAACTGATTTCAAAATAGCCACTAGCAATATCTTCTAAAACCTCTCGATTAGAAGAAAATAATACAAAACAAAAAGATATAATGAAAATAAGTCACTAACTCATGAACACTAATGAAATTCTAAGAAAAAAATATGGCCTTAAAATGTATGAAAACAAGTAGAAAAACTGGCCAATTCAACAATAGTATTAAATTAGTGGAATGCTTGTGAATTAGAAAAGAAA
Organism: Grammomys surdaster; assembly: GCF_004785775.1. Classification (NCBI taxonomy): domain Eukaryota; kingdom Metazoa; phylum Chordata; class Mammalia; order Rodentia; family Muridae; genus Grammomys; species Grammomys surdaster. The sequence goes on along the minus strand of NW_021604648.1, from coordinate 7,296,322 downwards.
TTAATGTCTATGTGATGTAAGATGAGTAAGAGAAATAGAACAGAAAAAGATGAATTGATATTAAGAAGCACATGGGGCACTATGAGGTATTTTAGTTTCTGAAACCTGCACATTCCAGAGAGAGAAGACAGGATATGAACAGAAATAAGGCAAAGGATTTTTAAAAAAATAATGTCTCAAATTTACTAAAAAACCAATAGGTACATATTTAAGAAGCTCACTGAATCCTAAAGAGCACTAGTTCAGTGACTTTTATATAAACATATAAGAAAAATAATGATAAGAGATGAACTGAACAAAGCCAATGAAACAGGGAATTCATATTCACAAATGAGGAGAGATATTCCCTAAGCCCAGTTTCTCATTTGAACATTAAAATCCCCAAAAGTAGTATAAAGGCATGTTCAGTTTGCTCAGTGGAAAAACTAGTTTGAACAGGAACAGGGACCTTTGAACTGGACTGGGAATGTTAGTTTCCCTTGATTTCCCAAACCAAATCAGTTAATGTTTATACGTCTGATGAATAATGGTCACACAGTTTGGTTATAAACACAAGTTACTCCCTCCCCTTTCAACATTAAAACAATTGTTAAATTTGCCCTTTAACATTGAGGTCAAATTGAAATCTACATTGATGTCTTAAATAGCTATTTTATTTATTTCTTTGAACCCATAACATGGTGGCTTTCACTTCTTCCTGTGGATTGTGGTATTGAATTTTCAGCAATAGACATCAATCTAGTGACAGGGATCACTCCTCATTCCCTTTTAAGGAAACTAACTACTCTGTATAAAATAATAATAATAATAAAAACATGAGTTCCTTTTTTATGTAATATACTCATAAAATATAGTTTGCACTTCCATGGCCAATAGGATACAAAACAATGCCTATTCCTATGTCAACATAGACATAGGTTCTGCTCCCTACCATGCAGTTTTCATCAACTTTCACATCTGCTCCTTCATCCTTCCTAGTGCTTGCCTTAGTCTTCTGTACAATTTGGAAACATTTGTCTCTTCATAGGATTATTAAGTAACGTTATATCTTTTGCTAATATGTTCCTCAGAGAATTTTTCTCTTGAATAGTTTTTGTGGATGTGATCTTGAGTCATTTGCTTTTCTTTTATTTTTCTGCCTTTATTATTTTTTCTTTTTGGCTTAGTTGAGTTGAAGATTATTTTTTCCCTTAGCTTCATAAAGGGGAACTCATTTATAATTACAGCATACTTCTAATAATGAAAAAGTAGCAACAGATAACATTTTCAAGAGACAATACAATTCAGTAAGTGTATTTTGAGTCTATTTCTCCTTTCATTGCTCATAAATAAGCCTCTTGGAGGTCATTTATGCTTTTTTTTAAAAAAATCAAGAGAAAAATTAAAGAAACTGAAAGTCAATGAGTTTTCTTAGAATAATAGTGAACTGAGGCAAGAGGGTGAATGCCCAAGTTAGAATCTGAAAAAGAGGAAGCACAGAAAATCATGGGTGGAAACTCAAGGGAGACATAAGCCTATGCAGTCACAATGGTTAGCACTTCTAAGTGCTTATTATCTTCAATATTTCTGTACTTGGCCAACCTTCTAATATTCTAACATGGCATTGATTATCATGTAAAAGTTCACTCTGAAAATCACTCAAGTAAGTTCTGTAAGTAACATGCAAAATATTTGTGTTTTAACAAACTATGATTCTACTTTAAATCATGCACATATGTACTCTCAACTGTATTAGTTCAGTAGATATAAAACATTGTCTATTCCTATGTTAACATAGACATTGATTCTGCTCAGGTTGTAGACTCCTGTCTTATTGTAGAGGTGCTAGACTAAAAGCACAAAGACAAAATAAAAGGGGTTTTCAATGGAAAATGAAAGTACAGTCTAAGAAAACAAAATGACTATAATAACAGCATTAAAAGATCTACCTGGGAGATAACAGATAGGAAATACAAGGCATACAAAAAGCTTAGAATGCAAAGAAATAATCAGTGTCAGAAGTATTGTAGCACAATGAGGATACAGGATGCCATGGGTTTGTCTCCCTTCAGAACACAACAAAGGAAGGAATGAGTTAGAACATAGGTCAATGGTACATCCCAGTTTCAATATAGAGACAATAACATAAAGATGGAGAGAAGGTTTGTTGAGAATTGCGGGAAAATTTCAGAAGATATCATGTATCTATAAAAGATATAAAGCAGAAGAGAAAACAAGGAATAACTTATTTTTAAATAATGTTGACTAAGAACTGTCTAAATTGTATAAAATTAATGAGAGATACAAATCACAAAATTTCAGGAAATGCCAAGTAAAATCAATACCAAAACATCTTACACTAAGGAATGATAACAAAGTTCAGACACTAAAATTAAAGGCAAATGTTTTTAAAAGATCAAAATATAATATAAGGAAACAACATGGTTTTCCAGTTTAATGTAAGTCTAATGGGCTTAGACTCACAAGCCTTTTGTTTGTATCCAGTCAAGCCTGGTGAGATAGTTAGAGTGGGGAAAGAAAATCCAGAACCTCCCAAGATGATCAAGCAGTTTATGATACTAGCACATAGTTCACAGGAAGGGGGGTTATACTTATCTGTAATTCCAGCTCCTTAGTACTTGGGACACTTTCTTACCCTCTGTGGGAATCCACACACAAGGGCATTCATACGCAAACACAAAACTAAAATAAATCCCTGTATAGCATACTATACATTGTAAAATTATCCAACCAAGGTGATTAACAGATAAACAAATCTTTTGTAAATAAACAAAAGCCTGGGAATTATCCAAAAAAGTGGTGCTTGTTTGCTAAGTGCTTGCTAAGGAACACTGTAATGGAGTGAATGATTCTAGGTTCCAGTTAGGTGTAGCAACCCAGCTATAATCTCTTGCTTGGAATGAAGAATCCATGGGACAGAAGGCAGAAACAGCAAATCAGCTAACCAGAATACCCATATAGATTATCTATGAATTTTATTGAAATAAATCACCTCAATGAAAAAGGAGGAAGAGTAGGTAGAGTCTCAATATCAATCTCCATGTGCATATTTATAGACAGGCATGTCCACACAAATACCCATGGGTCCAAACACATGGAAACATGCATGCATGTCATATACACAAAAAGAAAAAAAAACAAACAAAACTTGCCATCAAACAATGTTTTCTAAAATTTATCCTTCATATGTAAGAAAAACTATACTGTATAAATAAAATTTACAGAAAATAATTCAGAATTATGTAATATTCTGAAAGCCTGAAATAATTTACTTTCATTTTCATAGTCTCAATTGATGTATAGATTACTGACTGGTCAGTGCTAAAGTAATTACAAATATAGTAGGGTCTTTTTAGCCCATGGAAAAGTAAATGTATGTAACAGTGTTGTAACATTGAAGCAGAAAATTTGAAGTAATCTAAGCCAATGATTTCAACCTTCCTAATGTTACAACCCTTCAATAGAGTTCCTCATGCTGTGATGTCTCTCAGACATAAAATTATTTTCAATGCTTCCTCATAACTACAATCTGCTACTGTTTTGTAATGTAAACATATGATATACAGGACATCTGATTGCGACCCCATGAATGATTCCCTAGAGCTTGAGAACTATTAGTCTAAGGCTTCTTTCTATAGCACTCATAAAGGAGTATGTATCAAATATATTTATTAAAATATCAAGTAGGATTTTGCAGATATGTATATTATATAAGTTTTACTATGAGCAGCTTACATATGCTGTTGTTTGTTTGTTTTGTTCCTAATGTTCTGAGCATTTTTAATCCATAAACCTGGAAACTGAAATGTTCCCAAACACAAGCTTTTTGAGTGCTGATGTGTTAGCACCAGTGGAATGGTCTAAGTGTAACCTCATGTTTCAGTCAAAATAAATGTGCATAATGAAAAGTTTGACTACTGTCTTTCAGAGAAAGGAGACCCTCCAGTCCCATCAGCTAGATGTGTTATTCTGAAGATTTCCTCTCCCTTGCAAGAATACTAAAAGGTAGTGACAAAACGGCATGTGTACAGACAAGCTGTACTAATTTGTTCCTCTTGATACTGTATCAGAGGCCATGACAAGTACCCATTACTCACTGAAGATTGGATTTGTTTGGACTGGGCTGGTGGCTCTCTGTCTCTGTCTCTGTCTCTGTCTCTGTCTCTGTCTCTCTCTCTCTCTCTCTGTGTGTGTGTGTGTGTGTGTGTGTGTGTGTTTACTCTCTGTTTTATAGTATAAAGATATTGTTATGTATCAAAACAGACTTATTGTGATAAAATGCTAAGGAAAAAACTAGGAAATGTCTCTGTTGAGACATGAATATGAGAGATGTTGAGAAACTGGACAAAGTGTAGGAATGAAATACCTTATAGCAGAATGTGGTATAAGAATTAGATCCTTGCATAACCCAAGAAATGAAGGGTTAAACACAGGATTTCTGTGCTGAACGTGGTAAACAGAAGCTACCAAAAACTAGTGAAAGAAATGTATAACTTTAAAAATGAAGAGCTTGATCATATTTTGAAAGATAGGATTGCTCAGCATCACAGTGATGGCATTTGATGGTGTGTTGGTCATGAAACAAACAAGGATCTATCATGAGAAACCTCACATTGAAGAGAATTGTGAATAATGCAAAAGGCTTACTACAGACATTAAGAAAGTACACGACATTCAGTTGTCAAAGATTGGTGGTGATAAAGCACCTGCTGATCACAGAGCAATGAAGAAATACATGGATGAGCTTACCAAGGTCATTGCTGATGAAACTCTGACACCAGTCTATTTCTGTACTTCTGATGAAACATCACTGTTTGGGACATATGGCCCCAGATGACACTGACTGCAGCGGAATAGATAACTCTAAAGGAATTAAAGATGCAGAACATAGGACAACCATGCTGGAATATGCTAACAGATATGCTTGTAAGTGTGATCCTGCAGAGAAACCCTAGGTTTGCAGACTAATTGTTTAAAGAAGAGCTATTGTGCTATCAGCATGTCACAGACCACAAGATGGATCTTACTGATTTTACTAATGTTTTGTAGCAACATCTCTTGCTCACTGGAGGGCAAGAAGCTGTATGATGACTCCTTGATGGTTATCATGTTCATTCTCCAAGGGAAATTCTCATTAAAAGACTAAAGGATGATTAAAGGAAGTTAGGAGATAACTTAGTTGATAAAGTGCCTGACTTGCTACCATGAGGACCTAGGTTCAATCCCACCACCTCCATAAAAAACTGAGATTATTGTTGATTGTAATCCCAACACTGAACAGGGAGAGACAGGAAGATATCTGGATTTTGTTGACTAGTCTAGACTAATTGGTAATCCAATGGTCTCAGGGAGACCCAGTGTTTCAAAAGTAAGGAGAATGGATACTGAAGGCCAATGCTTGAGATTGAGTTTTGTTTCTTATATCCATGTACACAGACCTACACATATTCCACAGACATATGTGGACACGCACATCCATTCAACACATAGAATAGTGTATATGTTAATGCCTCCACACACACAGCAGTTCTTGGCGACTTCTGATTGGTGGGATTGTAAAATGAGACATGCACATTGGTATGAGATACAGAATTTAATGGAAGTTTGGAAGTGTCTATGGGACATAAACGTAACTTTTACCGATCCCACTCCTTTTCATTTCTCCATCCCTTCCCTACTTCATTACTGAGTGACATATTTAATTTTTTGTGAAGGTGTTTAAAAAAACCAAGGTCCTCTTTCAGATGACTCACAGAAACCCAGTTACCAGAAATAGTGATTAATGCAAAAGTTAGTTTCAAATCCACTTTTGTACAAATTTTTATTTTTCCTTTGAATTTTTATCATAATTTTACAAAATGAGACTAATAAAGATCATTTTCTTAAGTAATAAAATTATATTTTATTTATAAAATCTGGTAGCACTCTGCGATTAAACCACAATATACATTGTAATCATAGCCAGGAATTGCTTAACTTATTAATCAAGGTTTTTCCAAATAAATAGATCCTGGGGACTATTTAAAGGAATATGGTGAGATTTAGTATTGAAATTGCTTTACATAGTTGTAGAGACTGAAAAGTCTAATTTGATAATCATCATAAGCTGGAGAACTAGATATATCAATTTCAGAACAATTCTGAATAGGTGAGAATCAGGCTTGACAAATAACGAGTTTCCTGGAATGTGGGAATGAGCAGGTCCTATGTCAAGGTAAAAGACTTCACTTTTCTCTGCTTGCTGGCTTGCTTGCTTGAGTTTATTTATTTATTTATTTATTTATTTATTATTACTTTATCCATCAATGTTTAGTGAGTGAATAAATTATCATTTCACAAAGGCATCATTTTTGCTTGCTTTTTAAATATATTAGTGTATGCACGTGTGAGTGTGTGTGTGTGTGTGTGTGTGTGTGTGTGTGTTAGGGTTAGGGTTAGGGATAGGGTTAGGGTTAGGGTCAGGGTGTATTTGTGTGAATATATATGGTATACAAGTATGCCTAGCTATGAAAACCAGAAATAAAATTAGATGTCCTGGAGCTCAGATTTCAGCTCATTGTGAGCTGCAAGATGTGGTTGTTGAGAACTGGAGTCTTGTCTTCTAGCAGAAAAGCAGTAGTGTTAAACACTGAACTATGTATCCAAACACCACAGTAGTGGTTTAAACACTGACCCAAGTATCCAAACATCAGATAAATAGTCTCATACTTTTTCCAGAAATACCCCAAGAGACACATCTAGCTCGAAATTTACTTTCATGAGCTGACATCATACTTTCACGGTCTTATAAGAGAGAAAACTATAAACTCTGACTTCCACTCTAGTCAGATACATCATTCATGCCCCTGAAATGGCAAAGAACTGAGGGATAGGATTGGTGCAATTGGCTTTCCCTCAGTCTTTCTTTTTATTTAATACAGGATGTAAATTTAAAAACTAAAGCATAGACTGAATTTTAAAAACGTATCAACATAGATACAATTAAAACTAGATTATTTAATTTAACTTAAAGTATTGTTAGCTTTGTCTTAAATGGTAACTTCTTATTCAACACCTATCACAGTATGTAACGTATACTACATTATCTCTGCACTGAAATTTTACCAGATCACATTTGTTCTGAGAAAGAGCTCAATTCCAAAGCACACATCACAGCCAGTTGCCTTGCCTCTTTCTTTTTTTTTTCCATTATGAGCATTTTCTCATTTCTTATTTTGTGGTTAAGTGATTATTGAACACTTATTGAATATCTCACAATGTGTCATTTTATATTTTCTTATTAAGATTGCTTTATGCATAATTTTCAAGAAGATATACAATGTGATATTTCTAAATGCAGATTGCATCCCATCAGATTGTAGGTGATGTTTTTACTCATTACTGATGATATTCATGTTTACTATTTCATAAAAAAAAGACTTTTAAACTTCTGGGCTTGAAGATTATTTATTTGAGGGACTGAAGAAATGTATAAAAAACATGGGAACATGAGTTTTGAGGCCAAGAATGTGAATACATGTGAGCACATGCCAACACATGTATATGCAAACACATGAGCAGGAATCTATTCATGCATATGCACACATCAACATGTACTTTTACATGTACATGTATATGTACACAAATTCAGCTTGTATATGTAAACAAGTTCAAATGACACCATTTTGTCTTGCTATATTCATTTTGTATTTGTGTACAGTTATGTAATGGGAAGAGAGGTACATCAATATCACATTCATAATCTGTGTTCCAATGCCTGTGTTCTGCCACTCAACTGTATAAAAGCATCATCCATCCCCCACTGTGCATCAGTTCTTCATCCATGCTTCCTCCAGTTGTTGTGAATTCACAGTTGTGAACGCTCCTCCACTCACTATAATACAGCCCTATATAACTTAGGCTCTTATCTCATACCCAAGTGTGAATGTTGTCTGGTCTTGGTCTCTTTATTAAACTTAGTAAGGAAACATTTAAGGGTGGAGAATGATAGACAAAAGTTAACACTTAAACACATAAAATACAATACAATATAGTGAAGAAAAATGGTGATGTTAATACTTTATTTCAACACCTTTATTCATTTGTTCATCAAACTAATTTAGAATACAAGTATGATCAATAAGACCCATTATACTAGTAGATAAAAGCTGATCTTTTGATGTAGTCTATGTCAGGTATGTTTTGTCCTTCATTTTGTTGCAAAGGAAGGTTTTCCCAGAGTATTTTCTACAGTTCTTTGTTGACATTCTTGGTTTTACTAAAGTTTCATAACAAGGCCCCTGGTGTGGAAGCTGTATTTCTCCCAAGCAGCTTTTATAGCTTTCATTGTGATTTTCAAAGAGCCCTCTAATCTCATATACAAATTAATTTACTGATGGTATTGAAAATAAAATCAATTCTTTTCTATCATTTTTCTTGAAATTGGATACCTCTCTGATTTTTATGACTTCATTACATCAACAAGAAGTAGAACTTGTTATTAGATTTTTCATCTTGTAGTAGAGAGACTGCTGTGGAATCTGACAATTGAATTACTTATTCAGCAACTTGGGAAATAAGGAAGGGTTGTGAGTTGTAGATTTATGAGACCTACTGAGACTGACTTAAACCTACAGCTTTTTATCAGCAAGCCACTAAAGGAGTCTCTTTGATTAAGTCACCATGGTGACATCTGGAGTTTTCAAAGATTAGTCATTTTCATAGTGTCTAGGTCCTTGTTTCTTAATTCAGTTATCTCAATAAATATTCTTTTTGGAAATAGGTGAATGAATGAATATTTAAATTTCATGGTTGCTATAATATTATGGTGTTTTGACAATAAAAGACATGCTGCTAACAAGGTTTCTGTTCCATAAACTGAGTTGTTTTTATTTATTTATTTTTTTAATTGGATGTTTTATTTACATTTCATATGTTGTCCCCTTACCCCATGCCCCACCCACCCAGGAACCCCCTATCCCCTCACCCCTCCTCCTTCTTCTCTGCGGATGTAACCCCTACCAACCCCCCCACTCCCAACTTCCCACCCTCAAAATTTTAAGCCACAGATCTATATTTTGGACCCTAGCCTCTGTGCTTCTTGTTCTAGAGAATGAGTTAAGACAAACTCATCCCGAATAGAAATCAGCGATGAAAATAGAACCATTCAAAGCAAAATGAGGAAAAATGAGAAAAATTTAGAGGAATATGTGAAATTTATTATATAGTGAAAGATACTTTAAAAACTTGCATTATATAAAAACTATAAAATATCATTAATAAGGTTTGATAGTTAGAAAAAGTGATCCCTATGAAAAATATTGAAGAATTAGCCTGGATTTTAAATTCCTGCTTTCAGTAATACAAAACAGAAAAGATATAGAATGGTATACATGCTATTGAGAAAAATAACAAAAATTGAAAATTCTAGAAAATACTAGCTTACTGAGATTGTACAAAAAATGTCAGTCAGTAATTTATTATTAGAGAAGTATACTCTCCTCTTTCTTTTCTTGTTTTGATTTTTTTTTAGATTGGGAGTATATCAAAACTATTGTTTCTTATTTCATCAGCAGAAAAGCCATTCACATTGATGTCTAGAGACATTATAAAACTTCTACAAACAGAAATGAACATGTCAAGGAAAGATCTATAAAGGAATCTTATTATTAATGTTAGATAGAATTTCATAACAGCCTAAGAGAATTCACGAGAATCTTCAATTTGTATGGACACTGCCAACTTGGAATAAAAGAAGTAATGATAGAGAGAGATGCCCATGGTCAGTGCACAGGTTGATAAAGCTACTACATTTCAAGCACGAATTATCCTTCATTTAGTGGGATCACTGGATGGGAGCTTCAGAAACTCCTGTTGGAATCTTGGTTCTCCAAGAATTTCTTTAGGGCTTAATAGATGTATCAGAGATTAAAAGTGCCTTCTGCTTTTCCAGAAGAAATGTCAGCTCCCAGTACTTGTATCAGTCAGATCACTGCTATCTGTAACTCTACTTCTATGAGATGCAATGTCCTCCTGGGCATCTGCATTCATGTGCACAAACTCACCTGTAAACATTCACAAATACACATAAATAAGAGAAAAATAGTGTTCAGGGGCAAATTTTTATAAGGTCTTAAAGCTTAAGGTGTAAATCACCTTACATTTTAGCCTTTAATGAGGTCTTAAAGCTGGAGGTGTAATCACCATAGATTGTAGTCTTTATTCTGTACTTCATGGATCCTTAGAACTGCAGTTTCCAGTTTCACAGAACTCAGTAAAGCCAGCCAGACATTCAGACAAAAGTCTTCCAGTCTCTATGTGTTATGGCTACTACTGATGCTAAGTTTTCTATCAGCCAGTATTTGAATCTAACAACATAGGGATATCATTAAAATAAGCACCAGTTATACCCAGTTGTGAACAATGAAAACTACAGTAGTGACAGGACTGGCAAGAAATATCTACTGCTATAATAATGACACAGATTTTCTGAAAGTAACAAACAATTATCCAATTGTTCACAAGATGAAGTCTAAACACTGCCATTTTAGAGTCAAAGACTTATAGGTCCCTAGATCAGAGACCCTATGGGTGAATCAATTTCTATTAGTTTGCTAAAGGACATAGCATTAAACATCCTTCAAATGACTTAGGGTTATATCCATAGATCAATGTATCTCCCAATTCTATACTGTAAATTTTCTATTTGTAATAGATGGCTAATATGTATTTAGTACAGAAACCCACAACTGGACAAAGTGAAAAGAATAAGAGATTTCAGAATGCTAAACCTTAACTGGAACATACTGGACATCCCACACTCAAGGCTCAGGGGTCATGTAGGAAGAGGAACAAAAAAGAGTGTAAGAAACAAAGATGCTGGATAATTAAAAGGAAACAAATTCCTGAGGAGTTGCATCTATGAACTCACAGTGGCTATGAAGGCATGCACAAAACGTGCATATGCCTAAGCCACACCAAATCCAATCTGCAATCGCTTTGACACAAGAAGTTAAGAGAGCTACTTTTGTTAATCATTTAGCAAAAAATATTACTTAGGTATGAATATGCAAGAGGATTTAGATAGGCATTTTGGAAGAACGGATTGATGTTCTTTATCCTATTCAAATTATTATTATCTGAAGGAGGTTCAGAATTTAAGGGTAAGACGCCATCTAGAATATCATGCCAAATTCCACTGGATTCATGTTAGTTCTAAAATTTACAGTGGTAGACACTATAATTAGGAAAAAGTTTAAAGACCCTTGTAATATATTTGGCATAATTCTAACACCTTTTTAGATGTTTTAAGTTTATATAGTGAGCTTATAAATTTAAAGAATGCTGCTCTACTGAGTGTTGATGCAGTAGATACTGCTGATAAAACTACTCATATCCTGAGGTCAGTATTTCCATTTTGGTCAAGCTTCAAGAATGGCATATATAGCTTGGTCATGCTAGCCCTTTTTGTCTTGGGAATAATTTTATTCCTGTCCATTGTGTGAAAGCTTGTCTTTTTTTTCCAAGACAGGGTTTCTCTGTGTAGCCCTGGTTGTCCTGGAACTCAGTCTGTAGACCAGGCTGCCCTCAAACTCAGAAATCTACCTGCCTCTGCCTCCCAAGTGCTGGGATTAAGGCGTGCGCCACCACTGCCTGGCAAAGCTTGTCTTTAACAACATCAACATGTTAGCAGTCAACATGTGGCTTAGACCTGAAAATGAACCCCCAGACAGAGTTATTAAATTAACAGGCTGGCAAGCCAGGTCAGGTAAGATTCTACACAAAGCCTTACCAACCTAAAACATAAGTGCATTGCTTTTGATAATGCATATTCCACGATGGATAAGGAAGGTATTCTTGTCAGAACAACCTAAGACAGGCTCAGTCTTGCTAATGAAATAAAAAAGGGGTAGAGGTAGAGAGCTTTCAGGGCTACTTGGCAAGAATCTGATATGAGCCAAGGACAAGGAAATGGGATGCTTGGCAGAAATACAACATTGGTAAAGGGCAAGGAAGTTGGCTTTAGGCAGGAATCTGACATTAGGCTAAAATGAAGAAATAATTTCAGGCAGGAATCTAAATCTTAGACTAGAACAAAGAAGTAATTCTAGGCAGGAATCTAAATATTAGGCTACAACAAAGAAGTAGTTTCAGACAGGAATCTAAATTTTAGGCTAGAACAAGGAAGTAGACTTCAGACATGAAAATGACTATGGACTAGGAAAGCGAAGTTGGCTCAGATATTTTGGCCATCCTGATAAGCCCTTAGAAACAGTGATCATGGCAATGTTCACAGAATTTTGTTTATTCCCATGCTTGTTCTTTAACTATTTGTGTTTACTGTCTTGCTTATTCCTTGAATATTTGCATCTATTGTATTGCTAGTTCCTCAACCTAGAACTGACCTGAATACTTGCATGTAATTAAAATGGTATAAAAACAAAATGAGGAGGAGGCATGAGATGGGGGTTCTAAGGAGAGGAAATGGAGGAAGGGGATGACATCTGAAATGTAAATATATAAAATATCCAATATAAAAATAAGAAAAAGAAAAGGAAAATAAGTTAAACTTAAGCTCTTCTGAAAGCAGAGTAATAGCACATTTCGATTAGTTGTAACTGCATAAATCAAAAAAGAAAGAGATAGGATAAATGAAAGAAAATGCTCTGAGTTATTGTTAAAAGGACTAGAAAATAAATAGCTGGATTATGAAGACTGGAAATAAATTGATAATAACTGTTCACAAAGAAGTAATATAAATTGTATAGCTATGACAAGACATGACAGAGAAGAGTTGATAGCAAGTACATATGAGACATAATTTACACAGGCACACAGTCACAATGAAAAAAATATAATAATAATAATAATTAATAGTAATAAATGAAAAATAAGTTTCTGTCTAAGAGGATCATTAAATAGGACGAAATAAGCAGATTTCTACCCAAAAGGATAGAGAGTGGGGACAGCAACAACATCAACAATAAAAGAGGCTACAGCGTTGTTGTTATCTGTTGTTATGAAAGACTTTATGATGATATCAACATAGACTTTGTCAAAGACTCACATGAAAAAAGACAAAAAATAAACGTGAAATAAATACATAGATAGATTTATATCTATTAAAGAAGTGAAATTTCTTATGAATAACCATCCAAAACATGAGAAAATCTAATACTCTGATGGCTTTCATGTGTATAATCTGCCAAATATGTCAGTAACAAGTACAAAATCTCCACCATTTCTCAAAAGTAAGGTAGAGGGAAAGGTAGTAGATGTTTTCAGTGAGTCATAATTGCCAGAGTATGACAAGAATGTTGCACACACAAGAATTAGCATTTCCATGTGCAAGATATGTAAGAGATCAAGTCAATGAAAAGTCCACATGGAAAAGGGTAGAAAGCCCAGTGCCTGGCTGAGCAGATATTGGCATTGATGGCTGCTGGTGAAATACATGTCTGTTTTCTACAGGGATGTTTTCTTGGAATGGTTACAAATGTTACAAAAGATTAATAGTTCTCAACCTTCTTAATGCTGCAAACCTTTAATTCAGTTCCTCATCTTGGTGTGGCCCACAATCATAAATTTATTTTTGTTCCTAGATCATATCTTTAATCATGCTAGTGTTATGAATCATAATGCAAATATCTTATTTGTAAGGTATATGATATGTGGCCCTTGTTGATTTTGAGAACCACTGAAATAGATGGTCCTATAGTCATACATGGAGTAAGCTATAAATTGACACAGATTTTAAACAAATCATATAAAATTGGAAGAAAAAATGCCATAAGAGTAGACAAGAAATTAAGTGGGAGGAACTTGGGATGAATTGTATTAAAAAATAAATATGTGGAAATCTCAAGAATTGAAACAATTCATTTACAAAATAGAAGTGTTGGTTTTTGTTTTCTTCTATAAAAGAGATTGAAACAAAACTTCTTCATTCTATGAGGCTAATGGACTATGAAGCAGAGGGACTTTGATTAGAAAATGTTATATACAACCAACATGAAAAATATATGTGTGTGTGTGTGTGTGTTTAAATATATCCCCTGTAACAAATGCACATATAAGTAGAATAAAAACTGAAACAACTATTTCAAATTATCATAGATTGGAACTCCTAGCCAAAATGTTCATAAATCAAGTTATGCATGCAAAATTTGTCAAACTGTGTATAAATCCATCTATACATAATGGCAGAGAAATTTATTTCAGGTATATGAGGTTGGTTCAACATCCAATTTTAATCAATCTTAGCTACCACATCAATAGGCTGAATGAGAAAAATTGTATGATCATATGAACTGAGGCAGAAAAAGCATTTAACAAAATATCACACCTATTCATGATTTAAGAAAAACCTCAGGAAAATAATATGCAGAACTTCTTAGCATGAAAATATCAAAAAATCAGCAATGACATAAAAGAGTAAGAAATTGAATATTATGTTTTAAGACTCATGAGCAACTGTTTCCTCTCATGTATGTAATCACCATCAATCAGAAAATAAAATAAAAACTGAATAGATAAGGGAAAAACATAAAAATGCCATTTTTCTCAGATATAATGATTGCATATTAAAGAGGCTCTCAGAGTTTTTTGGAGGAAAATCCTAGTAATAATATTTTCAAAGGACATAAGATCACATGTAAAGGTCAATCAGTCTCTAGTTTACAGGTAGATAACTGCTAAAAATTTAAATATAAAAAAACTATCAATTAGTGTAGTAACTCCAAAAGGAATGTTTAGGCATAATATTAATAGATCTTGTAAAGTATCTATATGGAAACAATAAAATTCTGGGTAGACATATATATATATATATATATATATATATATATATATATATTCATGTGCTTACACTAGTAATTTTGACATTACTAAAATTTCAATCTTCATCAACTTGTTTTATAATTTTTACACAAGTGTTTGAACATATTTTGTATACTGATAAATACAAACAATGCAAAAAGAAAACTATCTAGAAGAAGCATCTTAAAGTTTTAAAAGGCACAGTGTGAGAGAGTTACACTGCCTAATTTTAATACCTGCTGTAAAAATAGAGTATTAGGAACAGAGCATTTCTCTTGAAAGAATGGGTAAGTAGACCAATACAAAATGCTTGAGTATATATTTAGACTTGTAGTTATAACACAGTCAATTTATCTTATTGAAGAGGCAATGTCATCTCAGTGGAGAGGGAGTGCCATTATGAAATAAGGGATGTAAGTTATGACAGTCATATTTTGACAAGGAACATAGGTTACCATATGCCTACTATATTATGGTAGATCACAGTGCTACAATAGGAATTACAGGAGAACTTACAAATGGAAAGAAGTTGTGTTTCTGATATTTCTGTGAACAGCAAATGAAGCACAATTAATGAAAGAAACTAAGTCTGAATTTAGTAGAGCATGCATTGGCTCTTTGGAAGGAACTACAAAGAAATAAGGACAAGACCAGATATTGGGAGAAAATATATACAGCACTCCTAAAAATCAGCAACCAGGAAAGTATTAAAAGGACACAGCTGAGTAGAGAGTTGAACAAAGAATATCCAGGTAACAGATGAAGATATCCAAATATTATATACATGACTTCCCATTAAAAACATCAATATTTCTAGTTGAATAAACCTGGCTTCATTGATGTATAAAGGGATAATAGTATAATGAATTTATTCTTATGTATATGAGACAAATTGTAATAGTATCGATTATAAGCTTATTTCTTTAATTTTATACCCAAGTAGTTTGTTCTTGTTGTATGTTCTTTTGAATAATTTGCATATAAAATGTTCACATTCATCATCTCTGTTTCAATTATGTTGTAAGTATCTGCATCCATTTGTTGTTTTGTTATCCATTGAACAAGAATTAAAGAAAAAGTATCTTAATACTAACATTAAAAATTACCAATTTAGTTTACTATTGTATGACCTTATGTAAATTACTTAATCCAAAAATTCTAAAGCTGTAAAATGAGAACAATAACAAAAATTTTCAAAGTAAAGAAAATTACCAATTTGAAAATTATATAAAAAAATTCACAAATCTAGTAGAAATTTATATTTGAATTCTTTTATTTTTTATTATTATCCTTTAATCTCTTTTTACAGTCTGGTTTTTATCCCTCTCCTGGTCCTCCTTTTGACTCTTCCTCCTCCCCACACATCTCCAAGAGGATATCACCAGCCTCCCACCCCCAGCCTCACCAGACCTCCCTACTCCTGGGGCTTCAAGTTTCCTGAGAGTTAGATACATTCAAGATTATAATGTTGTGAATCTGCACTCTACTCCCTGGATCACAGCTCAGCCTGTCTACCTGGAGGCCTGCTACTACTCTGGACAACCAAGTGAATACCCATATTCCAATTCCCTGGCTTCTCGACCCTCAGGGAGCCCAGCAGCCCTGAGGTCTGCCTCATCCCCTCTGTGTTCTGTCTCCTGATCCATCCACACCTCTATCTGCAGTCCCACATCTGCACTCCACCTTCTTGGGCACATATGAGCCTGCCTATCTGGAGGCCTGTTACCACCCAGGAAACCAGGAAGACTAGCACTTATTTGCTTTCCTAGAAGACTGCTGGCACCCAAGACAACCAGAAACCTGCTGCCACTAGAGTCTAAATGCTCTACCTACAATCCCAGAGCCCTGCTACCACCAGGGACTACCAGGTCAGCCAACAACAAAATCAACAAGATGGCTAAAGGCCAATACAAGAATAAAATAAACAAAAGCCAGTGCAATATGGAAATATCAGAACCCAGCTTTTCTACTAGAGCAAGCCCTGGATATCCGAGCACATTGAAGAAGTTGATGATCTTAAATCTCATTTTATGAAGATGATAGAGGACTTTAAATAGGAAATAAATAAATCTCTTAAAATACAGAAAAATATATTCAAACAGGTAGAGGCCTTTAACACCGAAATGAAAAAATATGAAGAAATACAGAAAATACAATTTAGCCTTTAACCTATAAATGAATACACACAGAAAAATAGAGAAAATAAAACCAAGTAGGTGAAGATAATTAATAAAATTTTTCAAGACCTGAAGATGGAAAAATACAATTGCAGGCAACCTTGGAGATGGAAAACCTAGGAAAGAGAAGTGGAAATACAGACCTGAGCATCACCAACAAACTACAAAAAATGGAAGAGTGAATCTCAGGAATAAAAGATACACTAGAAGAAATTGATAATCAGTCAAAGAAAATGCCAAAATCTAAAGAGATTCTAACATAAAATATACAGGAAATTTGAGACACTATGTAAAGCCCAAATCTAAGGATAATAGGAATAGAAGAAGATTCCCAGATAAAAGGCCCAGAAAATATCTCAACAAAATCATAGAAAAAAAATTCCCTTACCTAAAGAAACAGAGGCTATAAATATACAAGAAATCTAGAGAACACCAAATAGATTGAATGAGAAAAGAAAATCTTCCTGCCACGTAATATTCAAAACAAAAAATGTACAGAACAAAGGAAGAATATTAAAAAGATGCAAGGGGAAAAGGACAAGTAACATATAAAGGCAGACGTAGCAGAATTACGCAGAATTCTCAACAGAGAATCTAAAGCCACAAGGGCCTGGACAGATGTCTTCCAGACCCCAGGAGACCACAGATGTCTGCCCATGTAACTATACCCAATATATAATAATTCATCAATGCAATCCACCATATAAATAATTTTTTTAAAAAAAAACATGATTTTATAATTAGATGCTGAGAAAGCCTTTGACAAAATCCAACATCCCTTCATGTTTAAAGACTTGGAGTGTTCAGGGACACAAGGCACATACCAAAATACAATAAACATAATGTACAGAAAGGCAATGAACAACAGCAAATTAAATGGAAAGAAACTTAAAGCAATCCTACTAAAACCAGGGACAAGGCAAAGGTGTC
This sequence comes from Grammomys surdaster, assembly GCF_004785775.1. Classification (NCBI taxonomy): domain Eukaryota; kingdom Metazoa; phylum Chordata; class Mammalia; order Rodentia; family Muridae; genus Grammomys; species Grammomys surdaster. Next base: position 7,278,419 of record NW_021604648.1, on the reverse strand, counting down.
CTCTCTTTAACTTTTCAATATAGTACTTAAAGTTTTAGCTAGAGCAATACAACTAAAGGAAATTGAAGGGATGCAAATTGGAAAGGAAGAAGTCGAAGTATCACTATCCTCAGATGATAACATAGTGTACATATACAGACCCTAGAAACTCTTCCAAAGAACTTCTACAGCTGATAAACACCTTCAGCAAAGTGCCTGAATACAAAATTAACTGAAAAGATCAGTGGCTCTCCTTTATACAAACTATAAGCAGGCTGAGAAAGAAATTACAGAAGCAACACCCCTTACAATAGCCACAAATAATATAAAATATCTTGGTGTAACTAGCCAAACAGGTGAAAGACATGTGAGGAAGGTATCAGAAGAAGGAATTATCACCTATGCTCATGGAATAGTAGAATTAACAGATTAAGACACCATCTTACCCAAAGTAATCACCAAATTCAATCCAATTCCCATCAAAATTCCAACACAATTCTTTTGACTTTAAGAGTGCAAGCTTGAATAACCACTCTGGAAATCAATCTGGTGGTTTCTCAGAAAATTGGGAATAGGTGTGCCTGAAGACCCAGCTATATTGCTCCTGAATATATTCCCAAGAGATCCTTCACCAGACTAAAAGGACCCGTGCTCCACTCTATTCTTGCCACTTACTCAAAATTGCTAGAAAATGAAAACAACACAGATTCTACTCAACTGAAGTTAGATACAGAAAATTTGGTTCATTTGCACAATAGAAAACCACCAAGCTATTAAAAGCAAGGACAGTGTAAATATTGCAGGCAAATGGATGGAACTAGAAAATATCTTCTCGAGTGAGATAACCCAGACTCAAAAGGACATGATGTACTCTCTTATAATTGGATATTAGCCATAGAACCAAAGAAGCTAAGCAAGAAGGAAGGCCAAAGTGAAGATGAATCTCACTTAGGAGTAATAAAATAGTCTTAGGCAGAAGATGGAATAAGGGATCTATATGTGAGAGGGGATGGTAAGGGGAATGGAAGATGTGGGGAGAGGCAGGAAAAAGGGCCAGATGAGAGGGTATTGGTGGCTGGGGGGATCTCTAGTATGTGCCAGAGACCTGGGATGAGGAAGACACCCATGAGTCCCTGAGGATGACTTCAGCTGAGATGCCTATCTGTGGGGATTTGGAGCCTGAAGTGACAAACTCCTGTTATCAGGCAAGACCAAAAGTAGAGAGACAACAACACCAACCTACCCACAAAACTTTCAACCCAAATTTTTCCTATCTTCAAGAAATGCTTGGACAAAGATGAAGCATAGACTGAGGAAACGGCAAACCAATCACTGGCCCAACTTGATACCCATCCCTTCGCAACAATCAATCTATTAGTGATACTATTAGTGATATTATTATGCTTGCAGACAGTAGCTTAGCATAACTGTCCCCTGAGAGACTCCACCCAGCACCTGTCTGAAATAGATGCTGAAACCCACATCCAAGCATTGGACGGATCTCCAGAAGACTTATATTAGTGTTGGTAGAAGGAATGTCCAAGAAGGGATAGGATTTTCACAGGAAGACTAAACTGGACTCTTGGTGGTTTTCAGAGACTGAATCACAAATCAAAAAGCATACACAGAATTGACCTAGATCTCCCACACATAAGTAGCAGATGTGTAGCTTGGTCTACATTTGGGTAACCCAACACCTAGAGTGGGGACTGAGTCTATAACTGTTTCTTGTCTGTGGATCCTGTTCCCCTAAATGGGCTCCCTTATTGCCTCAGTGGAAGAGGATGTGTGTAGCCATGGAGAGATTTAATGTGCTAAGTTGGGTGGATAACCAAGGGGCTTCCACCCTCACAGAGGAAAACGGGAGGAGGGAATATGGTGAAGGGAAGACTGAGAGGGGCTTTAGTGATCAGTATGTAAAGTAAAATTATAAGTAAATTAATGGGAAAGGGATTTAAATATTACATTGTGAGAGCTTACCTTAGTAAATAGGGGAGGTATATAGAGTATAAATCTAAAGGCAAAGTGAATTTATACAAGCACAGTTTGGTTAAGTGCTCTTGTGGAGATCCGATTCACATCTGGAAATGCTTTATATTCTATAAAGACATGGATTGAAATGATGAGAGATCTATTTTCAACATTGTAATGTCTTATACGTGAACAAGGGGTGAGGAAACCAATGTAAATATACAGTTGAGTAAGAACTCATGCAATCTTTAGAACTGCCAAGTTCACAAAATCAAGGTGGTTCAGAGAAAGTGTCACAATTCCGAGATCCAACTCAGATATGAAGATGAAATCTAGCATGGTATTATCTTATGGAACTTCTCCCAGTGCTGCAATAGCACTTTTGTTAATTTGTAACACTCAGTCAGATATAATAAGATGTTAATTACAGGCAGCAGAATGAGGATACATGCAAACTATCAGTTCAAATTGATAAATATTTGAATTTTTAAAACTATGCAAGATAAAATGTTTGTTTTAAGAAGTCAGTTACTTGAACATTCTCCTAAATATTAAATATTCTGTGTATGGAGTCATTACAAGCCATATTCCTCCTTTTTCTCTCTTTAATTCATTTGTAAAGAACATACTTTTGGATGCTAATAGTAATAGAAGAATAAGGCTAAAGATGCTCATGTCCCTAAAAGGACAAAATTTTGCCTGCTGGAAAAAAGCAAGTAGAGATGACAAAATTGTAAATGATTGTGATACACACACTAACACAGAAATGTCACATAAATGCAAATTTAACTGGAATTAAACAGAGGCTGTGGAATCAGAATGATTGAAACAAAATGTGGCAATCAAAAACAGGTTTGTTGAGCAGTTTGCAAACACTATTGTCAGCCTATCCTGGATACATTTAATTATATTGGATATTATGCTCATGATTTGATCAAGAATACATTGAGCAAATAGAATGTGGCCTTTACCAATGACTCCATCATTAGTATCATTTTTAGCACTGTTAACAAGTTTAGAAATTTTCACATGTATATAATGTGTGTTGATCAAGTCCACCCCATTCCATCCTCTGTAGTTTCTTCCCTACCTCACCACTACCTTTCCCTCCCTAACTCATGCTTTCCTTTTTCTTAAGCCCTCTATGTCTAATTAATGTACTATCTGTATATGGACTCTGTAGTGTTGTCTTAGAATTTCCATTGCTGTTCTGAAACAGTATCTTTTTTTTATTTAAAAAAAAAAAACATTTGGGGAGGAACAGGCTTATTTGGATTATACTTCCGTATCGCTGTTCCATATCCTGACACCAAGAATATCAGGACAGTAGCTAAAATATGGCAGGAATCTGGAGGCAGGGGCTGATGCAGAGGACATGGAGGGGTGCTCATCATGGTTTGCTTTCTGACCACTAGCCAGGGATGGCCCTGGATGTAGTGAGCTGGGCCCTCCCCCATCAATCACCAATTAAGAAAATGCCCTACAGCAGGATCTTATGGAGACATTTTCTCTATTGAGGTTTCCTCCAGTTAGATAACTCTGGCATGTGTCATGATGACATAACAGTAGTCAGAGCAAGGGCCTTGCATGTCTTGGAACACAGGCAGTTTCTCATAGGCTGTATCTCTGAGGAAACCAATTCCTCTTTCACTGCAGTCATCAATAGGCAAAATCTCCTCAACCAGGAGTGAGGTTTTTAGTATATTCTTCTCTGCTGTTATGAGTAGATACCTTCTGTTCATCTCTGCACAATCTTCATAGTTGGTGGCTGGGAACTAGCTGAGCATGTTTAGAATTGAATTTTTACCATGATTTCTGTTAAGTCATTTCCTGAAATAAGTTAGCACACAGAATCATGCTTGACACATTCCGTTTCATCACACTCCTCTCCTGAATATCAGGTCTTAATGAGCCTCATGAAAAGGTTGCCTTCTGGCTCCCTAGCTGCCCCTGTGCTCAGCACTTTCAACTGTAGTTAAATATTGAGCACAAGAACATATGAGTCAGCACTGACTAAAATTCCCTTATAAAAACGTTATCTTCAGTCACTTACTCTGAATTATAAGCTAAAATTCCTAGCATCTCCTTTTTTACCTTAGGCAGGAATATGATAACACATTTTAAGTTAATTTGTAAATTTGTATTTTAAGGGGTATAAACTTTCTTAAGTATTATGACTTGACTCATATTTCCAATAGTACGATATCTGGGTCTGGTTAGAATTAAATTGAACTAGGATTTTGTCAGCTGCCAAAGAAAGCATCTGTGAGTATTAGCAGCCATTGACCTTGTAAAATGTATTAAATAGTATATATCTGTAATTATCCTTGTCAAATATGCATCAGGAATACATTTGCAAAAGCACATGTTCTACAGTTAATATTCCCTGCACATGATACTGCTACACAAAACATTCTTATAAAAGTTATTGTTGTATGTTAAGCATCCTCCTTATGCACAGTACTTCTGAATTTCTCCCTTTCTTTCTACTTCCTCATCTGATTCTATTTAGAACCTTTTCTCAAAAAAATTTTTTTTCAGAGACTATTTGGAGCTAAACAAAATACATTGTCTGCCTAAAGTGGATCAGTAATGAAATCATCAATTTAATGAAAGAAGTGGGACCTTGAGATAAAAGATGTCATAATGGCCTTATAAGCAGCCTTTGTTCCTCACCAAATATGTTTTCATGATCTAGCATATTACCCAGGTTTATTCCCTGGCTTTCACATCATATATCAGAACTGTATTTTGCTCTAGTTTCAGAGAATCTGATCCTTTTTTTTTTTTGGCCTTGTCAGGGACCAGGTGTCAAGTGGTACACAGACATACATGTAGAGAAAAGCACTCATACACATAAAAAAATCACAAAAAGAGAAAAATATTAATAATTTTATAGAACACTACATTAAAATTTATAACAAAAAGCTAATGAAGCCAGTCTGCAATTATGATATAAGCAAAACTCTGTCTATGTGTCTTCTCCACCCCTTCTCATATTCACGTTTCTTCTGTTTATCATTATGGCTAAAATAAAATGTCAGAAATGGAGCATTGGTATATAACGAAGAAAAATAGTGGGATTTCTTAGGAAAGATTTATCTTTTAAAAGAAGGAATAAGGCATTCATTTATAGTCCTATAAATGATATTTCATTGAATATTAGGAATCTTACACGGACCTCAAAATAGTCACTACAATGTCTTCAAAATTCTTGGAAAGTGAGACTTCTTGATAGAGGTTAGTTTGTTATTGTTGTATTCTGTGTGTGTTGAGGGGGAGAGTATGCATATGTGTGTGTATGTGTGTAGGGGTCAAAATCAATGCTGGGTGTCTTTCTCAATCACTTTTTTTTAAATTTATTATTTTATTGGATATTTTATTTACATTTCATATGTTATCCCCTTAACGCATCCCCCACCCACCCGGGAACCCCCCATCCCCTTACCCCTCCTCCTTCTTCTCCGTGGATGTAACCCCCACCTAACCCCCCCACTCCCACTTCCCCAACCTCAAAATTCCCACCCCCTGGGGCGTCCAGTCTTCATGAGGTCAAGGATCACTTCTTCCACCTGTGCCCAGCAGGGCCCTCCACTCTTACATATTCAGCTGAAGCCCTAGATCCCTCCATAAGTGCTCCCAGGCTGGTGGTTAGGACCCTGGGAGCTGTGGTTGGTTGGTATTGTTGCTCTCCTCATGGTGCCACAAACCCTTTCAGCTCCTTCAGTCTTCACTCTAACTCCTCCATTGAGAACCTCATGATCAGTTCAATGGCTAGTTGTGAGCATCTGCCTCTGAATATGTCAGAGTCTTGAAGGCCTCTGAGGAGATATCCATATCAGGCCCTTATCAGCATGCACTTCCTGACTTCCACATCAGCATCTACCTTTGATGACTGCACATGGGATGGATACTCAGGTAGAAAGGTCTTCAAATGGCCCCCTCCTTCAGTTTCTGTCCCTCACTTTGTCTCCATATTTGCTCCCTTGAGTATTTTGTTGCTCCTTCTAAGAAGAACTGAATCACCCCCACTTGGTCTTCCTTTTTTATGAGCTTCATGTGGCCTGTGAGTTGCATCTTGGGCATTTCAAGGTTCTGGGCTAATATCCGATAATCAGTGAGTGAATACCATGTGTGTTCTTTTGTGATTGGCTTACTTCACTCAGGATGATAATTTCTAGTTCCATCCATTTATCTAGGAACCTCTCGAATTCATTGTTTTTAATAGCTGAGTAATACTCCATTGTGTAAATATACCACATTTTTTTGAATCCATTCCTCAGTTGAAGGACATCTGGGTTCTTTCCAGCTCCTGGCTGTTATAAATAAGGCTGCTATGAACATAGTTGAGCATATGTCCTTGTTATATGTTCGAGCATCTTCTGGGTATATGCCTAGGAGTGGTATAGCTGGATCCTCAGGTAATGCTATGTCCAATTTTCTGAGGAACCGCCACACTGATTTCCAAAGTGGTTGCACCATCTTGCAGTCCCACCAACAATGGAGGAGTGTTCCTCTTTCTCCACACCCTCGCCAGCATCTACTATCACCTGAGTTCTTAATCTTAGCCATTCTGACTGGTGTGAGATGGAATCTCAGAGTTGTTTTGATTTGCATTTCCCTGATGACTAAGGACACTGAACATTTCTTTAGGTGCTTCTCGGCCATTCGAGTTTCTTCCATTGAAAATTCTTTGTTAAGCTCTATACCCCATTTTTTAATAGGGTAATTTGGTTGTCTGGAGTCTACTTTCTTGAGTTATTTGTATATATCGGATTTTAGCCCTCTATCAGATGTAGGATTGGTAAAGATCTTTTCCCAATTTGTTGGTTGTCATTTTGTCCTATTGACAGTGTCCTTTGCCTTACAGAAACTTTGCAATTTTATGAAGTCCCATTTGTCAATTCTTGATCTTAGAGCATATGCCATTGGTGTTCTGTTCAGGAACTTTTCCCCTGTGCCCAAGTATTCGAGGGTCTTCCCCACCTTCTCTTCTATTAGTTTCAGTGTATCTGGTTTTATGTGGAGGTCCTTTATCCACTTAGACTTGAGCTTTGTACAAGGAGATAAGAATGGATCAATTTTCATTCTTCTACATGTTGTCCTCCAGTTGAACCAGCACCATTTGTTGAAAATGCTGTCCTTTTTCCACTGGACAGTTTTAGCTCCTTTGTCAAAGATCAAGTGACCATAAGAGTGTGTGTTCATTTCTGGGTCTTCAATTCTATTCCATTGATCTTCCTGCCTGTCTCTGTACCAATACCAGGTCGTTTTTATCACTATTGCTCTGTAGTATAGCTTGAGGTCAGGGATGGTGATTCCTCCAGAAGTTCTTTTATTGTTGAGAATAGTTTTCGCTATCCTGGGTTTTTTGTTATTCCATATGAATTTGAGAATTTCCTTTTCTAACTCTGTGAAGAATTGAGTTGGGATTTTAATGGGGATTGCATTGAATCTGTAGATTGCTTTTGGCAAGATGGCCATTTTTATTATATTAATCCTGCCAATCCATGAGCATGGGAGATCTTTCCATCTTCTGAGATCTTCTTCGAGTTCTTTCTTCAGGGACTTGAAGTTCTTGTCGTACAGGTCTTTCACTTGCTTGGTTAGATTCACACCAAGGTATTTCATATTATTTGCAACTATTGTGAAGGGTGTCATTTCCCTAATTTCTTTTTCAGTCTGTTTATCTTTCATGTAGAGGAAGGCTACTGATTTGTTTGAGTTGATTTTATAACCAGCCACTTTGCTGAAGTTGTTTATCAGGTTTAGGAGTTCTCTGGTGGAAGTTTGGGAGTCACTTAAGTATACTATCATATCATCTCCAAATAGCGATATTTTGACTTCTTCCTTTCCTATTTGTATCCCTTTGACTTCTTTTTGTTGTCTAATTGCTCTGGCTAGGACTTCCAGTACTATATTGAATAGGTAGGGGGAGAGTGGGCAGCCTTGTCTAGTCCCTGATCTTAGTGGGATTGCATCAAGTTTCTCTCCATTTATCTTGATGTTGGCTACTGGTTTGCTGTAAATTGCTTTTACTATGTTTAGGTATGGGCCTTGAATTCCTGATCTTTCCAAGACTTTTATCATGAAGGGATGTTGAATTTTATCAAATGCTTTCTCAGCATCTAGTAAGATGATCATGTGGTTTTTTTTCTTTGAGTTTGTTTATATAGTGGATTACATTGATGGATTTCCGAATATTGAACCATCCCTGCATTCCTGGGATAAAACCTACTTGATCATGATGGATGATTGTTTTGATGTGGTCTTGGATTCGGTTTGCTAGAATTTTATTGAGTATTTTTGCATCGATGTTCATAAGGGAGATTGGTCTGAAGTTCTCTCTCTTTGTCAGGTCTTTGTGGGGTTTGGGTATGAGTGTAATTGTAGCTTTTTAGAACGACTTGAGTAGTGTTCCTTCTGTTTCTATTTTGTGGAATAGTTTGAAGAGAATTGGTATTTGGTCTTCCTTGAAGGTCTGATAAAAGTCAGCACTAAAACCATCTGGTCCTGGGCTTTTTTTAGTAGGGAGACTTTTAATGACTCCTGCTATTTCCCTAGGGGTTATGGGATTATTTAGATGGTTTATCTGCTCCTGGTTTAACTTTGGGACCTGGTATCTGTCTAGGAAATTGTCCATTTCATCCAGGTTTTCCAGTTTTGTTGAGTATAGGCCTTTGTAGTAGAATCTGATGATTTTTTGAATTTCTTCAGTTTCTGTTGTTATGTCTCCCTTTTCAGTTCTGATTTTATTAATTTGGATACTGTCTCTGTGCCCTCTGGTTAATCTGGCTAACGGTTTATCTATCTTATTGATTTTCTCAAAGAACCAACTCCTGGTTTTATTGATATTTTGTATTGTTCTTTCTGTTTCTATTTGGTTGATTTCAGCCCTGAGTTTGATTATTTCCTGCCTTCTACTCTTCCTGGGCGTATTTGCTTCTTTTTGTTCTAGAGCTTTTAGTTGTGCAGTCAAGTTGTTAGTGTGTGCTCTTTCCAGTTTCTTTTTGTAGGCACTTAGAGCTATGAGTTTTCCTCTTAGCACTGCCTTCATGGAGTCCCACAAGTTTTGGTATGATGTGTCCTCATTTTCATTGAATTCTAAAAAGTCTTTAATTTCTTTCTTTATTTCTTCCTTGAGCAAGTCATCATTGAGTAGAGAGTTGTTCAGTTTCCATGTGCACGTGGGTTTTCCATTGGTTTTGTCATTATTAAAGACCAGTCTTCTTCCGTGGTGATCTGATAAGATGCAAGGGATTATTTCAATCTTTTTGTATCTGTAGAGGCCTGCTTTGTGACCAATTATATGGTCTATTTTGGAGAAGGTACCATGAGGTTCTGAGAAAAAGGTATTTTCTTTTGTTTTAGGATGAAATGTTCTATAGATGTCTGTTAAGTCCATTTGGTTCATAACTTCTGTTAATGTCAAAGTGTCTCGGTTTAGTTTCTGTTTCCATGATCTGTCCACTGCTGAGAGTGGGGTGTTGAAATCCCCCACTATTATTGTATGAGGTGTAATGTGTGTTTTGAGCTTAAGTAAAGTTTCTTTTATGTATGTAGGTGCCCTTGCATTTGGAGCATAGATGTTCAGAATTGAGAGTTCACTTTGGTAGATTTTTCCTTTGATGAGTATGAAGTGTCCTTCCTTATCTTTTTTGATTAATTTTGGATGAAAGTCGATTTTATTTGATATTAGAATGGCTACTCCAGCTTGTTTCTTGGGACCATTGGCTTGAAAAATTGTTTTCCACCCTTTTATTCTGAGGTAGTGTCTGTCTTTGTCACTGAGGTGCGTTTCTTGTATGCAGCAAAATTCTGGGTCTTGTTTGTGTATCCAGTCTGATAGTCTATGTCTTTTTATTGGGGAATTGAGACCATTGATGTTAAGAGATATTAAGGAAAAATGATTGTGGCTTCCTGTTATTTTTGCTATTAGAGGTAAAGTTATGTTTGTATAGTTATCTTCTTTTGGGGTTGTTGGAAGATTATGTCCTTCATTTTTCTAGGTTGTAGTTTCCCTCCTTGTGTTGGCATTTTCCATCAATTATCCTTTGAAGTGCTGGGTTTGTGGGATGATATTGTGCAAATTTGGTTTTGTCATGGAATATCTTGGTTTCACCATCTATAGTGATTGAGAGTTTTGCTGGGTATAGTAATCTGGGCTGGCAATTGTGTTCTCTTAGGGTCTGTATGATGTCTGTCCAGGCTCTTCTGGGTTTTATAGTCTCTGGTGAGAAGTCTGGTGTAATTCTTATAGGTCTGCCTTTGTATGTTACTTGACCTTTTTCCCTTACTGCTTTTAGTATTTTTTCTTTGTTTTGTGCATCTGATGTTTTGATTATTATGTGACGGGAGGTATTTCTTTTCTGGTCTAGTCTATTTGGTGTTCTGTAGGCTTCTTGTGTGTTTATGGGCATCTTGTTCTTTAGGTTAGGGAAGTTCTCCTCAATAATTTTGTTGAAGATATTTACTGTCCCTTTAAGGTGCGACTCTTCATTCTCATCTATACCTATTATCCTTAGGTTTGGTCTTCTCATTGTGTCCTGGATTTCCTGGATGTTTTGAGTTAGGAGTTTTTTGCATTTTGCATTTTCTTTGACAACTGTGTCAATATTTTCTACCGTATCTTCTGCATTTGAGATTCTCTCTTCTATCTCTTGTATTCGGTTGGTGATGCTTGTGTCTATGACTCCTGATCTCTTTCTTAAGTTTTCTATTTCCATGGTTGTCTCCCTTTGAGCTTTCTTTATTGTTTCTATTTCCATTTTCAGATCCTGAATGTTTTTGTTTAATTCCTTCTTTGTGTTTTCTTGCATTTCCTTAAGGGATTTCTGTGATTCCTCTTTAAGGGCTTCTATCTGTTTACTTGTACTCTCCTGTATTTCTTTAAGGGAGTTACTTAATTCCTTCTTATAATCCTCTATCATCATCATGAGAAGTGATTTTAATTCTGAATCCTGCTTTTCAGTTGTGATGGTGTGTTCAGGGCTTGCTATATTGGGAGAACTGGGTACTAATGATGCCAAGAAACTTTGGTTTCTGTTGCTTATGTTCTTGCGCTTGCCTTTCGCCATCTGGTTAACTCTAGTGTTGCCTGCCCTCACCGTGTAAGACTGGAGTCTGTATTTCCAGTTATCTTGCTTGTTGCAGAGCTCCTGAGAGTCCAGATGTCTCTGTAGTCTTATGATCCTAATCTTGGTGTCTGCTGCTCTGAGTGCAGTGGCTCCTCTAGGATGACTCAGGAGTCAGTATCTCCACAGGACAGGAGCAGACCAAATCTGTGTCTGCCCCAGCCCACAGGCCCAGGCAGGGGAGGAAGCTTTCTCAATCACTTTACATTTTACTTATGGAAACAGGGCTTCTCAGTTGAACCAAGGGCTCATAGATTCAGCTAGTCTAGTAAGCTAGCTTGCTCCAGGGATCTCCTGTTTATTAGAAAGTGTTGAGATTGCTGGCGATAGATTAACTAGCTTTGGTGTGCGTTTTAAGGATCTGATCCCTAGTCTTCATGCTTATGTGGAAAGCACTTTATCCAGATTCAATTCTTCAGATGCTCACAGACTTTTTTGTGTTCTTTGTTTGCTGTACTTTAAAGAACATAACATAATAACTTTTACTGCTTCTTGGTTATGTTTTTTTATGTGATTTCCTAATTAATGGTCCATTTCTTGGTTTTAGGAATTTATAATGTAAAATTCTTGTAACTGAACTGACATTGTATACTAGTTCTTCTTAATTGCAAAGTCTACTTCAGAAACCTCCAATGCTTAATTGAAAATAATGCAAAGGGAGTAATAGGGTATTATTTTGAAGAATTTTGAAGAAATATTAGTGAATAGTTTGAAGTCAGTTACAGATATTTAACAAAATATCAATTAGAGGACTATACCTGAATGCCCTATTCCTTCTTCCATTCTTGTATTTGAATATTTTTTTAGCTTATACACATGTGTGAATGTGTGTGCTAGGAAATATGTAGGTGTACCATGTGTTTGAGGTGTCACAGGCATCAGGACAGAGTTTGAATTCTCTAGCTTTCTAGTTACCGACAGCAGTGATTCTCCATGTGACTGTCTGAACTAAACTCCTGATCTTTGCAAGAGCAGTGAGTTCTCTAGGACTCCTGCCATCTCTCCAGCTCCCGTGTTGTCCTTTTTTGTTTAAACATCTCCCTTTTGAGTACAACCTTGAAACAAAGTCAGACTTCAGCAACAAGAAAAATTCTATTTGTAAGTCATTTCTCACAGCATTTTCTAAGCCCATGCTATCAGAAATTTGGTCAGCTGAGTGCCTAATGTTTTATTCTCATTAGATCTTAACTTCTGGATCTGAACTCCCTTATCACAAAGAATAAATCAAGTTGCGAGCTGGGTGTCTAAAAAGCCTTGGCTGCAGAGGGATTTCATTGTGCAGAGATGGAACAGTGATTCAGATGTATGTGTCTAACTACATCACTCTTACCTCTGCCTTTACCTCATTTAATGCTCTAATCAGAAGTGTAAAACAGTACTTTAGATAGACAAGTATTTTCTCTGCTCTTCTATGAAGTTTTTATTTTATTAGAATGAACAGTGAATCATAATTGATTGTAAATAAGCAAAAAGAATTAATGTCAATCTAAGTAAATGCTTCCTATCCAGCATATGCTTAAAGACTCTTAATCAATAATGAATGGTTTCCTGATTATCACCACCCCTACTTCTTCTGGGCTCTACATCTAATATCCTTTGGACAATTGCATTGATATTGTCATTTAGCATACTAATTAGAACCTTGAAACCTATAAGAAAATAAGAGGCTGGATTTAAAATAGCAGCTACTTAAGTAATTGAACTTAAGACACCATCGTGAACTGCATTGAAGATAGTATTGGGATACATTTGCTTTAGTAGCTTTGATGATAGGTAATTACTCCCAAAAAGGAAGCCCTGGAAATCAATTGGAAAATAAGGCCAAGAAGTTTGGTCTTAATCTAATGTAGAGATAAGGACATTTTAATAATGTAGTGAGTACAATGGTATATAATCATGATTTTATAATGCAAAGCTCACACTAGTAGTTACAACATGTCTATGGGACAGGACTCTTGTAATGAAGGAGACATTTTCAACCATTACTTGGGCAAACAACACGTTTATTTGATGGCAGGGAGAATACCAAAGTAAATATATTTTGGTTGTTTGTGACTGAGGACAGTACTGTGTAGCTAACTACCATGTTGGTCCATCAATTTGTAATGGCAGCTTTTTGGACAAATCAACTTTCTGATTACTTATTAATATGAACTTTATGAACCATTAATTTTTTATAATCTGAATTAAAAAAAACAAAAGCATACATTTTTAAACTAAGTTGGTACAGATTTTGTTACCACTGAAACTCCAAGGAATGCTGAAGAATAAATTCTTAATAGACACTTTTGAAAATTAAATATTGAATAGATTATGAATTAAATAATAATAGTCTATCACCTAACATTCTAACATGTATCTTGAATGAAAATTCTACTTGACTCTTCCATATATGTATATACATATATGTATATGATGTATATGTATATATATATCATTCAAAAATATACACACACACACATATTTGTAAACAATATAAACATTTTTCACATTTATTATGTATTAGTCTTTTTTTGTATATGAGATAAATAAGGTAGAGGGGTATTGTTTTCCATTGTCAAGTCTCAGCTGCCTATTTCTAGTGACCTATAATACAGTTTGTTAAAGACCAGAAAATCCTTACCTATCTTAATACACATCTTATTTGTATGTAGGATACTCAGTTGGGATTTTTGAATACATATATTAACATGTGTGTTCGAAGCCGGGCGTTGGTGGCGCACGCCTTTAATCCCAGCACTTGGGAGGCAGAGGCAGGCGGATTTCTGAGTTCAAGGCCAGCCTGGTCTACAGAGTGAGTTCCAGGACAGCCAGGGCTATACAGAGAAACCCTGTCTCGAAAAAAAACCAAAAAAAAAAAAAAAAAAAAAACAAAAAAAAACATGTGTGTTCGAGGTGTAAGTAGAATCTGGAATTTTTGCCGCTTTCTCTTTTCTCGTCATGCTTCAGCTCTAATGTCTCATGTTGGAAGTACAGCTCTTTCCCAGCAATGCTAAGAGTTACCATTTGGATTTGCTTTGAGCAATATAATTTTAGAGATCATTCTGGGATCATGGCTTGAAATGTGCTTGGGTTCTTTGGCATGAACCGTTGCATTTCAATTATACACCATAAAATCATTGTGGTAATTAATATTGGGCAACTGATAGGATTTAGAATCACTATGGAAATAAAGGTCTGGGCATGCCTGTGAGGGGTTTCTAGAATAGATTCAGTAAGTTGGAAAGACCTACCCTAAACATAGGTGGAATTATTTCTATTGGCTTAGGTCTAGGACAAAATAAAAAAGAAAATTATCTGATTGCTAAAATTCATCATTCTCCATCATCCTTAGTGTCTTGGTAGGGGATGATATTTAACCCTTTGCCTCAGGCTCCTTCTGTCTTAATTTTCCTAGCATGATAATTTGTACTCTCAAAACATGAATGAACATAAAATCTTGCCTGCTTAAGCTGTTTTTATTAAGTCTCTTATTGCAGCAACAAAACAAGTTAAGCAATATGATTGTTGATTTTAAAATATGAAGACATGTTGACAAAAGTAGCCTACCTCCTTAGGAGCTAATTTTAAATCATTTCAGCAGATCTACGGTATGTCTACAAGTGACTTTTGATGCAGACTATTGAGCTAAAACACAAAACTGTGCACACACACTGGACCACAGATATAAAATAATATCTTTTTACTTTCTCATTAAATTTTCATCACTCCTCACTGACATTCCCTTGTTGCGGTAGCATGTTTACTTTAAATAAATATTATTCTTAAAAAGTAATTATTAATTATTTTCACATTCAATGTTTATAACTTCTATTACAGTAACAAAATTTAAATTCTACATTTGGTTTGTGGATTTCTAGTTCTTCCATCCTGGACTTGAGAGATGTAAACCAGGGAGAGAAAGCACAAGTTTTTGGTCAATCTCCTTTGTGCTTCTCTGAGCTATCAAAATTTGGAGATTGAAGTAAGATTGTTAGAGTACAGACCTTGAATCATTGAGTATAATGTCTTTCTAAACTGCAGTAGTGGATCCTGAAACTGCTGAAACTGAAACATAAAATATAGGGCAAAAGTGACGTCGTGTCATCAATGAGGAGGATATTGAGGGGCAGTTGTTATGGAGTTTATATTTAAGTGCTAGAGCAATCGGAAACAGCTCGAGAGGTTTTAAACCAACTATTCTCAAAACTACCAATGAATTGTATATTTGTAAATCAGATAGCCACTTTCCAAGTCAATGTCTTATTTCATTTATTCACCGGCTTTTAGAAGGTTATCCATCTGTCATATTCTGGAAACAAGCAATCAACTACTTAAAAAAACATTCAATTCTTATTTGATACTGAATCTCTCTTACTTCTAAGCATTGAACTTCTAAATCTAGTTTTTAAATGTGTAGTGACAAAAATGTATTTCTCCACACAATATCAAAAGAGAGCCAGATGATAATGAGCCATAGCAGTAACAGAAACTGATGCTGAGGGAGTTGAGGGCTTATGGATTGTGGTTTTAGGAATGAGAAATGTCTCTTGTATGCTCATGAATTTAAAAATTTTGTGCCTTGCCTTACAGAAACTTTACAATTTCATGAGGTCCCAATTATTAACTGTGAATGAACCACAGTCATAGAATCTGCCCGGGTTTGACCTAGGCCCTCGACATATATATTATAGTTATTTAGCTTGGTCTTCTTGTGAGACTCATAACAATGGGTGGAGGTAGTCTTTGATTCTTTTGCCTGTCTTGGGACCCCTTTCTTTCTACAAGATTTCCTCTTTCAACTTTAATATGATGGAAGGTACCTCGTCTTCCTGCAAGTTGATATGCCAAGTTGGATGATATCCATGGGAGGCATGCCCTTTACTGCAGAGGAGGAGGAGTGGATGGGCATAGTGAGAGGGAAAGTGAAGGAAGGGACTGGAAGAAGGGTAAGAGGAAACTACAATTGTGATGTAATATATGAGAGGATAATAAATCTAAAAAGAATGACAAAGATTTGGTTTCCAGTTGGAATGCCATTTGGAGATATTATAGAGGACTGCAGTCCTGCAGGAGGAAGTACCTTTGTGGAAATGGCCTTTGAGGGCTAAAAGCCTCACTCCACTTTCAGGTCATTGTCTGCTTTTTTTTTAAGATTTATTTATTTATTTTACACACACACACACACACACACACACACACACCATTTCTCTCTTCAGACACACCAGACAGAAGAGAGCATCAGATCCTATTACAGATGGTTATGAACCACAATGTAGTTGCTGGGAATTGAACTCAGGACCTATGAAAGAGCAGTCAGTGCTCTTAACCACTGGGCCATCTCTCCAGTCACTTTCTGCTTTATGAGATCTCTCCACTCTTGCCATGATGCCTACCACCTGCTGCCATACTTCCTTGCCATAATGAACTTTTATCCATCTTGAGGTAAGTTGGAATAAATTCTCACATAAGTTGATCATGACATTTTATTAAAGCATGAGAAAACTAGCTAATAAATGGAAATAAAACTAGCTATTATATTCCACATTTTCTTTTTTTTTACTTTTTTGTTGTTACTTTATTTTCATTCTATAATTTTTCTTTTATTGTATATTTTATTTACATTTCAGATGTTATCCCCTTTCCCCATTCCCTCCTACACACCCAGGAATTCCCTATCTCATCCCCCCTCCTCCTGCTTCTATGATAGTGTGCCCCCACCTACCCACTCACTCCTACTTCCCCACTCTTGAATTCCCCCACACTGAGTCATCCAGCTTGTATTTGAACCGTTTTTGTTTTCCACATGAAATGCTTCTGCCATTTCAGCAATGTCATCTCTGAAAATCAAGAAAGGAGAAATGTTCTGATTTTCACCTCCTCAAATACAATTGGCTAAAGTACTTTCAGATTTGAAGTTATTTTACTGTACAATCTACTGCCATATAGTCACACACAATTTTATACTGATTTATAAAATGAAAATATTTAAATGTTGCTATATTTTATATTGTATATGAATTGGTAAAAAAGTGTACATGTTAATAGATGCAGAAAAAAGATAAAACTTCTCTTTCCTTAATGGCTTTCTATATTGTTTTATGAGACAAAGTTTATCATTGTCCTGCATCCCACAAAATATGTTAGGGCAGTTGACTAGCAAGTTCTAGGGATACTCAGGAGTTTGCCTTCTATGTCTGGGAGTTGTGCATGGACTACCATGTCTTCCATTTTATATGTATTCTGAATACTGAAATAATATTGCCATTCAGCTCCTTT
This sequence comes from Grammomys surdaster, assembly GCF_004785775.1. Classification (NCBI taxonomy): domain Eukaryota; kingdom Metazoa; phylum Chordata; class Mammalia; order Rodentia; family Muridae; genus Grammomys; species Grammomys surdaster. The sequence goes on along the minus strand of NW_021604648.1, from coordinate 7,261,077 downwards.
AGTCCTTCGCCTAACTTCTCCTTTGTTGACTCACAAGCAGATGTTAAAATTTCTTGATGTTGAATGACTGAAGGGGCTGAAGGAGTTTGCAACCACATAGGAATAACAATACCAAGTAACTTGACCTCCCCCTCCCCCGTTGTAATGCTCCCAGGATCTAAACCACCAACCAAAGAGTACACATGAAGGAACCTGTGGCTCCAGCAGTGAGACTGGAGTGAGTGGGTGGGTGAGTAGGTAGCAACCTTATTAAATTAGGGAGCTGGGGGTTGGGATAGGATGTCTGTGAAGGGGAACTGGGAAAGGGGACAATATTTGAAATGTAAATTAATAAATAACTAATAAAAAGAAAGAAAAATAAGCCCAAATAAATATTCCCTAATTACAGAAAAAAATTCTTTATGTAGAACAGATACAGCCAAGCAAAATCAAGATAGTGTTCACAAGTTTCACAGATTTTATTAATACAGAAATAGAAGATCCAGTCTTTGTTTGTAGACGATCTTATCATCTATAGACTTGTTAAGGAGGTATAGTATTTAGTATATAATTTATGACTACAATGATGGCGATTTTTGGTTATCAATTTGAATACTTCTGGAACTAAAACCCGAGTCTCTGATTTCACCTGTGAGGGATTAGGTTTAAAGTGGGAAGACTCTTTATAAACCCAAATCTCTTGAGGTGGGAAGACACAACTTAAATTTGGGTCATACCTGCTGGTGGCACCTTATATGAAGGACATGAAAGAAGCTTGTGCTCTTTGACTACTCGCCCTAGTGCTGGCTGACAAGTTCATTCCTTCACTGGCATTAGAGCCTACTTCTTTTATTTCTCCATGTTTACTAAAGACCAGCTGAGACATCCAGCACCGTGGATGGAACATCTTCTGGATTCTTGGTATTTCTACTCATAAATAGCCATTGTTGGACTAGCTAGACCACAGCCTCTAAACTACTTCAATAAGTCCCCTTTATTTATTTATTCCATAATTTTCCCCTAGAGAACCATGACTAATACAACTACTCAGACTAGTTAATTTGTTAATTACTTTTTTTGCAAATCCATTCTATCCCTTTCTTTTTATGACACTGCTTATTATGATATTTTTTCTTCCATTTCCTCTAGCTTGTAGCAACAAGGATATACATCTTGCTTATTTCAGTATCTTTAAGGGTTTCCAAACTACATTGTAAACCATGAAATAATGTTTGAAATGTTTTGATATTTAGAAATCAGGTAAGAAAATTTTATATTAAATATAAACAATATTTTTAAAATTTGGGCTGCTTCAAATCTAAAGACATACTTCTCAAATGTTAAAGAATTTATGTCTTTATAATTTTAAGACATGCTTGAGATTGAACTGATGATGTAGTTCAATCATAGAATACTAGACTAACATATACAAAGCTAGATGTTTGACTACAGGCACCAAGAAAGATAAGTCTGCATTTTATGTCTATTTTGTAGAGCATTTAATGTAAGCTCCTCCTGGTCCTATGAACACAGCATGTTTATAGAAAAAAATATATATTTATTTTGATTTTTCTGTTTGATACTTGTTGGTATGTGGATGTGTGTGCAAGATAATCACATGAAATGCCCATATATGCTACTGTGCAAATTCAGAGGAAATTTCTTATGGCAGGGTAGTTAGTCTGTGAATTTCCAGGGTATTTTATTCCTATCCCCATTGTCATAATAAATGTTGGAACTATGGACAAGTGGTCTCACATCTGATTTCATATGAGTTTGGGAAATTTAAACTCAAGACCTAGCATTTATGTGGCAAGCAATTAAAGAACTGAGTAATCTGGCCTACTACTAATATACATTTATTGACAAAAATAGATGAACGATTTCTAATAAAGGAAATATATACGTATACACATACACATATACATCTGTCCTAAGAGCCTCACTCATAAATGTCAGAGTAATAAGAGAATTTTCAGTATTTCCAGCTATTAAGAAAGAAAGAAAGAGTTGGTAGAGCTGATAAAAGAAAAACAAGGAATCATGAGAAAGTTTGAAAGGTTACATAGCAGCTCCACATAAGCTACTAGAAATTTTTAACTCATTCTGTAAGGGCAAAGTCACTTTATTGATGCAGAAATTGGAACCAAAATTTGTCATGATTAAGCTAGAAGAATAAAAACTACTTCAATATACAGTTTAGTGATTTTCAGGGAGAAAATCTCTTCTTTAATATAAATATATTAACTGAAGTTAAAGATACATTAAGTTTTGTATTCTAGTATTCCCAGTTTCCATCAGATTAAAGTATAGTGAAATGAGAATGTTGGCCACCATCAAAACCTGGAAGTCCTGCAGAGTCGGTATGCCCTAAATGAGCCACCCACCTGCACATGAAAGCTGTCATGCATAATATTAATGTTACAATATATATTTCCTATTCTAATATTTATTTCTCTTTTTAAATTTCCAGTCGGGGTCACCTAGAAAATGGAATAATCCAATCTGATAATTCATTTCTCCCACTGGAACTAATGGCTTTAAGTTGGTTTTTGTTTGTTTGTTTGTTTGTTTTGCTTCTGTGTGTGTGTGTGTGTGTGTGTGTGTGTGTGTGTGTGTGTGTTTAAGCCAAAGATTACCTTTGAGAGTTTTTCTTTGGAAGGTGTCCATGTTATTTTGAGTGACAAGCACTCTCGCTAGAACCTGGATTTCTGAGGTTAGTTCCAGGCTGGCTGTCTAGTTAATCCCTGGGGAGCCTGACTCCCCCAGAGCACTAGAATAACAAGTGTGTGCCACAACATTCTTTTATTTTTTTTAATATGGGTGCGCAGGTCCCCATGCTTGCACAGCAAGTATTTTATTGGCAGAGAATCTTCTTAGGTTCCTAAAATATTCTAATTGAACCAACTGAAAGTAATCTGCACAATCTTTCACTCACCAAGTCTCACTGCAAGTCCTAAAAGTTGATTTGATTGCTCTTTTGTCAGAGAGCAACTAGGCTCCCGAAAATAAGTCTAATTATGAAAATCATATGCATAGAAGGTTCCGAAACCAAATCAAAAGAATAAAGGGGATAGTGGGAGGCAGGAAATGTGCTAAAAGGGGAAAAATAAAGATTACACATAAACCTGACTTTACAAACTCCTGAAGGAATGGCTGGATTTTTAGACCACAAGGATTTCTTTTCTAATTTCAACCACGTTCCTTTAGGTCAACTCAGGGAACTGGCAACAGAATTTTGAAAAAATGTTTCAGATTTAGTATGGTTCAAATATGTGTTACCAATTACTTAATAATTTAGAATTATGTTTTAGTATAGTTTATAGATGGCTTTTGTAGTTAACCCAAGAGACAAATACGCACCTTGACAGGTGAGATCATTGGTACATTAAATGTGTGTTTGCATGTGGATATATAACTATGTGAATATATAACTCCTCATTTGTTCAGTAAGTGGCCATATTTTCCATATTCACACATATTTCTCATGCCATGACATATTATAAAATACAAGGCTAAATGTTGCTTTGATATTAGTGTGATGGACTCTGGTTCATCTGCAGAACTGTATGACTTCAAGCCTTTAATCTCACTTCTGGCATTCAGTCTCTAATTTACCCTTCTCACTTTATGTAAATGTAAATGCTCTAAATGCAAAGTGGATGATTTCACTCACTTCATGTCATTTTCTGTTTGTCCACTGCCTTGCAGATACATGCACATTGTTTCACATGAACCATCTCATTACTTTCTTTCTTACTGCAACAAAATTCCTTACTAAACAATTTACATGGAAAGATGTGTCAGGATACTTATTCTGCTATATTGTATTTGCAGTGGAGCTCCGTGATTAGGCAGTAGAAGAGGAGGTGGAGCTGGGAGAAGGAGAGAGGAAGGGGAGGGAAGAAAAGGAGGAAGAATAGGAGAGAAAAAGAGGGAGGGGAGGGACGACTGGGGAGGAGGAGTGAAAGACGACCAGAGGAGAGAGAGGTGGAAGGACAATGGAGGAGAAGGACACAGCCTGGAAAAACTGCAAGTTATAAGGGATCTCATAGATGGGGAATAAATTAGGATAATGGTAAATCTGCCCAATCTAAATGTACAGTTTTTAGTCATAATTATTGAGTTGTGTTTTCTTTGATCAGTCCTATTTGTGTTGGAGATTTGCCCCAACAGAAAGAGGCTTATTTTGGCTCACAGTTCCAGGACATAATCTATTCCAATAGAGAAATCAGCGTGTCCTCTGAAAGAGTCCACTCTGCAGCTGACTAAAACAAATGCAAAGACCCACAGTGAAGTGTATTAAACATTTTTTATTAATCATTTTATTTGTTTACATTTCAAATATCCTCCTTCCCGGTCACCTCTCCACCAACACCCCATCCCTTCTCCTCCCCTTTGCTTCTAAGAGGGTGCTGACCCAATCACCCACCTATTCATGCCTCACCTTTCTAGTGTTCACCTTCTCTGAAGCATCAAGCCTCCACAGGACCAAGTGTCTCCTCTTCCATCAATGCCAGATGAAGCAGTTCTCTGCTACGTATGTAGCTAGAGCCATGGACCAGCCCATGTATACTCTTTGGTTGGTTATTTAGACCCTGGGAGCTCTGAACTGTCTGGTTAATTAATACTGTTTGTTGTTCTTGTGGGTTTGTAATCCACTTCAACTCCTTCAGCCCTTCCCCTAACTCTTCCATTGAAGCTCCCCAGCTCAGACCAATGACTGGCTGTGAGTATCTGCATCTGTCTTAGTCAGATGCTGGCAGAGCCTTTCAGAGGGCAGCCATACCAGGCTCCTGTCTACAAGCACATCTTGGAATCAGCAACAGTGTCAGGAGGTTTGATGTCTGCAGATACCATGGTGGGCAGGCTCTGATAGCCTGCTCCATTTTTGTCCCTGCATTTCCTTTAGATAGGGACAGCTCTGGGTTAAACATTTTTAGACTGGTGGATGACACCATCCCTCCACTGGGAACCGTGTCTATCTACTAGAGGTGTTCTCTTTGCTGGGTGTAGCCTCTCAGAGAACAGTTATTCTAGCTTCCTGTCTGCAAGCCTAATGGAGTGTCATTTATAGTCAGGGATCAGATCTTGTCTGTGAGATGGGTCTCAATTTAGACCAATCATTGGTTGGACATTCCCTCTGTCTCTGCTTCATTCTTGTCCTTGCACGTCGTAGGCAGGTCACATTTTGAATCAATGATTTTAAGGGTAGTTGATGTCCTTATCCCTCCACTGAGTGCACTGCCTGGCCACAGGGTCCACCATCCACACTGCTAAGAGTCCCAGGTAGAGTCATTCCATAGACTCTTTGGGACCTCCCCTCTTCTCAGATCTCTGGCACACCATAGAGATGCTTTCCTCAACCCCACCTCAACTTTGCCTACTGCCTATTTCATTTCTCTGTCCCTTGCTACAATACATGACCTGATCATACCCCTCCACCCATTCCCTTCTCAATTCCCTTTTCCACAGAGTTTCCTCCCTCCTACCTCAGATATCTATTTCATTTCTCCTTCTGAGAAAGATTCAAGCATCCTGTCTTCGGTCCTCCTTGTTATTTAGCTTCTTTGTGTTTTGGGTTGTAGTAGGGTTATCCTATACTTTAACTTTCTTTCCCCCACAGTTCTTCTGTTACCCTCCCTGCCTATTTCCTATCATTTCAAAGCACGTCCTTAGATAGTAATATGAAAAATTTCTGAAAAGCTCCTTTCCTCTGAACCCCACCAATGACTATGACATGTGGATGCATGATTTCTGGCCAAACGGCTAGCAGGATAATCGATCCATACAGGGAATGATCCAGAATAGGTTGTACGGTGTCCCTCAAATTCATGTTCAGTTCCTATCCATAGCAATCAGGACACAAGCATTTGATTATGAAACATTTATAAGGATGATTAAATTGGAATGAAGAACTTAGTGCATGTGGCAATTAAATATGACTATGGAGTTTAGAGGGTAAAGAGATAAGAGGATGTACATTCATAAAAATAAATTCATCTGTTCTCAAATGAATGGGGCCTTGAGGAAAGAAAAATCTGCTAGTACCTTTACCTTAGATTTCTAGCCTTGAGAACTGTGAAATAATACATACTGGATTTTAAGCACTTATTTTTCACTATTTTAATAAGATATTACTATTAAATTGAATTATGTATTCAAGCTTGTAATGAAGCCCATTAAAAATCAAGTCCACAAGCGGAATATCCAGTCAAAGATGTAGCATATGCTAGTAAACTTAATACACATATGATTTTAATAAACAAAACTATTTAGAGTCATTGGACTTAGCTGTACACTATTAAAGGCCAAATATAGAAGAGAAATCCAGATCCAACCACAATTGCCAATGGATTTTACGTAAACAGTAAAGTTCTGAAACCAACAAGAATTCTATAAATATGAGGGCAATAATTTGTTTGTTTTTTAGTTATTCTTAATTAAAGCTTATTATGGAGATTGACATACAACATAATGCACTCTTTGAGGACAGATATGTAAAGCAATAAGTAACCTCAGATATTGATTGAAAATTGACTTCTGACAGATGCATTAAAATTGTTCAATGGGTAAAGAGCAACCCAAACTCAATGGTGTTCGTCTATTATTTTTCAACTAGTGAAATTATACCATTCATATAATTTAACACAAAATATAGCCCTAGCTCATAGTACATTCTCAAGTTTACTGAAAATGAGCTGATTTCCTGAATATAAATGCTAAAACAAATGACAAGAAAATAAATCTAAATCTTCATGGTCTCAGATTGGTATTACTTCCTTAGAAATGGTAGAAAATGCTTAAACAATTGAGAATAAAATATTGATGAGCTAAATTTCATCATTATTAAGAAAAGTGAAACAAGTGGAATAAAAATGCTTGAGTAAGTTTATCTTTAAAAAGTCTAATATCCAGAATATACAAAAAATTAGTGTTCCAACAATGAAAAGGCAAACAACCTATACATACTAGAGATCTTAAGAGACATTTGCCCAAAGAAGATAAAGAAATGACTAATGAGGTCCTTTTCTTTGCAACCTTTACTTTTGAATTTGAGAAATTCAAATTTAAACCATGACAAGAGGTCAGAAAATTGCTCAAGTACTCAAGTACTGGTTATGTAAACATAAGGACTTGACACTGTTGCTGATGTCAAGAAGGGCTTGCTAACAGGAGCATGGTATAGCTATCCCCTGAGAGGCTTTCTCAGAGCCTGACAAATACAGATGCATATGCTTTCAGTCAACCATCAGACTTAACATGGGGACCCGAAAGGAGGAGTTAGGCAAGGGACTCAAGAAGCTGAAGGGATGCAACCCAATAGGAAGGACAACAATAGCAACCAACCAGACTCCTCAGAGTGCTCCAGGATTAAACCACCAACCAGAGTACACATGGAAAGACCCATGATTCCAGCTGCATATGTAGCAGAGCCTTATCTGGCATCAATGGAATGGGAGGCCCTTAGTCCTGTGGAGGCTCCCAGTGTAGGGAGATGTTAGGGTGGTGAGGCAGAAGTGGGTGAGTGGGTGGGGGAGTACCTTCTTAGAAGGTAAAATAAAATAACCAAAAAAATTTGTAGTACCCACAAGCAAAATTATGCATACCTTTGTATACCTGTAATACAGGTATAGAGACAAGACATTAATATTTCTGTGCCTGGCTGTGGGAAACTTAGATTAAGGCTCAATAGATACCCTGTATCAAAGACATAAGGAAAAGAAAAATGAAAACGGACAAATGATACCCTCTTCTGGCCTCCATATGTACAAGTATGTGACCCTGCAGTCACAGACACATTCATAACATAAATATAGCACCCCTACATGCACACACTACACAAACATGTGGAGACACATAAAAGAAAAACATAGGAAGATACTATTGCAAGTTTACCAGCTTAACACAACAGAAAAAAAAAACAAGTAATAGTAATTGTGTAGAAAGAAAGTCGGTAGTTGGAAACTTTATAATCTGTTGGCATATGCAATTGTAGCAAGTTAGTAATTTATTAAAAACAAAATGAATGACAGATCCCCCAAAATAACAGAACACTAGAGACACAAAGATTCTATTTCTAAATGTTTGCTTACAATATCTGAACACATAAATTGAAAATAATATTTTACGGTGATGCTTATGACAGTAAGACTGCACTTGTCAAAGGGAGAAACAACTGTGGGTCCTTAGATGGATGAAAAGATAAACAAATTACACAATGAGAATTCAAAAGCATATAAATCATCAGAAGTAAAAAAAAATGTATGTATATAAATACTTCATTGTGGATAAACTTCAAAAACCTTTTAACAAGAGAAAGAAGCTGGACCCACACAAAAATTATAAATTAAATGAGTAAACATGTATAAAATATACAAAATAGTTTAATCCCTTGAGACAGAAAGATAAAAAGTAATTCCCAACAGATGGTGAAAGAAGAGAAGGGGGACCCACTGGCTCATGGATGTAAGCTTTCATGGCAGGAGAGAGAACATGATTTGGAACTAGGTGAAGGATTGTTTACAGCATGTTAGGGCTATGAAAACTTTCGTGTGAATATAATTATCTAAAACATGACTGATTTTTAGATTACGTGAATTTCACTTTATTGAAAAAGTCTTTATTGAATGTGATGGAACAATTCTGTGATCCTAGCAAGCAGGAGATAGATCCACCTTCATGAAAAGGAGGTTTGTCCTCCATGTCAGATATGAAATGAATTTAATGGCAGATTGATTTCTGTAGCAGGACACTGATACATAACTAACATATTAACCTAGGGATGGGATGCAGTTGAATGGTAGAGATCGCTCTCTTAATAAGTGGAAGCCTCTGACTTTAAATACAGAATCTCCATGCAACAGTAGCATCAGCAGCATTTTGGTAAATGATGTTAAATTAGTACAAGGTGTGATTTTGCACAGCTTTAAAGCAGCATCCTTAGAAAATGCATATTAAACTACAAAGAAAAGAGAACAATGTGACTCCACCATAGACAATGTGCACTGACTGAAGCATCATGCCTGAATTTATCACCCTGATGAAAGTACCATTAGCTTTACAGTTTTGCATTTGTGAGCTTCAATAGACTGTAAATAAAGAAGGCACCTCCATTACTGTGACAGGCCCATCCAATGTAGATGACATGTGTGTGATCAAAAGTGCCTAGAATGTGCAACACTGGGTTGGATCTTTCTGCCCTAAAGAATTTGTTTCAGACAATGGATAGAACAATGGATTGCTAGGCAACAGGTATGAGACCTGGTAATATTTTTACCTTTACGTATATTTTAAGGCATTATAAAATGAAAATAAAGCAATTAACTATAATGTTAGCTTAGTCAGAAGAGAATATGTAGCAGCACTGATTCAGGAGCACAATGGTGGCTGTGTCATCTGATGAGCATATCTGAATAATGCGGTAGCATTGGCAACCATCTGTGGCAGTTGCTAGTCACACAACCACTTCAATAGATACTGTATCGAACAAGATAATGCATGTTAAGTACTCTGAAAATTTCCTGTCTTATATTAATTTCTCAATAAATGTCAAGTGCTATTACCTAATAATGAAGAGGAATCAAGAAATAATCTCATCTGAGTTGATGTGTAACAAGTTATTTTCTAAATTGAAAGCTAAAGCAGTCATGGTTACTTAAATTATCCTATTAAAACTAAAGTTCTTTAAATATTTCACAATATTCTTTGCCAAGCTGAGCACCTTGTAACTTTTAATTTCTCAATTTAGTTTTGAAATTTTATGTATTTCATTGAATTAATAAATCATGGATTTTTGAAAAAAAATTTAATTGAAGAAGAATTACACCACTCTAGGCCTGACTTTACTAGCTACAGCTGCTAGAAGATTAAACATGTTAAATCCTTCCCTTATTGTATTTTATTTATATAATTGTATTTCATATTTATAGGAATGTAGGATTTTTTAAAGCTATAGGTATTGCCAAATTTTAATATCAGCCTAACCACTGATCAAAAAGAAATATCGACTTGCTGCTATAAAGTCATAATAGGCACTTCTAGTGGATTATAATTTGAATTGTTTAGTTTCAGTTTCTGAGTTTACAGGTCCACTATTCTGAGAATTTACTTTAATTTTAATTAGCAAATGATAATTTTATTTATAGAGTTCAGTTGTTGAATTTACTATGGAATGATCATGTAAGAACAATTTGTCTATCTAGCATTTCAAATGCACTGAAATGCATTATTTCAACTATTGTGAAATAATATATATTATAATACATACATATATTATATAATATATAATATATAATATATGATGTATAATAACTCATCATATCCTAGTCCTCATAGCTAAATATAACTTTCTGTCTATGACCATGCTCCATCATCTAAAAAGAGCCATTTTACATTTATAAATTCAAATGTGTTCAGTTTTCACATATAAGTGAAACCATTCAGTATTTCTTTTTCTGTGTGTCACTCAGTAGCTGAGTTCAAAAAGCTTCAGAGTTTCTATTCTGATGTCTGAAGTGACAAAGAGATTTTGTCATGGTGTGTGTCTTCACCTTAGGGATATAAAAAGAAGTTAAATAACCACACAGAAGATTCTGTTCTGCTCATAAGTCATTGATTGGCTAAAACAAAAACATTAGATTCATGGACATTAAAGGAATAGACTGCTGGGAGAAAATATTTTGAAAAATTATCTGTCTTAATTAGACTGACAATTAATTATTCACGTATAAGATTAGCACAGCTTTAATAAACAAATTTTACTCATTGATACAGACATCATTACTATTATCTGATTGTTATAAACAATGTAGCAATGAAAAATTGTACTGCTAGATTTATTTGTTTCTTACAATCGTGAGATTTCTGTGTCAGTATAAAAATATAATTATCTTGATATAAGTGACATTTCCAAAGAAGTTGCATTTACTTTCACTTCCAGCA
>NW_021604648.1:7216673-7250054 GCF_004785775.1 Grammomys surdaster | reverse complement strand
ATATATATATATATATATATATGACACAGCCCATTTCTATTCACTACTAAGTTGTTTGCTGAATTCCTTAGCTTAAAAAAAGTGTTAATTTGCATTTGAAAATGAGCCAGTGGCACATATCTGTAAGTGAAGTTGTCTCCTTATGTAAGTGGGTTTATGGATGAGCCTTAGTTTAATCAAGTCTAGACAAATGTCTCAGCATTCTTGTTCAGGAAAATTAAATGTGTTTGCTGAAAATATTTTATATACTCAAAATTGCATATTCAAAATGAGAGACTTTATTTGTATATGTCTTGTGTAACATAAATCACTTGTGTTGCATTTATTCTGTTTGGGGGTATTAAGAATGGATAATACTAAATGGTCAAAAAGAAACTGAAGAAAACTTCCAATGACCAGTAAGATCCTTGACATAAATCAAAACTAAAGTCTGGACATATCTATGGAAATTCTCTACAATGTCTAAACAGAAAATGCTAGCTTTTAATTGCATACCTTTCTATAGAGTGCTCAAACCCTTAAGAAAATATTAACTACCAACTTATATGCTGCTTATCTCTTTCTATCCTTCCAATCTTCATTAACCATTCATCCTCTGAATCTAAAAGACTAGAAAGAATTATGGAATAGATACACTATTGAAAATCCTGTGAGGAAAGCTGACTCTCTTGCAGCTACTCTCCTAGAAGTGTGAGGGATCAGTGAGGTGACTCAGTGGATAAAGCCACTCACAGCCAAGCCTGACAGCATGAGCTTGACTACAGAACCTACGTCATGGAAGAATAGAACTGACTTGACTCCTCTGAACTGATCTAGATACATACTAGGCATGTCTACAAAAAATAATCCATATAATCAATTAAGAAATAAATGTAGGACTTCATTAAAAAATGAGTTTACCAAAACATCTTTTATTGACTGTTGACCTATTTAAAAATTAAACAGTTTGGTGAAATTTTTGGAGAAGAGATGATTATGTCTAAATGTCAGCAGCTTAAGGGAAGTGGCATGAGCTAATTAATATACAGGTGTTTCAGTATATATTTTTCTTCCACAATAAATACATGCTGAATGTTTAGAAGACAGTAATCAGTAAGGCCATAGTTTGACTGCTCTATAACTGAGTTAAAATAACAAATCTTTTGATGTGTGAACATATTAATATGGTCTAACAAAAACTAACAATAACAAAACAAGACAATTATTTTGAAAGTTACTTCCTTCTCTTCCTTCCTTCCTCCCTTCTTTCCTTCTTTTCTTCCTCCCCTCTTCTCCTTTACTCCCCTCCTCTCCCTTCTTCTTTGTTTTCCTTCCTTCATTTCTTTCTTTCTTTTATACTTTCTCTCTTTCTTCTTCATTCCTTTCTTCCTTTCTTTCTTTCTTTCTTTCTTTCTTTCTTTCTTTCTTTCTTTCCTTCTTTTTCTCCTTCTTTCATACACACATTCTGACTTAAATTTGCCCTCATTCTATTCCTGCCAGTCTCCTTCCATGCCCCTCTAACCCAGATCCCTTCCTCCTCCATTTTCCTTCAGATGACAGTAGGCCTCCCAGGGATATCAACTTAATACAGCATAAAAGGTTAAAAAAACAAAACAAACAGAAAAAAAAACTAGGAAGAAACCTTCATATCACAACTAGATGAGGCAACCCAGTAAGAAGACAAGAATTCGAAGATTAGGCAAAACTCAGAGACACCCATCTCTAACACTGTTAGAAGTCCCAAGAACTCCAAGCTACACTATCATAGCATATTTGCAGATGTCCTATCATAAATACCAGCAGACACTGTATCAGTTTAGTCTCTGTGAAGCCATATGAGCCCTGCTTAGTTGATCTGTGGGCTGCTGGTGTCATCAACACTGCTGTCTCTTATAATTCTTCTTCACCACCTAATGTTTGGTTGTGAGTCTGCATCTGCTCCCATCAGTTAATTCATGAAGAGTCTCCAATGACAACAGTGAGACATAAAACCTTGCCAAGAATATTGGTAAGGTAAAGTGGGTAAAGACCTGGTGAGACTCAGTGGGCACACACCTGAGGTATAGGTGATCTTCAGCTCCCTTCCAGATTCCTGACTTAACATGTGCCAGGCTTCTCACATAAAAGAAATGTGTTCTATGGTCATGTAAGCTCAAGACAGAGTTCTCCATGCTAACAAGGTACCTAGAGGCCCAGAGGGCTTAGCCAATAAGCTTATCTTTCCATACATCCCTCCCTATAAAAGGTGTTTAATCTCAGGCTCACCCTGAGAAGTGGGGTATGGTTTTACCCATCCATTTTCTACCATGACAATAAACTGTTTAGAACCATGAACTTTCTCATTTCATCAATATCTGACATGAGAAACCATGAAGAAGGCCTTTGCCTACAAAACTGAAACCTAACTAATCTGTAGAAGACCTTTCTGTGCTCCCAGCCACAACCATCATCAAGCCTGCATCTGTCAAGCTAAGAACTATCATACTTAGCTGGGATAAGCCTGAGCTCCTCTTCCCCGGACCCCTGGCTCCAGGGTAGATGTTGTCCACTGCCCTCAGGCCCCCTACTCAAAAAACAAACAAGGAAACAAACAAATAATCAAAAACAAAAAACAAAAAAAGAAAGAAAACAAAACAAAAACAACTAAAAGACAAAAACAAAGAAATATACAAAACCAAACATAACACACACACACACACACACATTCCAAACAAGCAAACAAACAAACCACACAGTTTGTTTTGTGTTGGGCAACTGGTCCAAAACCCTCCCCTCATGGTTCAGGGATCCACACATAAAATATATAAAGACTGTAAAAGCAAGATGCAGTGAATAACCCCAAGAAAACAGCATCTTTTAGAGGAAAAAAGTTAAATATAGTCATGAATTCAGAGACTGTGACAACAATGTACAAGAACTGCACAAGATATGTGAATACAATCGTAACTCTGAGAATGGGAAGTAGACACAAAGTCCCACCCTTAACTGAGAAACTATTTGCAAGTAATTGCTGCTGGGAAATGGAAATAAATTGCGTACATTTGTGTGACGCTGAGCATATAAAACATGATTTTTAATCATTCTTGAAGACATTATTGCAGGGGCTGACCAGATGGTTTAGTCAGTAAAGTCCTTTCTATACATGCAAGGGGATTTTGAGTTCTATCCTTTGAACCTATGTACAAACAGGCTGCTTTGGTGCCATGTGTTTGTAATCTCAGTACTGGGGTGACAGTAGCAGGCTGATCACTAGGGTGTGCTTGTCAGGCTGGCTAGACAAATGAGTGAGCTCTAGATCAATAAGAGATCATGCTTCCAAAACATGAAGGGAATGGTATCCTGAGGATCTCTGGCTTCCATATTCACACACACTTACACACGAGAGAGAGAGAGAGAGAGAGAGAGAGAGAGAGAGAGAGAGAGATTGAGAGATTGTTGTATTTCACTTTTATTTGAATCCAACAACATTGAATTAGAACAAAAATATTAAGAACAGCAAGTTATTTCATCATGCAGGACATGATTTATGTGTGTATAAATGAGAATTTAGAGGGACGGGATAAACTGTTTCAGACAAGGACAAATAGCTAGGCTAAGCATTGAGTATAACCTTAGATTCAGTGCTAAAATTTCATCATTCCTCATACCAACGGTCTTCACAGAAAGAAAAGTAAAACATGGAGACATAAGTACATTTTCATTTTGAGTTCCATATCATTAAAAACCGACCACAATGAGCTTGTTTTCGCAGGTCTGTTGTTTTAAAAATCATCTTTCTACAATTTCTGTCAAGTTTTCTTCTTTGTTTATCAGTTTGTTTTAAAGCAGGTATCTCTCTTTAGCCAAGACAGGCATGGAACTTACTATCCAACTCAGACTAGCATCAATGGAGATCAGAATCAGAAACTCAGTTGCTATTATTACAGACATGTGCCACTGTGTATAGCTTTGCTGACTCTTTTTTTATTCAGGTTTCTTAATAATGTTGACTATCAAAAGCATTTTTAAAAATTTTACTTCATCTTTGTTGCAGAATAGTCTTCTATCATAAGTTGCAACTATTCTTTCTGATCCTTTTTTTTCCCCATTTTCCATATCTTCATAAAACAAATGTTTTAAATTTTGAGAAAATTCACGATAGATAGGAAAAGATGCCTGCTTAGTAAGGTCTCCTGGTGAGCATTTCCTCACAGACACAGCACATTGGACAGCTACTCATAAACAAAACTACCTTCCTAAGGGCTGGGAGAAGGAGAGCTACTACACTGTTTGTCTCCTGTATAACAAAAGAAAAGGCATACTAAGAAATATAATTCTGTTCCAAGCTGGATTATTCTTTTTAAAATTTCACTGTATCATTGAATAATGGTACAATTATTTTTTACTTGTGAGTTACATAATCACATGAATAAATATATTCCTGGTATATAGTAAGTATATAGTATGTTTATTAAATACAATAGGAATGATTATATATTGTTATTCCTCAATCATTATTGGATACATTATGTAAAACAAGTAATTGTGATTCAAAATGCTGAAATATGGAAAAATCATTTAGGTGTACCAATAATAAGAAGGCAATAAAAAATGATGTTTGCACCAAAGATACTAAGATTATTTCACATGGCTTTGAAGGAACTAATTCAAGGAATAGAGTAGAAATAAAAATGATTTAGAAACGTCTGATATATAGTAAAATCAGTACCTTTATGTGAGAAAAATAAAGTAAACTTTAGTGATAGCATACCAGCAATTGAACTCTCTAGATCATAATTTTGCTGAAATGATAATACATAGAGATTGTGATTTCTGCAGGTCTAGACTAAATCTGATCCTCTGTGATTTTCTAATCTTTAATAATAAACATTCAAGAGTCTTCAGTCAGTATATTGAGTATTATTAATGTGATACACATATACTCACGTGCAAATAATTCCAATCAACAGTACTCAGCATGAAATAAACATGCTTTTCTCACAGAGCTCATCGTGCCACAATTTTCCTTACAAAATGCTGTATGATAGATACAACAGTCTGGCAAACAGGAAGAGTCTTCAATGAAATTCAATAAACTAAGTGCAAACCTAAGTGTAGATGAATGGATAAGTCTCTCTCTCTCTCTCTCTCTCTCTCTCTCTCTCTCTCTCTCTCTCTTTCTTTTAGTATAATTAGCTTACTATATTCAGCACACACAGTATGACATACATGTAGTCATTATTTATAATTCAAAGATTAGTAAACCTATATTTGGAAGTAATGGCTGGCTCAACATTATTGAGGGAAACAAGATGAATCAGACCTGTCCATAAAATCCAAAAATGAAATTTTATGTTCTCTCTATAAGTCCATACATTTCAGCTGGACTCACATGTTTCACTGGGTACTGAAATGCCAATATTTGATAGTATATATCACATATATTTATTATTGTTTTCATATTCATGCAGATTCTGCAGCTCCAGTCAGAAAACATGAGTCCATAGTGGAAAATGGTTTCTTTTGTAGTGTACAAGGTTATAGATAAAATTATATTCATCATGTATAGGTTAAGTAGTCATGTCAAAGATCTATTTATTCATTTTAGCACCATTATAGCCCATATTGATTACTGAAGAAAATATAGCTTTAAAATTTTTCTATGGGATTCCCATTCCTTTGGAGAATTCAATCCTTCCCCCAACTCTCAAGAGTCCCCAATCTTTGTCTTTTATTTGGCGGTGAGTATCTTTGACAGTTTCAGTCAGGCACTGGGTAGAGCCTCTCAGAGGACAGTAATGCTAGGATCTTGTCTGCAAGAATAACAAAGTATCATTAACAATTTCAGGAATTGTTGTCCATGAGATGGTTGATAGAAACCTCACAGGAGGACCAACAGACTTAACTAACCTAGACCTTTGGGGGCTCTCAGTGACTAAGCCACCAACCAAAGGGCATATGGGCTGGAGGAAGTCCCAAACACGTGTGTGCTGAGTCTACATGGGGGCCTACCCAACAACTGGAGCAGAGGCTCTTGCTAAATTTGTAGCCTGTTTTCAACTTAAAGTTGTATTTACCCTTCAACAAGGCTGCCTTGTATGACCTCAGTGGGAGAGGATGTGCCTATTTTGGCAGAGACTTGATGTGCCAGGGTAGGGGGATAGCCAGGGTAGAAGAGGTGAGGGAATTTGGGAGGAGGGACTTGGAAGGGGCAGAGATTGAGATATAAATAAATAAATAAATAAATAAATATTTTTAAAAGTTTATGATTTTGTGTTTTTATTGTGTGTACGTGGGCATGTGTGTATGTGTGTACATGCTTCTCTTGACGTTTTCTTGATTTTGTTTTATTCAAACTAAAGCAAGATCTGCCTGTTTGTTTTCTAAAAAAAAAGAAATACATAATGTGTGTAGTAGGAGTACAGAAAACTGGGGAGGATCTGGAAGCTTCATTTGATAATAAGAGATATCTAGATGGGACTCTGTCTCCTCCATTACTTGAAGACATTCTTAGGATAACTTTCATATATTTTAAGAAGAATCCATTGCACTAGGTTTCCATACCATCCTAATGCCCCTCAAATCTAGCTGCAGTCATTCCTCAACACCCAGTACCCTTACCAAATGACCCTTCTGTTTCCATGAGAAGTCGTTCTGAAGAGAATACCATTAGTGAAGGCACTAAAACAGACAATTAATAATTAGACCTCATGGGACTTAAAAGAACTTCCAAAGCAAAGGACCTGTCATTTATACGAAGTAGCAGCCTACAAAATGGAAAAATAGTTTTAGCAACTACACATTGTATAGAGGACTAATATCTAAATCATATAAAGAACTTCAGAAACTAGTTAGCAAGAAACCAAATAATATACTTTTAAAATAAAATACAGATCTGAACACAGACTTCTCTGAAATGTCTCAGTCCACTTTAATGACCAGGTGGATTATACTACCTGGTCTCCTTTATAACTTCTTATCTATACAACTAGAAGGTTGACTGTCAGCAAGTTCCAAATAACTTTATGTCAAAGAATAAAATTCAGATTATTTGAGTAGCACGAAACTCCCTGTGAGATACTTTTTCCAGATTATGTGAGTGAATCTCTGTCTTCTATAGGACTTTATGTGTATGATAAAGCAAGTTCACTCAGATGCATACACACACACACACACACACATACACGTGCATGCGCGCGCGTGCGCGCGCGAGTGTGTGTGTGTGTGTGTGTGTGTGTGTATAACTTTTGTAGGAAGGAATTTCTGGGATGGAAAACTTATTGGCTAAGCCCTCCAGGCCTCTATTACCTCATTAGTATGGAGTTCTGTCTTGAGCCTATCTACATGACCACAGGTTATGTTCTCTACATATGGAGTGGCTTGGGGCATTGCCCTTATATGACTGATTGCCACAAATCTATGGGGGGCTGTGGCTAGTGAAAGAGGCCTGGTGCCTGGGAGCAGGCAAAGCTCCTACCATTCTTTCAGGGTCTCCAGGGCTTTTAGCCTTAGCTCAACCAGGGGCCGCGCTGCCTTTCATGGGCCTACAAATATATTAATATATGCATATATAAAATATACATGTATATATTAGTGGATACATGAGTCAATTAGAGTTGTGACCTAGAAAAATAAGAAAAGTATGTAGTATGTGTCAGACTGATTACTAAATGTTAGGACTCACATGAATAAGGATTCCCATATAAGTAGGTATTAAAGGTTTATGTGCTGACATAAGTATATATCTGTATTTAATACATAAATAACAAAAGACTCAGGTAGTGATTACTTCTGGGTAGGAGGAAAAGTAGTATGGACTGAGACATAACTAAATGCTATATAATAATTCAGGTAGTGAACTGGAGATATGCAAAAGCTTATGTATCTTTTGCTCTATATGTATGCACTGTAATAAGTATATGCTATAAACAGAGAGATGCAAATAATAAAAAAATCTTTAAATTCACAGTGAATATATATGTAAATATATATGTACAAATATATAGATATATATATATATAGATAGAAATAGATAGATAGATAGATAGATAGATAGATACCAACCAAGTTTAATTCCTGTTTGTAGTTGACAGAATTTTCCTTCTAGAGTTGCATTGCCTTTTCTCAATCTTCCTAACTTTTATACACACTCTTCAAGACCACTGAATCATTTTTTGCCCTTTTCTCCTTTCATAATTTAAAATAATTTAATCATTTAATTCTCCCAAAGAAAGGAATGACCATTGGAATTACCATGAACATAATTTATAGTTCATAATAGCTTCTATTTTAACAACTATTAACAGTTTTTCCTGAAGACATTGCATACATAACCCTTTTCCTGGAAATGCTTAATGAGACTTATCATATTGAGAATAATAACCTTGTTTCATAAAAAGAGCAGAAGGCAGGGATAATTTATTATTGTAAGGTCATTTGTACTTTTTATAGGAGAAGAAATAACTATTTGACACTTTAAAATGTCAATCATGTTTTGGAAATTATAGCAACTTTATGCTGATAATATCTTAATACATACAGAAAAAGGGAGAAGAATTGAAGGAGGCAGGAAAAATGGAAAGGTAAGAAGAAAAGGATTAAGGAAGAGGGATAAAATAGAAGGAAGAGGGAAAGCAGTGATTAAGTTGTTTTTAAAACTGTTGCAGTTAATCATAATGTATCAACAGAGAAAATAGAGCCAACTAGAATAAATCTCAACATGTGCTAACTTTAGTGAGCAAAATAATTTCAGTAGTGATATTCACACTTGATACAAATTTCTTCACAGTCAACACAAAATAGTACATAATTCAGGGGACAAATATTTCCATTAGTCAAAGAAATAACATGTTTTCCATGACTGAATTCTAATAGATTTCTTATGTGTTTCTTTATGGAGAGAATCTCACTGCTGTAATACCTGCAATAACACGGTTATTGTTACTAGATAGTACCTTTATGTTGCTCATTCGGGTAGTGACTTTCAATAAAATCCAAGGACTTTACTCTAAAATAGAGCTTGGTGAAAGTAAACTGCCTTAGCTTAAACTTAAAATAATTTGAAAGACCATGATATCTGAAAGTAAAATTCCTGAAAAAAAATCACTGAACATATTTTTCATCAAATATATTTAATTAGCATTTCCAACAGTATTAAGACAGTCAGGCTCGTTGTACAACTGTTCATTTAATGTAAGTCTTTGAATGAGAAGACATATATCATAGAAGTATGGCCCAGATTGAGTTGGAAAGTGGAATAGAGTCACATTTGATCAGATAAATGCATCAAGAAATAAATAATTCCAGGATTTGTAAGATGGTTCTTTGATGAATATGTTTATTGCCTAAGAATGGATAGGTACCTCAGTCTGAATTCCCAGATCATATATACTCCAGGTTTAGCAGTGCTTGCATATAACTAAAGTAGTCATTAGCATAGACAGAAAGATTTCCACAGGTTGCTGGCAAGCCAACAGTGCCATCCTGTGAGTTCTGGTTTCACAGTGAGATTCTGTATCAAAAACATTAGATGGAGGCCCTTGATCCACTTGGACTTGAGTTTTGTGAAAGGTCATAAGTGTGGATCTGTTTTCATTCTTCTACATATATTAAACCGGCAGCATTTGTTGAAGATGTTTTCTTTTTTCCATTGTATAGTTTTAGCTTCTTCATCTAAATTAAGTGATCATAGGTGTGTGTGTGTTTATTTTTGGTTCTTGAATTCAATTCCATTGATCAAAGTGTCTGTTTCTGTATGCAGTTTCAATCACCACCACTTTGCAGTGCAGCTTAAGGTCATGGATGGTGATTCCTCCCAAAGCTTTTATTTTTCAGGATTGTTTTGGCTGTCCTTTTTTTTCATATAAAGTTGAAAATTGTTCTTTCTAGGTCTATAAAAAATGTTCTAGAGTTGTGATGGGAATTTCACTGAGACTATAGATTGCTTTTGGTAAGATGGCAATTTTCACTACATTAGTCTTACCTATCCATGAGTATGGGAGAACTTTCCATCTTCTCATAACTTCTTTAATTTCTCTCTTCAGGGACTTGAAGCTCTTGTCATACAGATCTTTCACTTGCTTGGAGAGTGACACCAAGATTTATATTATTTGTGGCTATCGTAAAGAGTGTTATTTAGCTAATTTTTTTCTCTGCCCATTTATCATTTGTATAAAAGAGTGCTACTGTTTTCTTTGAGTTATGACACCACTCAACAGCTGACTAAGATAGATACAGACACCCATAGTCAAATAATGGATGGAGCTTGGGGACTCGTATGGAAGAATAGAAGGAAAGATTGCCAGCCCCTGAGGGGGTAAAAACCCCACAGGAAGACCAACAGATTATACTAACCTGGACACTTGGGGTTCTCAAAGTCTGAACCACCAACAGAAGAACATACATGGGCTAAACCTAGGTACATATGTAGCAGATGTGCAGCTTGACCTTCAAGTGGGTCCTGAACAACTGGAGCAGGACTATCCCAAAATGTGTTCCCTGTATGTGGGATATGTTATACTAGCTTGGCTGTCTTCTTTGACCTCAGTAGGAGAGGAAGCACCTAGCTTCACGGATACTTGAAGTGCCCGAGGAGACTTGAAGTGTCAATCAGGGGATTGACCTGATGGGAAGGCACCAATTCAGAGGAGAAGGGGATGGGGAATGGGAAAAGGATTGTGGGAGGGTGTGACCAGGAAGTAGGCAATGAGTGGGATGTTAAGTGAGTAAGAAAAATAAAATTAAGTTAAAAGAGAAAAAAAAAGTAAGATAGAGAAGAGACAACTAAGAAGGATCTCTTGCCCTCATTAACATGCACATGGGTTTAGGGCCCGAATCACACAAACCCTAATCCCATTCCTCATGAACAGACAAGTAAGTCTTTGTTGATATAAAGTCCAGAAATCTGAGATTGTGCATCTTTCAGAAAAACAGACAAATATGTATTTCACGTCAACTAAATGGTTTAAAAGCTAAAATAGTTTCAAAAATATATGCCTGTCTTAGTTAGGGTTTTACTAGTGTGAACAAACACCAGGACCAAGGCAACTCTTATAAGGAAAACATTTAATTGGGCCTGTCTTACAGGTTATCATCATCTACATCTTCATCTGAAGACTTCTAGCGGAATACTGGCTTCCACGAAGCTAGGATGAAGGTCTTAAAGCCCACACCCACAGTGACACACCCACTCCAAGAAGGCCACACCTAGTCCAACAAGGCCACATCTTCTAATAGTGCCTCTCCCTGGGTTGAGCACGTACAAACCATCATAATATGTTTCACTAAAAAATAGAAGTAAGAATTAGCTTACGGCTGACAGTGGCTGGTCCAACTTGGGATCCATCCCATGGGCAGGAACCAAACCCTGACACTATCATTGATGCTATGTTGTGATTGCAGACAGGACCATGGGTATCCTCTGAGAGGCTCTATGAGCAGTTCTCTGAGTCAGACACAGATATCCCCAGCCAAGCATTGGACTAGAGTTGGGGACCCCTATTGGAAGAGTTAGGGATATCATTTGATATTTTGTTTGTAATATCCATTTCTTAAGGAGGTTAGTAGTTTATCTTTGTTAATATCCAATACCACATGAGCCCACTGTACCATATTTTGTAAGTGTTACATTATTGAAACTTGTTTGTCTGCATATTTTTGTTTGTTATTTTTGTTTGTTATTTAATTAAAACTTTTGTGAAATTCACGCATGAGCTTTTATTTACATTATTTACCCTGTTCTCTCTTCCAGTTCCTCCTCTAAGCTTCTCAAATGCATGACCTCTTCTATTTAAATTATTACTGTACTCCTATGTATATGTTTTTAGGTCTAACCATTTGGGATTGCATAATCTATCTTAGGTAGCGGTCACATACCTGGAGAAGGCTGACAATATGCCTCTCATTAGGCATTGCTTATCATCAATTGCCTGTTCCTCAAAGGTAGTTTAATAGATTTACAGTACAAGGCATCAATTGTCTGCTATTAAACAGGCCTTAAGTACAATGGGACAGCTGTCAGTTATCCTCACTGACACTACTGAACCCTTAAGGGTATATTGCCATGCAGGTTATTGCTATGGTTTGTAGGCATTACATCTGGAAAGGACTGTTGGATACTTTTCTTCCTTGGAAGCTTACATATGCACATTGAGACATTGTGAGAAAAAATTTTCAGGAAATAGATGTCAAAGTAAGGTCCAGTTCAATTATCCCAACTTCTGTGTGGGAAGTGTGTAATAACTTCAGCAATAGGGTCATACCTCCAATCTCTCTTAGAT
Organism: Grammomys surdaster; assembly: GCF_004785775.1. Classification (NCBI taxonomy): domain Eukaryota; kingdom Metazoa; phylum Chordata; class Mammalia; order Rodentia; family Muridae; genus Grammomys; species Grammomys surdaster. The sequence continues at coordinate 7,237,818 of NW_021604648.1, read as the reverse complement.
GACAAAAGAAGATAGCAACAGCATATATTGTTTTGGAAGTCTTTTGGACTCCTCTGACCAATTAGTCAAAGGGACAAAGGTATGATAAGGAATCTCTGTAAGGTTGGCAAGAAGGATGAGTGAATCTTCCACCAAATTTGAAAGCCTGAGTTGGATCCATGGGTCACACAAGATGGAAGGAACAAACTGACTCCAATACATTTACTTCTGATCTTCATGTGTGCCTTCAGATGTGCATGTGGATGTCACACACATACACACACACACAAACTCTAAAAGTATAGTCTTTAAAATGTACATTTATTTGATTTCTACTCCTGTAAATCAGTTAATATTGATGCTGCTTAATGTAAGAATCTATGTTCTTGGCTATACACCAATGTATTATTGTATGATTGTATTATTGTATGATTTAAGCTTACAATATTATTAAAATATAATATCTCCAATAATTCTTATTTACCTTAAAACATATATTAGCAATATTATATAACCATACCAATTTTCTCTGAATATTTATGTCACATATATTTTTATGAACTTAATCTGTATATTTTATACCCATCAATAATTAGGTATAGTTGGAGTTTATATCTATTCATATACATGTTAACAATGATTGTCTTTCTATTTTAATATTTGTTCAACTTATGCTGAATATTGTTACTGATCTTGTTTTATTTTACATAGTTTTTGTACCATCTTGCAACTTTATTGTGTGTATTATTTAATTTTGTGTTTTCATTCACCGCTACTTTGTCTTAAATTTATATTTTTAGTTCACTTAAAACATTCTACTGTTTCTTAAAAGCTTAATCATGTATTTTATAATTATGTGTATGAGTTCACATTACTGTGGGGAATGAGAACATGTAGCACTTCTAGTGCTTTGTTCTTGTGTCAAATTCTGCCAAATTTAAATAAATATTTATGTACTTTTTCAGTCCATGTTTCTTTTAAAATCTCTGTTCAGTGCCCTACACCTTGTAGTATGAGTAGTCAGTAGCTAGTTGTCTTATCTTTGTTATATAATATACTAATTTTTTCGTGAACATGACTTCATTGTATAGTTTTTCGGTTGGTGAGGATTTCATCCTTTCTCATCATTTTAGACAGATAATTCTATCATCTTTGGGCAACTCTCAGCTCTACCCTCTCACTAGGGAACTTTGTTTTCTTGGACTTCTATTAAGATTTCCTCTTTGTTTCCCAGCAATTATTTTATTATGCTGTGCTTAGGTCTTTTTTAACCCCTTTGTGTTTCTATGTCTTGCATCAGCTGTGAAAAACACAGTTTCTGAGTTCCATTAGACATGAGAAAGATTCAACACTTGTATATTTAGTAGATCACATGTCAGGAGCAATCATCCACAGTGATAATTTGGAACAGATTGCATCAATCAAGGAAGCTATGTAGAAGAAGTCATCTGTGTGTTTCAAACATTGTATATTGTGATAAGGGATATGGCTTCTGTTGGGAATCTTCTTGCATATAGTGTAAGATCCTGAGTTTGATCTTCAGGACCCCCATACTAAGGCCTGGCTCTGTGGCATACAAATCTAATTCTAGTCTTGGAGAGTCAATGATGAGAAGATCCCTGGGATTCACAAGCTTAATAGAATAATGAAACCAGTAAGCTCCAGGTTTGGTGAGAGACTGTCTCAAACAATAATGTGGAGAACCATTGAGGAATATACCTGACCTCAACTAGTGGATCCCAATAGTGGATCAATTACTGTGGATACCAAATGCATAGACAGATGGCTGCACACAAACTCACATACACATGTAAACATGAACATGCAAACAACTTAATAAGCAGAAAATCCATTATATATTTTCATTTTCTTTTTCTGCATATTAAATATCATATATGTTAGATTGTTTAATAACTTTACATACATATTTCTTGTGCTTTGCTCCTTTTCATTTTCTGTTTCATCTGGGCTTCATTTTGGAAAAATTCTCAAAGTGAATAATGAATTAATTAATATTATCTTGGAATTTTTTCCAGTGAGGTATGACAATTTTGTAATTATGTATTGTGAATTATTTGTATACATAAGCTTTTAATAGTCCTCATTTTATGCAGCTATTCTGCACTATAATTTACTTGTAAAACTTTTACATCATAAAATAGTTTTAATACATATTATATAAAAATATATATCTAATTCATAATAATACATATATATGTATATAGATGTGCATATAAATATACAAACACACACATAAATGTGTATTTCTTTATGTATGTTTGTACATACTTAGTACGTATATGCCATCTGCCCTATCCTTGGTTTTGCTCCAGTTTTTGTTTCCTCTAAATTTGACCCTTTTTCTTTAGGATGCAGCCTGTGTTCTAGAAATTGCATGCATAATATTTTACATGATAGGAATATGAATGTTGTTGCTAGTGGTGCTTTTTTTTTTTCATCAGAAAGGAGTATGTTTTGCTTTCAGCCAGCCCAAGCAGCTATTACCACAAAGGCTTTTTCTTAGAGCACAGTGCTTCGCAATTTCATGAAATGTCATCGTGGCTTTGATTTCTCAGGTGTGGAAGTCCTGAACTTCTCTTATGAGACTAGCTGCTTTTGTTTCTTCAGGCCTGAGACACTTAGGGAGGCTCAGATATGTCTTTTCAAAGTTTTATTGTTGAAAGTTTTAGATATTCTTTATAGACTGAAAGCATGGTTATTTAATTTTTTTAAAAAAATGCCATACATTTTCACTTTTTTAAATGTTGAGATTATAATATAATTATGACATTTCTCCTTTTCTTCCATCCAAATCCTCCCATGTACACTTCCCTGCTTTCCTCCAAATTTAAACCCTATGTTTTCATTAAAGGCACCTTGACTATCATCTGAGAGCAGTGATATTAAACTCACTGTGTTTAAACCTCTAAACACCAGACCCTTCAGCAGATTCCACCATATCTACAGACAGTTCCTTCAGTTTCAGGAAACTTGCAGAAAAGAAAGAAAAAATAAACTAAGATCCAGGAGAGTTGGAGAAAAGCAAGTAAAACAAGGCCTTCAAAATACAACAAAACAGCTGCTCATATGAAATCAGAGAGATTAAGGCAGCATGCACTGGGCCTGAATGCACCTGCACCAGATGGTGTCCTAAGCTGAAAAGAAAAGTGGACATGTGCCCCCTTCTGTAACTCAAAGGATTCTTTAGTTGCACTGAAAATTTAGTTTTCATCAAAGGAGTCTGCATGCCAAGCAGTAGATGGCCAACAGAAAATGAACTCAACTGCATTATAGGAGATTTCTTGTCCCATAATGTCCTGACAGGATTTTTCTTTTCTTTTGTACAATTTTATGGGCTTTTATTTTTTCTTTTGTTTTCTCTCTTACTGATCCTTTATGTATATATTAAATCTTCCAGTTTTATGTTTTTATGAGATTCCTGAGGTTTTCAAAAAATTAAGTCTCTCTGTTTACATCTATTTCTTGTGCCTTCTTTTGGGTTCTTTTTCTTCTATTTCTTTGCTTTGTCTTAATCCGGTATGTTTTTGTTTTATTTTTTCTCATTTTCTTCTTATTATTTCTTAAAAACTTATTTTTTTTCTAGGCAGAAACAGAAAAAGGGTGGAATCCAGATGTAAAGGAGGTATAGATATACAATTAGATTGTATATGTATATATAAATACATTTGTATGTGTGTGTGTATACACATATGGGTATGTATGTGCATGTACTCTCAAATGTGAACAACAACGGCATTGTTATTCCATTTTGAAGTCTTAGCTTTCCTTCTCATTGTAAAAATGAATCTCTACTAAGCAAAGAGAGTGTTCAAAATAGAAAACTGTCCATTTCATTGTTGTTTGTATTTTATTGAGTACTTGTCGCTTCATTTAGTAACTTAGCTTTCACCCTGAAGTTCAAAGCTCTGCATTTGAGACTTTCCAACAAGAGAATCTTTACATTCCCATAGGACTTGAGTGTACTTTCACTACTTCCTTGGACTGTTCTCCTGCAGAACTTCTCCTACTTGACTCCTTTTGGTTGATGTGATCTGTATCAAATGACCACTGTGGAATATTACTCCTGACATCTGATCTAAATATAGGAGTGTTGACTCCTCCTCATAACTAACCGAACCCAGAAATTGTGTTTTTCTGACACTTTAGTGATTAATATCTGTCTTGATATAAGATACAATAAAGTTATATTACATAGCAAGTGGGTAGGCTTTTTATTTTTCATATAAAAAGGACATTCCATTCTCTGATCAATATTTCTTACACTGTCCTGTTTGGATGTTTTCATAACCTTTAATAATATAAAGCATTTTTCTTCTGGCTTTATTTTTATTTCTTTTTATCTCACAGTGACTTGGAAAATGTCTGCCTGGCATATGGTTAATGCTTAATATTTTTGAAAGAATAAAAATTAAAACTTATCTTTATTTTTGTAAATAAAACATTCAAATGTTACACCTCTTGATCTAGCAAATTCATTTGCCATTTCACTAGTGAAGATAGCAAACACACTTATCCTAGAATTTTCTTTAAAAAAAAAAAAGACCGTTTGTATTGTGATAAAATTCCACAAGAACTGTCATAGAACACTAAGATTGACTTCAGTTAGATGTGTGGAAGATTCATTTTATCAGAATATAAAGTATGCTAGATCAAAAGATGGGGGAAGTTGATATGGTATGGGAATAATAAGGTCTATATGAGTTACTGTGAAATAGAGAAGATATGTTATTAGTATGCAAATAATACGAATATAATTTTATCTATTTTTGTGTAAAGTGATGGAATATAGGCAAAAATACTTATTTTTAAAGACCATTAGGAAAATTTTAATATCATACTGAGAAAAACAAAATATTGTTAGCCTTTTTTCTTAACCTGTGAGCATCTTACTAGTAAAAGAAATTGAACTTATTTCAAATTTTAACATCTTATTTTCATGAAAGAATTCTGCTATTATTATCTTACATTCTAAGAGTCTCCACTCTCCCGACGTTAAACTGGGATTGAGAAATATTTCCAGCTAAATAAAATACACCCATTTCTCTTGATGACAATTTTCAGGATCTTTCTTTTGTTGCTTTTTGATTTTTTGTTTGTTTGTTCAGGTTCTATGCTCGTAGTACACATGCACATAGAAAACACACACACACACACACACACACACACACACACACAGAGAGAGAGAGAGAGAGAGAGAGAGAGAGAGAGAGAGAGAGAGAGAGAGAGAGAGAGGTGTCAGCATTCCCGATAGCTTTGCTGTCAGCCTCAGGCCTCCTGTGGACGATGTGTAGGACTAGAAGTGCACTGGAGCAGATGTAATATCTTCTCTGTAGCATGCACCTCCTAAGCATCAAGCTACCTCATAAGTCTCTAATATCCTAAGTCATTATTCTTTCCTTATTAGTCTTAGCTTTAGATTGCCATTCCTACTATAATCTTGTCAGTGATTATTATTGAAATTCAATCAACTCTATTGGATAATAGAGGAAGAAATTTCAAATGAACGATATTTAGTGTTTTAACCTATGGTAACTTGATTTCAACCCTTTAGCTTATATCTAATGTATGGTGTGGTTTTCCCCAGTACTTAAAACATACTTAGTTGTGTAGTTTAATTGTGAAATCTGTCTCTTAACTTAAAATGTAAATACATATGCCTGACATTTTGTTTTTTTCCTTATTAGGTTGTATAATTGATTTTTTTGTGACTTTTTTCTATGCCGTCATTCTGCTATTAATGACTCCTAACACATGCTTTCTCAAACTTCACACCTTCTACATATTTTGCTGTGTCCATTGCTTTCCAGCGTAATGTTACAAAGACTCAATGAGAGGGCTTAGTAGGTTAAGTATGCTTATAGTTCTTGTAGTGGACCACTATTAATTCTCCCACCACCCACATGGTGGATCACAATTTTCTAACTTCAGTTCCAGAAGATCCAGTGCCTTCTGTTTTCAGATGCAGGAAGTGTATGGCACTCCTACATATTTGAGGGCAAATACTCATTCTCCTAAAAGAAAGGTTAATAAATTTAAACTTTTAAATTTTTCCAGAATATACAAAATTAAACATATGACTTACTTTAAATAATACAATTATTACCATGCTATCTATTCTTGATAGTGATACACATATATGTACAAAAGCACTATATGGAGAGAGCAGTGGTACTTTTCGGTATCCAATCTTAACCAAAATATTAGCCAACATATTCTAATATCACACTAGAAAATTATTCATACTAAATTGTACAAGGTCAGGTGCAATAGTTTTGAATTAGATGCAAACTCAAATTATGGATGGCATGATAGTATACATGGAAACCACTGAGAATAAATAATAAAGCTATATTAAAGATAAGAATTCAATAATATTACAGGGTACAGCATTATTATTTAAAACAGTGCAAGGATAAATATCAGCTAGGTAATAAAATTGATTAAATAATAACAATAGTAATAAAATTGCAGGGAATAAAGTTAGTAAAAATGTCTAACTAAAGAATATCACACATTCCTGAAAGCCACAAAAGTGGCTTGAACAAACAGAAAGAAATTCCTTCTTCTTACTTAAAAGTTACTTCATATTTTAAGTGTATATATCCTTACATTTTTTTATAAATTGAACGTGATTTAACAAAAATGATCTAACAAATTTTTGTGTTGCTCCAGTAATCATAAATATCATATAAAATAAATATATAGAGACTTATTAGTAATATTAGGAAGAAAGGCCACTGAAGAATGATTATATTGCAATATGGTAATGTCCATTTCAATGCAATTGAAATGAAAAAAAAGATATACTTGAGTAGACCAATTAATAGTGTAAGACACAAAGCCTCAAAATTGGCCCAATCTCATTTAGAAACAGTACGTAAGGCAAATGTTTTGAGTCACAACTATAGTCTCAGCACTTGGTAAACCAGGACAGGATGATTATAATTGGAGGCCTGCCAAGGTACAACCTTGCCTTTAAAGGGATTCTGATGAAGAAGTGTTTTTGAATGCAAAAAGAGTGATTCAAAGTCAATTGTGGGGTACAAGCTGACTCCTTGGGATCTCCAAACACCTGAGCTCTAGCAGACCAAAGCTCAGTCTTTTATTTGCATATCAATTCAATCTCTCACTCTAGGTTTCCTCTTGATTACCCCATAAATCAGCATTTTATGATTTTAGCCCCTTGATTTTTAGAAAGGATAGCAAATGCAATTTAAAAAAACACACACACACACACACAAACACACACACACACAACATAGCAATGAATTCAGAGATTTGGCTGTCTTTGCAAGCACAAACAATAAGCTAGGTGGATGGGATCTGGCTCTGAGATCACCATTCCCACTCTACCTGGGCTTAAACTAACTCTGTCTCAAGCTGACCTTGATCTCAGGAATTGGCATGCCTTTGTAAGCACTAACAGCAAACTTAGTGGTGTGGAATCTTACTTTGTGATCATCACTTCCGAAATCTCTTTATTTCCTACCTTAATATCTTTCTGACAAGCTGCCTCATAGTGGAGCTCTCCCTGTTACTTTAGGTCTGTGACGCCCCTCAAATAATTCATGTTGAGAGCTTATTTTTTGCATAGTTGAGAAATCCTCTTTATATATTTTAGAACTGATGTTTTTGGAGTTGTTTTTACAGCCTTGAGGGCTGGCCTGAAGGTTACAGCACTTACACCATTTTGCTATGGACATTAGACATACCCTCACCTCCCAGACTCATGCTGCTTATAATGATCACGGAGTCATTAGCTTTATCAGGAAGAACATTCCCACAGTAATTTTGGCAGGGAGAATATTTCTTGAAGGAGCAAATAGTAAATTATGTACATTATTATACAAACAAGCCTCATACCTAGCAACCATCAACACTCATGGAGGCCCGTGCCCTGTTGGCATTGCTCCAGTGGCTAGAAGTGTGTCATGCTGCCCCTTCCAGAGCTGCCATGCAGGACTTGGCAAAGGCCGCCTTGTGCTACATGGTAGAATATACCCTGGATAAGAGAAAAGAAAGAGGAAGATTAGATGAAGAAGAAAGAGGAAGAAGAGAAAAGGAAGAAATTTTGATGATGAATCTATTTTGAATTATGGGATTATACTGGCTACTTTTATGTCAACTTGATATAAGCTAGAGTCATTGAAGAGGAGTCTCAGTTGAGAAAATGCCTCTATAAGGGACTATAGGCAACCCTGTGGAGGCATTTTTTTGTTTTAATTTGTGGTTGATTCAAGGAGGCCTAGCCCATTTTTGTTGGAACTACCCCTGTTTGGAGAAGGTCCTTGTTTTTATAAGAAAGCATGCTGAATAAGCTGTGGAAAGCAAGCCAATAAGCAGGACTACTTCATGGCTTCTGCATTAGTTTCTGCCTTCAAGTTCCAGCCATGTTTGTATTCTTGTTCTGATACCCTTTAATGATGAACATCTATGTTGAAGTATAAACCAGATATGCCCTTTGTTCCCCAAGTAGCTTTAGTCATGGTGTTTTATTAAAGCAGTATAATCTTAACTGGAACTTACATTGCTACCAGAATTGCAAGGAGGTATTATTATGACAGCCCTAACCATGTGTTTTTGGAAGGACTGTGGAAGGACTTTGGATCTTTGGGCTTGAAAAGTCATTATGTGTTGCTGAGCTATTCTTTAGGAGCTTAGAAGATAAAAATTGTTGAGAACAATACAAAAGATGGAGGCATAGCTTGTGAAGTTTTAGTGGGAAGCAATGACTCTCTGGGACATTTTGTGTGGACAATCAGTGGAGTCTAGTCAGATCGAGCTAAATAAATAGCTACAATTAACCAAATACCTCATTCACTAAAGTAAAACCTCAGCTTTAATGGGACAATGGATGCTAGGTTAGCTAGGGCTTAAAGATCAGCATGGTTAAGAAGAGACCAGCATCTTTGACCTGAAGTTTTCTAGAAAGTGTGCTTTGAGAGTCAGCAGAGAGAAGCTGTGTTCCAGAAGTGACCAAGGCTGTGTCTTAAGCTGAACTTGGTAATATATAAAATTCTCTCAAGTGATACTTGTTGTGAAGACGTGAAGAGGTCATGGATAGCAGATGAATCTTGTCACCGTGTGGCAAACCTGGAGATCATAAAAAGAGCCCAGCACGGTCTATTGGTGAAAGTGCAGCACAGTTGAGGCAGAAGACTCTAACATTTTGGAGATGCTAGTACCATGGGATGACCAGCAAAAATAGAAGGACCTATGGAATGGAGCCAGATGAAGCCTCAAAGATAAATTGCATGTGATGCAAAGGGCACAGCTAGAGAAACGACACTTTTGGTGGTGGTGGTGAGGAGCCAAGATTAGATTGTTGATGGATTCCAGACATTAGATATTGAGTTATTTATACAGTTGGAGTTTAACTTTTATTTTGTTTAATTTATTTTATTTTATTTATTTTATTTTATAGATGCCCACAGGTGCAGATTTTGGATTGTAAAAGAGACTTAGGATTTTTGAAAGAAGACTTTGAAAATCCTTTTACGAAGAGTCTGAATTTTAAAGTGTTTGAATTTGAAAAGATTGTGATACTTTTTATGTTTTTAAAATGTTTTATATTTCATTATCTATATTAATGAATGATCTTAGGGATGAACAAGAAAGAAAAGATTGTGGCTTAACAATGATGTATTTATATGTCAAGTTAATAAGCAGTTGTCAGCTGGCTAGTTTTAGTGCAACTTGACACAAGCTTGAGTCACTGGACAGGAATGAGCTTCAGTTTAGAAAATGTCTCCATAACGATGATGGGGAGGGCCTAGTTCATTGTGGGTGGGAACACTTCTGAAGTAGAGACTCCTTGGTTGTATAAGAAAGGAGGCTAAACAAGACATGCTGAGTAAGTTGGTAAGCAACACCTCTCTATGGCCTTTGCATCAGCTCATTCCTTCAAGTTTCTACCATTTGATTTTCTGTCCTGAGTTTCTTCAGTGATGAACAGTGATGTGGAAATGCAATCAAAATAAACATTTTTCTTTTCATGTTATTTTTTTCATGGTGCTTCATCACAACAATAAAAACCCTAAGACATGGATAAGAATTAAATTTTATCAGTTATGATTAGAAGAACCAGAGGGTCTTGTAGAAAAAAAATCCTCACATTATGCATCACTGTGTTCACTTTTTGATAAAGAAATGCATCATGACAAAGTTTGTTTTCTTCTAATTTTTAACTATTACAACAAGACATATCTTTGGTATTTCCAGTATTGACACTACTGATTGAGTGAATTCTAAATATCTATGTACTGATTTTCATGTTAACATGAGTTTTCATTCCTTTAGCTAGATGTGCTGGATTTCGCTTGCTGTGCCAGATGAGAAATACATGAATGATTTTTAAAAAATACAATGAAAAATTACTTTTCAGAATGATGAAAAAATCTCATAACCCTACTAGCAATATAAATGACCCAAATTTCTCTGGATCTTAACACATATTTGTTGATCTTCTCTTTTATATTTAGCCACTTAAAACCCCTCATTAAATTTTTTTTATTTCATAAAGGCTTGATGCTTTTACATGAAATTCTGTAGTATTTTAGATACATAAATACTAACTCTGAAAATTTCTTGATGTTCTTTTCTTATCCTTAAATTGTGCTGTTTGGTAATGATTGAGTTTATTAGTTCTGTCTATGTTTTGTATCATTTACATTGTTCAATTTTAAGTTATATATATATATATATATATATATATATATATATATATATATACATATATATATATACACACATGTATTTGCTGTATTGTTTTAACAGAGCCAATGTTTTAACAAAATATAGATGAGATTCAACAGATGAGTATCCCTCTTTCCCCCCTCTATTTTCCTGTCATACTTTTGTTGTCAGACTATAAAGCTTCTGTCTCTCTCAAGTCCTGAAAATTTACATTTTTGTAAGAGTATTTACAGATTAGATTTAAAACACCATCTATTTTGAGTTGGTTTTCCTACGGCTATACCATTTCAATCAAAGTTCATTTTTCCTCGTATTTCTACTTGTTATACCACCATTTTTATAGGAGTCTTTTCATCTACTGAATTTAGTTTCTCTCCCCCAGACTCCCAATAAATAAATAAATAAATAAATAAATAAATAAATAAATAAATAAATCTCAGACTAGACAAAGAGAGTATAGAATTTGCTAACACTCTCTCAGGATGCCAGGCCACACTACTCCATTTCTGATTTTACAAAAAGTTTCAGTAGAGGCTGGAGCCTTCCAGCCCTCTCCAAATGCTGCAAACATCAGGAGCTTCAAAATTTTCAGGTTTACTCTCAATGCAGGTACCAAAATTGATTGCTATGGCAGCAGCTGTGGGACCTTGTGGTTCTGTGGTGCATAATAACCTTAAGTAGTGATTCCTCATCCAGTGAGACCTTAGAACTGTATCATCTAGGTTTTTGTATCAGAACCATAGTTACGCTAGGCATTCACAGACTTCATCTTTCTTCAAGATCCCTATGAAGAGCACCTTAATCCTGTCCTACTATGTATGTTTGGGTACCATTAGGAAGGTTAGTCTCAGGACATTACTGAATCGACAGTGGTCTGTGAATGATATTTCCTGAAGACTCATCTATAATCCAGAGGCAATGAATGCAATACTTGGTTCTCTGTGACTGGACAGGTGGTTTAACTGTTGGATAGTTTATTTAACAAGCATTTACTCACCGGCAGTAAGAAAGTACTGATACATAATAAGCCATATACATATTCTCTGTTATAAATAATTTTTTCTTTGATTATTCCCGTACCTCCTCATCTGTGTGAACGGTATTGTTTAGGGAACCACGAATTGCTGCCCATGTATGTATTCATATGAGTCCGCTTCTTGATTTCCTATTCCATTGATTCTCTCTCTCTCTCTCTCTCTCTCTCTCTCTCTCTCTCTCTCTGTGTGTGTGTGTGTGTGTGTGTGTGTGTGTGTGTGTGTGTGTATGTACTGTTTCTTATACTATGGAGTACTGCAGCTATCTGGTAACTTAAAATGAATGAGTTTGTTTCCTTTCAAGATGATATTTCTTAAAATTTCTTGATCTGTCCCGGTTCCTTTGCCATATCATATAAAATATCAAATAATCTTAGATATTTACAGGAAAATACATTTTGACAGAAATACTGGTAAACTGCATAACTGTTTGGGAACAATTTGTGATGTTTTTGTGTTGATCCTCCAATGTGTAACTGCTGTGTATTGAAAGTTATTACAGTTGTGATTTGCCAAACATAAATTGTACGTATAATTAGTTAATGATACACCTATTACTTTGCTTTCTCTTGTGTTAAATTTAGGTTATCACATCTTCATTTCTACTGTAACATTGGCTTTTGCTTATTCACAATATATATTGACATTTTGCTAAGCTCATTTATTAAACTTCCACTTAATTTGTTTGTTTTGTAGATTCCTTGGGATTTTTATGCAGACAATTAGGTGATTTATTTCTCTTTAAATATATTCCCTTTATTTATTCTCCTTTTCTGGCATGGCTTAGGACGTATACTGAGTAAATGTGATGAAAGCTGTCATCTTAGCTTATTTCTAATACAGTAGGAAATAGTGCGTGCCATCTCAGGCAAGTATAATGCAAGTCAAATTGTGTGAGTTCACTCTATAGAGTTAAAGAAGTTTCTTTTTACTTCTGTTTTACTTAAAGCCTTAAAAGATTCTTGTTAACTTTTTTTGAGGTTTCATACATGAGCAAACTGTATGTAAATATTGTTTTCACATCCTGCATCTTCCCCTCCAACTCCTCTCATGCCTAATCTGACATCTTTAACTTAAATTCACACTACCTTTGTATTTAGTGTTGCATTCTCTTTCTCTCTCCCTCTATGTGTGATATCTCTCTATATATCTATATATCCATATATCTATATATCTATATATCTATATATAGATATATCTATATATCTATATCTCTATCTATCTATATATCTACATCTATATCTATATCTATATATCTGTATCGGTATCTGTATCTATATCTGTATCTATGTCTATCTATATCTATCTATCTGATAGATGATAGATGAGATTGAGGATAGATATAGTGTATGTATGTGTTTGAGAAAGAGATGAACATATATGGCTGCTTATGGTTACTTATGATGGTAACAGTCTATTTATACATAAAGTTAGACTTCATTACTTCATGCAATTAAAAAAAAACCTTTAGCTGATGTTAAATATTTGTGGAGATAGTATAAGTAAATAGAATACCTGTCCCTAGGCTAGATAACCTCCTATTGAGGAAATTGATATAAAATACATTATTTTCTCAAGTACCAAACTTGAGGTAGGGTAATTAATGATATAATAACATTATTGGTAAATTTATTGAGATTCATTAGAGATGTTAATATATGGAGACATAGCTACATATTTGTAAAATATATACTCAAATAAGTTATAGAGACATAGTATATGTTTCTTAGCCTCAAAATGCTCAAATATTCTTCTATCTCTCTTTGTCTGTCTATGGCTTTCTCTCAGACAAAATTGATATAGGTAGTATAGCAAATGCTATTAATAAAGTAGTGCATAGCATGAACATATTTTAATATTATTTTTAACATATTTGTATTTGAAGTTATTTCCAGCTAAAGGTAGAGGTTTGTCTGCTTGTTTGTTTGCTTGTTTTGTTAGTTTTTGTTATTCTTCTGATAGCTTACTCAGTGGTTCTTAACCTTCCCGATGCTGTGACCCTTTAATACAGCTCTTCATGTTGTGGTATCCCCCAACCATAAAATTAATTTTGCTACTACTTCATAACTGTAAATTTGCTACTCTTATGAATCATAATGTTAATATCTGCTGTTTCAATAGTCTTAGGTGACCTCTGTGAAAGTCATTGAACCCCAAAGAGATCATAACCTGCTAAGCTTAGAACTGCTAAGCTAAATTTTCAGAAATTTATAAAAATGGCCCCTTGGAAGACTGTTAGCCATTGGTTTTCCTCTTCTCTGTGTTATCTAAGGTCTAAAGACTCACATAAAATGTGCATCTGATGCTGCTTTACCGCAGTATCAGCATGTGGCATATACCCCCAGCAGCGCCTGTGCCATAATAAGCACTCCATGAGTGCTGCTTTCCAGTGTGGGCTGCAAAAGTTCTACTGTCCTTGGTGCTGATTATCACTATCATCATTACAGAAAAGCTCCAGGAGCTAGTGACTCCATAACTAACTCTATCACCCTATTGATTTCTCTTTCTCTGTCCTGGTATTGCATTGCTTTTTACTAGCTATTATACCATTAATGGCAAATATTAATTTGAAAGTGAAATTGTTTTGTTGACTTTGTTTTCTACTTCAGGGGTAGGAAGACATGCATAGTGGGTCATTTTCTCCATGTCAATTTCTCTGCGTTTTAAGATAGATATGTACCAGAGTGAAATCACAGCAAGGTTAGAGGGCGCAGCAGAGAAACTTTCTAATGTTACTCAGCATATGAACTTTGAAAAATTTATTGTGTTTCATAGTTGGCAGAGTTAGCTGAAGTTGTCACCTTGAAACGCATGGGAGGAGGCAACCTCTTGAAAAACTGTCTCTTTTAGATTGACCTATGGGTAAGCCTGTGAGTCATTTTCTTGATTGTTAGTTGAAGGAGAAGAGAACAGCCTACTGGGTTCTCTTGGTATCATCTCTGTACCAAGGGCCCTAGGCTGTATAAGAAATGTAACTGAGCAAGCCAGGACCAAGAGAGCTAATAAACAGTGTTCCTCCACAGTTCTTTTTCTAGGTTCCTGCCTTGGATTCTCTAAAGGTTGAAGCAGGGGCCTGTGTGTGGAAATTAACCCTTTCTTTCCCAGGTTATTTTATCACAGCACAAAAAAGCAAACTACTGTAATAGGGCTTTGGACATTACTTGTGGACATCTATCATTATTTTTTCATCTGTAACTTAATAGTTAACACTTCCTAGTATACACAGCCTTTCTCATCTGTGCCTTATAGTGGTGTCTCACAAATATCCCTATCTTTTGCTTCATATATTCATATGAAACTTCTTAGGCTTAGGAGATTGGATTACAATAACATAACATATTATGGTAAAACGTCTTAGTAGACATCCTTCTAATTAATACACAGATGAACAAAGTTATTTCTCTTAACCTTTATTTAATTAATTTTTGCTTTGGTTTGGCTTGTTTGAAAAAGAAAGATACATTTCCACTCAGATACTGCTTCTAGTCTCAAATTTCCTTACTGTGACAAGGGATCTCTCCTTTAAGAAAGTAGTTCAACCACTGCAATTTGCTTATGAGTACTCAATACCCATGTAGTGATCTCTGAATTGAGTGGTTTTAGTTGGTTTCTAGATAAGACCCAGAGTTGCCCCTGCAAACAACACAAAAAGTTGAACTTAGACACTCATCAATTAGACTTGGTGCTTGTGATAGGAAATTAAAGGGAAAAAATCAATTTCAGGTGTAAAATGTTGAACAGAGATTTTCTTCTTTTTTAATTTGGTGCTTCCAGATTGAGTACTTTCTCTATCTTAGACTGATCCAATCTCCTTCATTTGATTGATTGTTGAATCTATTGAAGAGTGAGCCATCCACTTCAGCCTGAATTCCCAGCAGCAAGGTCAGTGGAGGATGAATCCTCCCCTAAAAGGCTGGGGGTCTTTGTGGGAAAGCGCCACCCAGCATGAGCTTTTTGAGTATGCAGAACACGTCGGCTCAGCCTGAAGCTGGCAGTTAGTGCACACACACACACACACACACACACACACACACACACACACACACCACCGCCTTCCCCTCAAGTGAAGCGGCATGAGCAATAGCATCTCCAGTTTCCTGAGCTGAGACCAGCAGCCGCTGCCTGATTTATTAGAGGAGCAAGAGGATACCAGTTTCCGCGCTAACACGCAGCTGTCACATCTAGTTGCAGACAGCCACTTCTTCCCAGCTGTTTTCCTGCTCTGGCAAGAAGGCACCCTATTCCACAAGCGAGCCGACTGGAGGAGGAGTCTACTTGGTTGCAGGTAAAACCAGTTTCTAGTTCTCTTTTTTAACCAGCCAATCACCTCACCTACTTACAGGTAGGTGTTTGCAGTTTTTTCTTTACGTATGGAAAAAAATATTTATTCCAACATTCATTTTAACTGAGAAAGTCTTTTCCACGATGAGAGACGCAGCAGAGAGGGACTTGAGAGTTCAGCAGTGATTCTTCTGATTAAAGTTTTAGTGCAAATGGTAATTCCAGGTCTCCCTTCGGTCTTTCCAAGTAGGCAGCAAATTTGAGACTCAGCCTCATTTTGTGATTCACAGGCAATTTCACAGTTAGTGTTAAGTGTGTGAGTCTGACCTGTGAGTTAGTTGACAATTGTACAACTCTGCACATGTAATTTAAAGAGCTTTACATATTTTTCCTCCTGCTGGGATAAATATGTATCAGCCTTCTAGAAGAAAAGCCAATGGACAGAAACTTACAGATTCAAACTCTCCAGCATTTAAAGTGGGGTTGTTGAAGCAGAAGGAAAAGTTGCTGAATCACAGCTTAATATTCATGCAAATTGCTGTATGTCTCAAAGAGACTCCAGTGTCAAATGTCTTTTCCTCCTTTTTTCTTAAACTATTAAATAGATCTGAATTCTGTTGCTTTGAAGAAAGTTTTTAGTTGATATAAACTAGTATGTCTTGGTGCAGTGACTATCTTGATAACAAGACACTGTAAAGATTTAGCCAAAGGATGTATTTTTCCCTGCCAGCATGAACTAGCATCTAAGACTATATTTAGAGAGCTTTTGCTTTTCTTTCTCCAAACAAAGCTATAGTTTTATTACAAGAGCTTCTGTGCTTCAGTGATAATGCTAGTATGTGTAACTGCTCATGTGTAATATAACTTAAATAGGTGTTTCTACTACCAGAGACTTTAATAAAAGAAAAACTTTAGAAATGTTTGCATGCCTACCTGTCAACAGTCATTTTTGTGTTTTTGTGAACAAGTTTGTTGAGAGTTTAACCGTTGTAGTTAGCCAGATGATTTGAAATGGTCATAAACAAAATATTCACAAGCTTTCAGTCCTGGATTCAAGTCAAGTCCTTGATGTCTCTCAGTGGGTGATAAGTGGAGAAGGGAGGTTTTAATGGAGTTGTGGTAAGCATGCAACAGGGAAAGAAAAGTTCCCGTGACTGTGACTGCTCCGACAATGTCATGTCCTATATGTATTTGACTTGGGACAGTTTCTGTTTGTTATCCTTATGGGAAAATGCTTCCACATCCTTCTCTGGCATTGTCTTGATGTGGTTTCTGGGGTTCTTATGGAAGATACCACCACAGGATTTCTCACTGTTCTTGAAAAATCAAGAAACCATATTAATATCACTCTGGGGACTCAACTCTGAAACCAAAGGGTTAAAGTGAGACTATGCCTGCATTCTGACTCCTTGGAGGGCATAAAAGTCCCAGAGTTGCCTCTTTTACTTGTCCTTAGAGTGCAGTGCTGTTAGTATCTTCACAGAAATTAGTGGAAAGTTTCCATCCATAATAGAAATTTACCACTTATGTTTACCTCTACCTTGGCCTTTCATAATAACTGTGGTTTCTATGTGAGACTTTCACACCCATATTTAATTAGATTCTGTAGAGTCCCGTGAAAAGGAATGCCCAGAAAGCACCACTTTCATTTTTTAACAGCATCTTTTGATTCATACTTAAGCTTGGTATACACATGAACATATTTCTCTCCCCCTGGTATTATATCATATATCATACCTGGCACTAAGGGAATGACAAGGCAGGTAGAGGGCAGTAATGGAGTTCTCCTAGAGAGGGGCAAAGGACTCTCTCTGTTTTTATCTTGCCAAACTCTTCCAACTCAGCCTATAATCTAAGAGTTCGAAAGCCATGGTTTTAACACACCCAACTCTAGAAGTGAAGGACAATTTAATTCTGTTGTTGATCTGGGCTTTTTAATGTGCCAGCTGCCTCACATCTACTCCTGGAGTTTCCTGCAAGGTCTCAGTCACGTATCCATGTCCCTAATATAGAGTTGTGAAGCAGGTTGAAGAGTTAGCCAGTTGCTTGCAACTTATGGATTGCCATTCAGAGCTGCCTTTGCTGAAAGGGAGTTAATTCCATTTTGTTTGGAGCCAGAAGTGATAAGTCCTCTGTCACTGATGGAGCTTCAAGTCACTGGCTTTGATAACACTTCTTAGAGAGTGTGGTAGAGTAGTGATGGGGGTATCATTATTTAATAAGGCAACAAAATGCCTGGTATAAAGTTAAGAAAGCAAGACATTAATGAACACCAATATCCTATGCTGTTGTACCTCATATGCTTCAGTTCTTACCCATCAGTGGGGTATAGTGCAATGTATAGAGTTTTTTTTTTTAAAAAAAAACATTTACATTTGAGTTTAAGATCTTTACTTGAACAAGCAAAAGAACAAGAAGGAAAGGTACCAGAAATCTCTATCTGCTTACATACAGTGCAAACAGGTGCTGAATCCTGAGAAACCCTGTTGTTTAGTTATGCTCACGAGCTGATTTTCCCCCCAAATTGCCTTGGATTATGATGTGGATCTCACAGTGGTACATTGTATGCACTCTTTTGGCCCATGCTGAGTGAGAGCTGTAAATTGGGAGAAAAGAAACACTTTGCAGTCTCAGAACCGAAGAGGGTTAAGATCCAGATGGTCAAGCTTTTTATAGCAATGCATTGGAGAGTGTTACAAGTTTCCACGGCCACTCTCCTATTATATTCTCTCTAGTAAATGCAGATTGGAGGGGGTACTGATGACTAAAAGATATCTCTACAGCCAGGAACGCTAACATCGTCATCTCATTAAACTCCCTATCTTGGTATGATGCTTTTCATCCCTCTACTCCTTAATTATTATACTTGAATGCCAGAGCAATCAAAATTAGACTTACTGTTTTAATTTAAATTATGTTATTTTCTGCTCATGACTTTGTTTCTGTCCCTGTATATGTAACACGGTTTGGGGATATAGTCAGGAAGAATGTGAAGTGTTTGCACTGAGACATCAACGGTTCTTAGACAGGTCTCCATCTGTCTTTCTTAGTGTCTCCTATGTAAAACCAACTTTTCTAATTTATCTGACTTCAGGACGACAGGCCTGAGAACTAGTGAGAAGCACAGCTATATATCTCAGGTTTGGCCTCAGTCTAGCTTTAAGATTTTCCTCTAAACGAATCGTCTTTTTATTTTATTTTATGTTATTTTATTTTATTTCCTCCCTTCCTTTATATAACCTGTAGTGGGATTGCTTTCTTTTTGGTGGGGCCACATTGTCATCCTGCTCTAGCAATGGTATAGAAAGTGAGCCACCTAGTGGTAAAGAAGAGGGATTTTTTCACATTTGTTCATTTAAGTTGAAGGGCTAGAAAACATGTTTTTAAAAAGGTATTTTAAAGATGTATTAGTTTTTGCATTTCGGTGAAAATTGGAGCCACAAGCACACAATTATTCAGCCTGCTTTATTTTCCTACCTTATACAACCAGTCCCTTTCATCTCTACCTTTTTTTAAAAAAAGTATGTACACACTTAAAATCTGATTATGTTGTTTGTCATGGATTACATGACACATATGTTATCCACATTCAAACATCACACCATGCTGGAGGTAGTTTGTGAATGAACTTTCATTCTCTCCATGGGAAATTTATACTGTATTTTGAATAGTTTGTATGCTCACAATTTAATGGAGTACCATGCCTATACCTAACTGAATGCACTATACCTAACTGAATAATCTATATTAATATAGTTAGGAGGATGATAAAATAAAGTCTCACACTCACATGCATATAAGCTTTTATTTAAATAGAGCAATCCCACTTAGCAGTTAGCTCTCTCTCTCTCTCTCTCTCTCTCTCTCTCTCTCTCTTTCTTTCTTTCTTTCTTGCTGTGTGTGTGTGTGCATTTTGTGTATGTGTATGTATAAGTGTGTTTGTGTGCATGCTTGTGTGAGTGTGTGTGTTTGCCTCTTCACTATGGATCAGGATGTAAGTTTTTATTTACTACTTTAGCACCAATGCCTACCTGTTCACTATCTGTGACTGAAGTCACACTTTAAGATCTGGAATTCTCTTTGTGTATCACAAGTGTGTGTGTGTGTGTGTGTGTGTGTGTGTGTGTTAGTGTGTCTTCTTCTTCCTCTCTCTCTCTCTCTCTCTCTCTCTCTCTCTCTCTCTCTCTCTCTTACCTCTCTTCCAATATGGAATAATTGAATGCAGGCAAAAGATATCACATTAATCAAATTTCAGGTTATTTGAATTTTAATTGGATCAAAAAGAAAACTAATTTGAGGCTACATGGAAGGTAATTTACTTAATTTCCTAATTTTCAGTTTAATAAAGGTAGTATTCTGA
Source organism: Grammomys surdaster (assembly GCF_004785775.1). Lineage (NCBI taxonomy): Eukaryota > Metazoa > Chordata > Mammalia > Rodentia > Muridae > Grammomys > Grammomys surdaster. The sequence goes on along the minus strand of NW_021604648.1, from coordinate 7,217,448 downwards.
GGACACACTGGTTAGGACGATGCATTGCAATTTACATCTTTAGCTTTGAATTATCTCTCCATCTTCCCAATTTCATTATTACAGTTCTCATACTAAAAACATTTATTTGGACAATCAATTTGTGTAAATTAATTATTCTTCCTTCTTAGGAGTAACAGCAGAATGTCATTGTGTAAAATTTTGTTTTTCTCTATTAGCATTCTACAGTGCAATGTATGAAAACACATAGAAGCTTATACTTTTTTACTTTACCTCAGCAACAAATGTTCTGTTTTTGTGAGACCTACAAATCAAAGCTCAATGGCTTTGACCACTTGAGGTCTTAATGTGAAATCTGTTTTTCTTGTATTCCTAGGGTGCTGATTCTTATGTCTCTATGAGGAAGGATTTTTTTTAAAAAGTGAAGATATTCAAGTATTCATAGCATTCAAATATTAAATGCTAGGTGTACCAAAAGTATCCATGAGTGCTCAGTTGAGATTTTATCTAAGTGCCAGCAATTAGGAGCATATTTTGACTGGGAATTGTTTAATTTTCACAACCACATATCTGTTTCTTTGCAGACTATAAGGTAGAAATTGATTAGATGTGTTTGTAATTGTGCTAAAGTTTTTCCAGCTGCTGGCCTACAAAATAATAAAACATTCACCAATAAAAAATAATAAATGAGGAACTAAGAGAAATAGAGTCTATTCTTTGCCTATGTTTAGGCCATTGGATAAAAAGAGAAGAAAGAAAGAAAGAAAGAAAGAAAGAAAGAAAGAAAGAAAGAAAG